>NC_142053.1:60104138-60411534 GCF_982192425.1 Myodes glareolus
ATATTTGGCAGTTTTTTTCATAATATGGTTTGACAATAGGAAAATGATGCAGTCTTTTCAGACTGACTTCAGGATTCTTAGAAAAGAAGTTGAAAATCAAAGGAAGGATACAACCATTTTGAACAACAATTTTCAGTCGGCTGAGGTAATTTTAAAAACAATTTAGACTGACACTAACCTCCTCAAGAAAGAGATTGGAGTTCTCAAAGAGGAAACTAGATGTTTGTCTAATATGACTCAGTAAACTGAGCTAAATTTTGATAAGGTACAGTCTAATATTAATTCATTTAAGGAGAGATTCTCTGCTCTGGAGGAGGAAACGGCTAATTTGGCTCATAAAATCCAGTCCATGACTGCAGGTGCTGAAACATTATTTGAGAGGATTTGAACTGCTGAATGTATCAATCAGAATTTGACAAAAGGGTATGATAGATTAATTGACAGAATGTCCATCCAAGAAGGCACCATACATGCCATGAGGATTATGTCTAAGAATGAGATATTATCTCTAATGGACAGACTTCATACCTTAGAATCCTCAATGAAGGCATTAGAGCATAATACTGGACAGGAGATTCAGCTCTTGCAGAAGGGAATGGTAAACAGATTTGAAAAGTTTGAGGAAATTTTAGAATTTGATGAACAGGAGCAAAAGGTAGAAAGACAAAATTTAACTCTGTCAGTACATAAAACTCTCCGGGATAGTTTCCCCACAGTTCTACCTGCCTTTCCAGTAATAACTTCAGAAAAGGTAGCCAGCTCCAAAAACCCTAAGGTCATCAATGAACATGCATGGGAGCCCATATGTATGAGTGATCTGAAAGAAATTAAACAAGTGATTGTGAATTACGGACTAAATTTGTCTTTTGTTTGAGAGATGCTCAAAACATGGGCTCTCAGTAACAAGGCCAAACTTCACGATTGGGCTCAATTAACCTCAGCTGTCCTAGAAAGAGGCCCTCAGTTGCATTGGAGGTGCCTTTTCAAAAAAGACGCTAGAATTTTACAGCAGCAGGAAAGAACGAAAGGAACTGAGATTTCCCTAGATCAAATTCTAGGTGACGGACTTACTCTGATCCTCAGGACCATGCTCTTTATGATGACTCCATCTTATCCATATGTGCCACAACAGCTTTAAAGGCTTGGGACAGGGTTCAGGACCCAGGACAGAGAATGGAATCATATCTCAGGGTTAAACAGGGCCAGAGAGATCCCTTTAGTGACTTTTTACAAAGACTAAGTAAGGCTGTACAAATAGGAATAATTGACCCAGAAGCCAGATGTATAATAATTGAATCTTTGGCTTATGAGAATGCCAACATAGAGTGCAAAAAGATCCTGGGACCTTTAAAGATCAGATCAGTGCCCTTGGAGGAATGGGTCTTGCATACAATGAATGTTGATACATTTAACTATGGCACTGAAGCGTGGATAGGAGAAGTAATTTCCAATGGTAAGAGAAGGCATCAAGATACCAAATGTTTTAATTGTGGTAAAATGGGACATATGAAAAGGGATTGTAGACAACGGATTTCCAGGAATAATGCCTCTTCTAGGAATAACAGGAACAGGAATACTCAGCCTTCAGGTTTATGTAGGAGATGTGGAAAAGGCAGACCTTGGACAAAGGAATGTAGATCAACAAGAGATAGACAAGGCAACACGTTACCATTGGGAAATGCAATGGGGGGGCTCTCATAGGCCCCCATGGCGAATTTGGTCTAGTCATTTTCGGTTACTGTGGAAAACATGTCTCGTCAGGAAAATTACAAGACTCTATGCCTGCTGTCAGAAGCAACAACTGTCTGGAGGATGAGATAAATGTGGAGAATGAGTCAAGAAATATGGTAGGACAGAGGAAACATATATTCTGGAAGACTTCTATAAATGAACAAAGACCAAAGCTAAGAGTGTGTATAAATGGCATTTTAATGGAAGGCTTATTGGACACAGGTGTGGATGTAAGTATCATTACTCCAGAATCTTGGCATCCGAATTGGCCTCTTCAGGAGGTAAATGTTCAGTTCCTAGGGATTGGAGCCCTATCTCAGGTAAGACAAAGCACAAGATGGGTTGAATGCAAAGGGCTAGAAAGGCAAATAGGAAAACTAAGGCCATATGTAGCCAATATTGCAGTGAATTTATGGGGTCGTGACCTATTGCAGCAATGGAATACCCAGATTAGCATTCCTGCTGCTTCTAAACCTTATATTTCTGAGGAAAATATTAAAAGATATTACAGATGGTGGAAACCAGCCATTCGGGTTGTACAAGAACACAAAGCAATTGATGATCCTTCAGAGGTACCAACAGCCTTGCCTCTAAAATGGTTGACTGAGAAGCCCATATGGATCAAACAATGGCCATTAGTTGAGGAAAAGTTGCAGGCTTTAAAACAGCTGGTACAAGAGCAATTAGATGCTCGACATATAGAAGATTCTACCAGCCCTTGGAATTCTCCTGTACCTGTTGTTAAGAAAAAATTCTGGTAAATGGAGAATGGTAACAGATATTAGGGTTATCAACAAGGTTATTCAAGTTATGGGCCCTCTGCAATCTGGAATTTCTCTTCCCTCTCTGTTACCAAAGGGGTGACCTCACGTAGTTATTGATTTAAAGGATTTTTTTCTTCACTATACCTTTACAAGAAAAGGATAAAGAAAAGTTTGCCTTCACAGTGCCTACTTATAATAACTCTCAGTCTACTAGGAGGTACCAGTGGACTGTCCTCCCACAAAGTATGTTAAATAGTCCCACCTTGTGTCAATATTTTGTAAGTCAACTATTGGAAATAATACACA
The DNA here is from genome assembly GCF_982192425.1 of Myodes glareolus. Classification (NCBI taxonomy): domain Eukaryota; kingdom Metazoa; phylum Chordata; class Mammalia; order Rodentia; family Cricetidae; genus Myodes; species Myodes glareolus. Next base: position 60,106,940 of record NC_142053.1, read on the forward strand.
AGTGATTTCCTAAATCTATAATTTGCTATTACATGGATGATATTTTGCTATCTGATTCAAACATAGATACCTTAGAAAGACTATTTGAAGAAGTAAAGATAATTTTACCTAAATGCGGATAGCAGATTGCTCCTGAAAAAATATAGAGAGGAGATTCTGTCAATTATCTAGGTTGTAAAATAGGTTTACAAAAAATTAAGACACAAAAGACACAAATTAGGAGAGATTGGTTAAGGACTCTTAATGACTTTCAAAGATTGTTAGGAGATATCTCCAGCCTACGACCAGCTGTTGGGATAACACTTGATCTAATAATTCATTTAAACAAAACCTTGGATGGTGCTAAAAACTTGAACAGTCCCAGAGAATTAACAGCTGAAGCAGAAAAGGAACTGACAATGGTTGAAGAAAAATTACAGGAGGCACATGTAGATAGAGTGAATCCAAAGCTTAGTTGTATTCTTGTCATATTGCCTTCCAGAATTTCTCCTACAGGAATCTTAATGCAGAGAGATTATATTATCTTGGAATCGATCTTTTTTCCACATAAACCAAGTAAAAAATTAAAAACTTATATGGAAAAAGTCTCTGAATTAATTATAAAAGGTAAATTGAGACTTTGTCAACTAGCAGGCATAGACCCAACAGAAATTATAGTACCTTTCACTACTGATGAGATAAAAAATTTATGGGAAGACAATGAACCATAGCAAAGAGTTTGTGATAATTTTTTGGGAGAAATTAATAACAACTATCCAGAAAGCAATAGGCTTATCTTTATAATGACAACTTCTTGGATTCTTCCTCGAATAATCCGTGATGCTCTGATAACCGGAGCCCATACATTTTATACTGATTCTAATAATTCAGGGAAGGCAGGTTACAAATCAGAAGAACTGAGTACGGTGGACCAAAGCCCTTATGATTCTGTCCAGAAGGCAGAATTATATGTCATTCTTATGGTGCTAAGGGATTTTAAAGAACCTCTTAATGTAGTTACTGACTCGCAAATTGCAGAAAGAGTTATCTTGCATATTGAAACCACTGAATTTATACCAGATGATACAGAACTGACATCATTGTTTATCCAGATACAAGACATGATCAGGAACAGGCTTTGCCCTATCTGCATAACACACATCTGATCCCATATGGGTCTTCCAGGTCCTCTAGCACAAGGTAATACAGACATTGATCAATTGTTGATTGGAAGTATGCTGCAGGCCTCTGAATTTCATAAAAAAAATCACATCAATACCAAAGACTTGAAGAAAGAGTTTTTTATTATGTGGCAGCAAGCTAAGGAATTTATAAAGAAATGCCCTACTTGTTCTTTCTGTAACCAAACACAACTGTCTGCAGGGACTAATCCAAAAGGTACTCAAAGGAATGAAATATGGCAGATAGATGTGTTCCACTTTGCGGAACTTGGCAAATTAAAATATATACACCACAGTATTGACAGCTATTCAGGTTTTCAATGGGCAACTGCTTTAAGCTCAGAAAAAGCTGATTCAGTAATCACTCATCTATTAGAAGTCATGACCATCATGGGTATACCTGCACAAATAAAGACAGATAATGGTCCAGCTCATGTCTCTAGGAAAATGAAACGGTTTTTTGATTATTATACTATTAAGTGTGTTACAGGTATACCATAAAATCCTACAAGTCAAGCAGTCATAGAAAGATCAAATCCAACTATAAAGAATATATTAAACAAACAGAAAGGGGTGGAAAATCCCCCCATAAATAGGTTACATGATGCTTTATTAACCTTGAATTTTCTCAATGCTAATAAGAAGGGGACAATGGCTGCAGAAAGACATTGGATAATGGAAAAGTCTGCTAGATTAAATCAACCAGTCTATTTCAAGGATGTGCTGGCCTTGCAGTGGAAGCCAGGAAATGTGCTATGTTGGGGAAGGGGTTTTGCTCTTGTTTCCACAGGAAAAGAAAAATTGTGGATACCATCAAAATTAATAAAAGTTTGGTTCGAAGAGGAGGAACCTCTTGGAAAGGATAAAATGATTCATCCACAATGATTACAATCATATTGATGGTAAGAAAAACATATAAGATCGGGGCAGGGTTCTCTTTTTATCTCCATAGGTAAACACTCATCTTCAAAGAATTCAAGGGAACCTAGATGTTTGAATTCTGACAGATGGAAACTATTTACAACCCAATATGGATCAGTAATGACACTGAATAGGTCTAATAAGTGAAATTATTATATACATATTTTTAAGTATGTATTAATGTGCATTTATTTATAAATATATAGAGCTGGTTTTGGAGTTGGACTCTGGCTCAGTCCCTCTCCAATTCCAAGCCTGTTGGTAAGAGATATCTCAGAGTTTCTGTTTCATGTCAAGAGCCATGATATGGGACACAATAATAATAATAATAATTTATAAACTTTCTTTGCCTTTTCTCTTATCTGTTTCTGTCTTTATTGTACCTTTCTTTAAATATATATGTCCGTATATATCTATAGATAATGCGTTAGTTTCTCATAAGAAACGTTAAATTTTCCTGCAGTAATCTTTGAAGTTTCCAGGATGAAGATGGGGCCCCACAACATCGACTCCTCCTGGTTAATATGATGTCATGATGTTGATAGCATTACTATTAGACATGATTTTTTGGTACCAGCTGCTCAAGACAGTCCTAAATGGTGCACATCTTTGACAACACTCTGGCCGGACCTTCTCAGAACACTCAGAGACTATTTGCAATTTTCCCAGACTAAATATTGATCTTGGAATTTTACCATAATTTACTTTCACAGGACCCCCTAAGAAAAATGTCGCCCCCATGAAAGCTAGAATCAATTTTAGAGGATGATGTCCCCTCTCCCAGCAGAGTTTGCCCTCAGGTTTAGGGACATCATTTAGGGGTTGGTTATATTTGGTATAGGGTTGAGGGATGGGGAGGTATTTTATAGGCTCAAGGGTGTTCTTGAAAAAAAGGGGGGGATAATTGTGATGGGATAATAGATCGGTATCTGTGACTTACTGTTTTTAGAAAATTATATTAGGATCGATTCTTGTATATTGATACAAAGTTAAATTATATTGAATATTGTATGTGAGTATGCTTCTACCTTTGTTTAAATCATTTTTATGTATTGATATATATATTTACCATATTGCAGTGTACATTTCTACCTCTGATTAAGATACTTATATATTGTTTGTGTATTGATATACATTGTTTACATTTGGAGGTCATTTTCCTCATTTATTGCACAGTTGTTTATTCTCTTAGTCTTCAAATTAGATAAGTATCGAGAATTATAAATCAATAGTCATGTTTGTCATATTTATATTTAAGCTAATCAGTTTCTTTGATACATAGAGAATATATTAGTATAGATAGTATAATCTTCAATTTCTTCAAAGAGCTGTAGAAAATGGCCTTTAATCTAACCTAGAGTTCTGTGGTAGTGAGAACCAATCACTCCTGGCAATACTGCTCTTCTCCTGAGAGAATGTTGAGCACCAAAGACGCTCCAATTGGAGCTTGTCTTCATTTTGGCAGAACTGGCCTCTGGGCAAAGAAAAGCCCATACCTCGACCACTGACAGAGTTACAGAGTATCCTTAAATGGATAAAAACAGGATTGTCTTATCCTGCCAAGACAGAGTAAAAAGTTTCTTGCCTTTGAAAATGGTATGTCAGTTACATTAGGCCTTAGCCAAAGTTGGTTGTCTCAACATTGCAAATGAGACTTTGGGTGATTGCCCAGGTAGCCAGTTGCTTCTATCATTTGTTGTACATTTTGCAAGTTTCTCGTTCGAACTTCCTGGTTGCTCAAGTAATATTACTTCCCTTCTCAGATTTTTGACGGAGTTGAAGATTAGGTAATTGTAGTTACCCACCTCATGATTTAGCTAAACTTAATTTCAATACATTATTTAGACTCCTTGAAATAGAATGCTTAGTAAAACTTTGTTATTTATTTCTTGCTTAATATTGTTTGTTACTTGTAACTTTATATTTAGTATCTGTCCCTATTGTCTGTAGTTGTATTGGGTTTGATTCGATCTTGTTTAGACAAAAGGGGGAGATGATGGGGAAGCTCAGCCAATCACATTTGGCTAGGGTGTGGCCACCTGGGTTGAGGAACAAGGATCTGGGAATCCAGGTTCCCGCCCCTTGTTTCTTTCTCTCTCCCAGCTGCCCGTGTGCTTGCTGGATCCCGGTCATGTGAGTTTTCTCTGTTTTCCAATTATGAAATAATATTACTTGTTTTTGAGCTGGTCTGGTTAATTCTAACTGCTGGTTGACCATGCCCGTCATTGACTATTATAGATGACTATCAGTAAATCTGTATTTTTTAATTATGTATTGCATTTTTAGATGAGCTGCATAAACAAAATACTTTAAACAGGAGTAGAAATATTCATACAGTATAACAAAATTATCTTTAAATTTATATCAATAAACCAAAATCCATACCAGTGTATATTTAATATTCATAGCTGTTTTTTGGATTAAAATAGATTCAACAATCAAAACTTTTATCCTATCATTTATATAACCCTCCTTTTGTTTTCAGGATGGAGTTTCCCGAGTCTAATCTCCTTTGTTCAACTTTTTTCCTGACAGTTACCAAGAACAAAATGCAACCAACCACATTTAAATGATAATAAATATTCATAACCCAGTTTTGGGGAAATGTAGGCAGACTTAAAGTCAGCTAGTTACTAATCAGCTTGTTTATTAAGCCAATTATAGTAACATATAGTCACACAGTATATAGAAGGATTATTCCACAGAATGCCTTCTTTTCTCCCTGTTGTGTAGTTTTTCCTTCATGGGGAAATGTATGAACAATCTTCTATTCATCCCAGATAGTATACTGATGGCAGAAAAAAAAGATGCCACTCAAGTCTAGCTTAGTGAACCACCCAATTCACCTAAAGTTACTTACAGAAGAATGGGCGAGGAGTTATTTATAGGAGAATGTATGAATTAAAGACAGCTTCTTTGTTCAAAAGCCCATGCAAACACAAGACACAGTGCATAAAACTGTATTCTTGCAGCTTTCTGTATGAATTTGAATAAAAACAGCAAAATTTTGAGAGTCTTTCTCCATGGAAATCCTTAGTTTTTGTATAACTTTTGGGAAAGCTATTGTGAATCTTGTTAGTTTCAGGAACTTCCTCTGACTTGTGAGTTATTTATCTGAATTATGTAAGTTTGTTCTTTTCTTGAATCCTGATGTGCCTCTTTCCAATTTGGAGTGTTTCAAAACAATGGAAATTACTATTCAAATTTCCTTTACAACATATATGGAAAACATACAAAGTACATATCAATTTTACTAATCACACCTGTGCTTTTAGGCATCTACCAAGGTTCTTGTAATATGCTCTTCATAGATGAGGAAAACTGCTATTATTTAATTTATTTAAGCTCAGTTCAACTACTTTTATTTAGTGTCTATACATCTCTTTTAGTGATATAAGTCTTTAAGACCATTATCCCATATTTTCATATGTCATTTCTTTTTTAAATGTTTCTCCATCTCATTCATTTCCCTATCCCTTTGTATATAGTCTTTGCCCTTAGAACTGCCCCCCCACATGAAATAAAATCAAATTTAAGCAAAATAAGAGAAGAAATAAGAGCAGAAATATAAGGAAAAATCAATCTCATCATGGAAGCTGTAGTGTGGCACAGTAAGTGATGCAGTAAACTCATCTCTCTCTCTCTCTCTCTCTGTGTATATATATATATATATATATATATATATATATATATATATATATTACTTACAAGTTTTTATTGCAAGGAGTTATTGGTCTGGTTAAAGGTCTCTGGCTTCTGCTAAACTATCAATTCCGAGCCCTCACTTGGACTCCTCTTAGTTATCTTGTTGTTGCCCTGTGTTGTGGAGATGCTGCAGCTTTGGGTCTGCTGGACTGACACCTATATATGCTCTAGAAGATCACATATGGGGTGGATGTTGGGGTAGGCCAACTTTTAATCCTGGTTTTAGACCTGAGTAGTTACAGGGTTGGTCAGTCTTGGCAGCTCTTCCTTGTCCTCACCACCAGTGTGTGCTCTCTAGTATTGTCCTGGCTAGTTCATTCAAGGCCAGTTTTCCTGCTTTCACATCCTCAGAGGCGATTCTCCTACATTTACACCTTCAGGACCAGCTCGATTATGTTGCTCAGACTTGGTGTAGCGGCCACTCTCCCAAGTGCTGCAGTTGATGAGGGGCAAGAATAGCTCTCCTGCTCTTATGACCTCAGGGCCAGCTCTCCCCCACCCGCCTCAGGCACTGATGTGCGGGAGGGAGTGTAGCTGTCTCCTGCCCATGCCACCACATGACAGAGGAGTAATGGGGACAGCTCTCCCATGCTCACAACTTTTGAGCTGGCTCATCCATGCCTCTTGCAATGTGGTTGATTCTATTGTGCAGCTCAGGAGAAGTGAAGGGCATGCTCTCCCTAGTTTTGTAGCTAGTGTCATTGCCCCACTTAAAATTAGGCTGTTTGTCTCTTTGTTGTTGAAATATAAAGGCTATTTGCATACTTTGGATATTAGATCTTTATGAAATTTACACTTTGTAACTATTTTCTCTTATGTTGAAATATTTTTCCACTTTCTTGATTTGCTGTCTGGAGCAAGAAGATATTGAAAATTTTAAGAAGTAAATTTGTCTCTATTTTTTTTTCTGTTTTTGGTTGTGCTTTAAGTGTCCAAAATAGAATTGAACATGTAAGGTTATAAAATTACATCTATGTCTTAGGGTAATTTTTCAAATATGCTCGAATATTTAAGATGTGGATTTATGTTGAGATAAACTTTATGAAAGGGGTAAGGTAGAAGTCTAGTTTCATTGGTTTGAAAGTGGTTATACAAGGATTAATTATTAAAAAATTGTTGTTTTTCTCATTGAAGAATCAAAATTATAGGTCATAGATATTTGAGTTTATTTATATATTGCCCCTTGTTCCACTTTTAAGTAATAATTAGGCTATTTGTGGCTTGACTCATTTTCATATGAAGTTGAAAATTGGCTTCTTTGGTAATTTAGAAAGGTTATTGGAATTTTGGTAGGGTTTGCATCCATTTAGTAGACCAGTTTGGGTAATGTTTCTATGATACTAATGCAAATCCTCCATTTCATAGCAGTGGTATGTCTTTCCAGCTAGTGTTACAATCTTTAATATCTTCCAACAGTATTTCATAGTTTTCAGTATACAAATGCTGTGGTTTGGATATTCTTTCTAAAACTCATTTTTATTATCACTGTTACGATATTGAGAAGTAGGGCATTTAAGAATTGGTTAGGTCATATAAGTAGTTACATTACTTATAATGTAAGTGAATTTTATAAAAGTAAATTTATATTATCTATCTATCTATCATCTATCTATCTATCTATCTATCTATCTATCTATCTATCTATCTATCTATCTATCTATCTCTTCTCTTCCCTTGCTCCTATCCTCTTTGTCTTTATCCAAGCAATAGTTTCATACCTTTAATGTTGTGAGAAAGTCCTCAATATATGTTGGTACCTTGATATTTGACTTTGGAACCTATAGAAATATGAAAAATATACTTTTTGTTTTGTTATTTTTCTCTGTAGGAGTAATATAAAATGTGCTGAGATAAGTCTTTTGCTTTCTAGGGTTTTTATTCTTTCAGATACTTTTTAAATTGAATTTCCTAAACCCATTTCCATATTTTAGTATCATGTAGCTCTTGTACTCCTCACCCTTGCAGAAGTCACAAATAATTTTATGAGTGAAATGGGTAAATAATTTAAGCTACCCTATACATAAACCCATATCATTTTATAAAAAAATAATTTTATTTATTTTCAAAATAGATGTCATTTATTTCTTGTTTAGTTACTCTGGATACAACTACTAGAATGTTAAAGAAGAATGGTGAAAGCAGGCATCCTTGTCTCACTCCCTGTCTTTTGAGAAAAATTTTCCATTGAAATAATCTTATATTGAATTTGATGGATGACACTTTAATTTCCTTAAGTATGCTTGGGAAACTAAAGAAAGTGATGAGAAAAAAGAATGTAGTAGAAGATTGCTTGTTTGTTCTTGGCCACCCAGACCTGAAATAATCACACAGAAACTATATTAATTATAAAACTGTTTGGTCAATATCTTGTGCATATTTTTAGTAGACTATTATACTTAAATTAACATATTTCTATTAACCTGTGAAACACCATGTGGCTATGGCCTATTGGAAAGGTTCTGGCTCGTGACTAATGTCTTTCTCCTTTGGCAGCTACATGGTATCTCTTTGAATCTACCTCCTCTCTATTTATCTTTTCCAGCCTGGCTGTATTTTGCCCTGCTATAGGCCAAAGCAGGTTTATTTTTATTAACCAATGGCAGCAAAACATATTTATAGCATACAGAGGGGAATCCCACATCATCTCCCCTTTTCTGTCTAAGTAAAAAGGAAAGTTTTAATTTTAACATAGTAAAATTACATACAACAAAACAGGTATCAAGCAAGGATTACAATATTTATATTTACTATATCTTTTTAGCATAACTAAGAAAAATTCTATTATTCAACTCCATACAAGAATACAGAAAGATATAATATTACCTAAGTAAACAGGAAGTGCATTGAAAGCAACTTCCAAAACTCTAGAATTGATGGAGATATCTCACTGCCTAGACAGTCACCCAAAGTTCTGTAATATTGGCATACCCATCTTCAGCCTACAGGCCCATAGTATCTGTCAGATTTTTCCAGGAAACAGGAAATTTCAAAGACAGTTCCACCTATATTATCAGTTTGTCAGTCACTTTCTTCTGTGCCCTGCAGAATATCTAGCAGACTCGTTCATGAATCAGGCACCCTGAAGGACAGTCTTATCTTTAAGCAAGTTCAACAGTCATTTATCTGTGGGTCTTATATGTCCAGTTCATGCAGCAATACAGTATAATGTCAAGTAGTCCAGGCAAGAGCAGTTTCTTGCCCAAATTTCTAACAAATTCTATTTATAGAAATTCTATAAGGAGACTCTTTGATGCTTATCATCCTCTTGGAGAAGATTGGTGCTGCCAGGAGCAAATGTGTCTCATTGTCATAAAATGTGCTAAGTTTTTAAAACATTTAAATGCCATATTCTGTAAGTCTTTGAAAGTTTTAAAGAATAGCTATTCATTTGAAATATGACTCTGTATATCTAGAAAACTCAACTAACATGACTATAAGCATGGCTATTATAGATGACTATCTATTAGCTTGTATTTTTGATTATATATTACATTTTTAAATGAGCTGCACAAACACAATACCTTAAACAAAAGCAGAAATATATATATTATATATATATAATTGACTTTAAACTTTTATCAATAATCCAAGATTCATATAAGTACAAAGTATTCATCTCTATATCATATCCTCCTTTAAATTAAAATAAACTTTTATAGATAATATTTGGGAATTTTGGCCTAGTTCTCTCCAAAGTGTTTCCTGCTTTTTCTTGGGTAAGGTAACTTTTTGGGTTCATAGAGACCTTTTGAGGGGTCTTGTTCTACCAAACCACATTAGTTTAGAAGGAATCCACAGGTTCTCATTCCCCATGGAAACAAAAACAGTCAGAAGCAGTTTCTTTTATTAGTCAATGGTAGTAAAACATATTCATAGAATACAGAGGGGAATCCCATATCAAAAGTACCCTTAATCCAAAGAGAACTGTCCATAAACAAGCAGTAGATGCTAATAAAGTAACAGAAAGTATAAAAATGAATTCTATAAAAAATTTGGAGCTAAAAACAAAATAACTGTAGTAAAACACACTAGAGGGGATCTACAGAAGATTTGGGAAGTCAGAGGAAAGAATTAACATCCTTTTACAAAGGGCTATTGAGATTTCCAATCTGAGGAGTGAACAGAACATATGGAAAAAGAGACCTATTGAATACCCTGAACTCACACATGCTTTAGGGAAAAGGCACACAGCTGATTTCAAGATGTAATGTTTGTATATTTCCCAAATTGAAAGACATGGGCCTACACACACATCCAAGAGGAACTATGGTACATTGCAGGGCAAGTTAGAGGAATAAGACTTCATGGACACAGAAATCTGTTGTTTCAAATCAATATTGGAAGATTGGGACACTTAGGAAACAGCATAGTCTAAGATGTGGGACTATGGAGTTGATACTGAAGTAGAATGAAGGCAAAGATGATCCAAATGACATGTCAGTGCAGCTGAGAAGTTTAAAAGTGGAAGAACACATTTTTAATCTTAAGATACCTGCTTTGAAGTATATACTGACATAATAGAACTGACTTTTTTCTAATGGGGTTATTGATACAACCTCTAACATGTTGACTTGAATATGCAACAAACTTAGATACGTAATCTTCTCTATAAGAAAGATATATTTTTCTCTCTTTTACCTATTCTATGTTATTATGTAAAAAAATCAGAAAACAATAGACTTTGGATAAGTTCTACTTTTGTGTGCTTTTTCTTACTATTTTACTTAAATATTCAGGGGTACCTGTAGTTATAGCTAAAGGTGAATGCTTCAAAGAAGTTATTTCATTACTGAAATGTATGATTATTTGAGTATTGGGATAAAGTTTAACTTTTAAATAACAATTTTGGAAGATAAGCACAAAGCAGAATGCTAGCACAATATATGACCAAAATATTCAAAGTAAGACTATATAGTCTCTAGGCTTTACCTCGAATATTTTTCTATATGTACTAAATGACAAAATTATATTTTGAATTATAAAACATTTATAAACTATTTTAGAAGCCATTGAAGGAAAATGTTTAATGGGGGAAGATTTAGTCTCAATTAACCATTGTGAAGTTTTAGTTGGTATTATTGTTAATTGTTTTAGACTTAAAGTTTAGCTTTCACATTAGACAACCTTCCATCCAGAATACCTAGAGAAACTGTAATTGACAACCTTGAAATTCTTTTCAGATAATGGAAATCCTGTCATAAAGAGCTTTAGTTTTAATTTTCATCTGACAATTTATTTCAAATCTCTTTTGCAATATCAAGACAGTATTATAAGTCTTGACAATATTTTCTAATTCTTAAGTCAACATGTATTCAGGTATTTCATAAGAAGTTTTTACATTGCATAAACATGGCAATTCTTTCATTGGCTGTATGGTAAAATAAACAATGAATATAATTACATGTATTTTATAATACTATGTTCATTTTTCTAGGCTAAAAAAGACAGATATTTCACAGAAGGAACATGATTTCTTAGCATCATAATTCCAAAGTCTCTCTATACTCTGCCTCCACATGGGATCCCTGATTATACTTATAAGTAATTGTGCAAACTTTGTAGAAGACTAATCACACTTATGTTTTAGTTAAAGTAATCAAGTTACAATTTGTATAAGGGGATTAAAGTTCTTATGGAATTACAAAGTTTGTGTCAGCATGTGGTTATGTCATACAGACTAAGTAAAAAAAAGTGTTGGATCATAATGACCTGAAAGGCTACAAGCAAGGAATAAGAGTTTTGTGGGATTGGTTGTTTAATATACATATCTATATATTTCAAAATATGCATCAGAAGTTACTAGTATTCTCATATACAATGACAATTCAACATCCATTGTAGAGCTCTATTCTCTTGTGTCTATTAATCCTGATTAAAACCAATGTTTAGCCCAGCTTCCATCCAGAGGGCCATCAGAGGGGTGAGTTTGCTTTGGGCCTGTGGCAGGGGCCCTGCGAAGAGGAGCTCGGTCTTTCCCCGACCCCATAGACTCCCAGGTCAGCCTGCTCTGCTGGCTCCACCCTGCTAGCGCCCCCGCCAGCCATCCCAGCCTCCATCCAGAGGGCCATTGGAGGGGTGAGTGTGACTTGGGCCCACGGCAGGGGCCCGGCGAGGAGGAGCTAGGACTTTCCCCGACCCCATAGACTCCCAGGTCAGCCTGCTCTGCTGGCTCCACCCTGCTAGCGCCTCCGCCAGCCATCCCAGCTTCCATCCAGAGGGCCATCAGAGGGGTGAGTTTGCTTCGGGCCTGCGGCAGGGGCCCGGTGAAGAGGAGCTCGGACTTTCCACAACCCCATAGGCTCCCAGGCCAGCCTGAACTGCTGGCTCCATCCTGCTAGCGTCCCCGCCAGCCATCCCAGCTTCCATCCAGAAGGCCATCGGAGGGGTGAGTTTGCTTTGGGCCTGTGGCAGGGGCCCTGTGAAGAGGAGCTCGGTCTTTCCCCGACCCCATAGACTCCCAGGTCAGCCTGCTCTGCTGGTTCCACCCTGCCAGCCATCCCAGCCTCCATCCAGAGGGCCATCGGAGGGGTGAGTGTACTTCGGGCCTGCGGCAGGGGCCCGGCGAGGAGGAGCTCGGACTTTCCCCAACCCCATAGACTCCCAGGTCAACCTGCACTGCTGGTTCCACCCTGCTAAGGTCTCCCGCCTGCCATCCCAGCTTCCATCCAGGTACAAATTACTATATTTCTCCCCTCCCACTGGGGTCATAAAATTTCCCCAGCTCAGCTGCCTTGCACACTGGGCCTGCTCTGTAGGCGCATCCCGGAAAGAGGGAGTGCCTGTGCTTCAATAGCCTGCCTGAGGAAAGGTAGGAATTCTATCAGTGAACTCCCTGCCCAAGAAGGGAACCTGACCCGATACCAGAAGTTCCAATAGAGAGCATTTGAACGAAGAGATGGGCAGACGCCAAGGCAAGACCTCCTCCAACAATCTGAAAAACAACATGAAAACACCAGATCCCAACGACCCTACAACAGAAGGATTTGAACACTCTAACCCAGATGAAGTGGAAAAAAGTGCCATTATGAAAGCAATAGAGTCCCTTAAACAGGATATGAATAACTCCCTTAAGGAACTGGTTGAGAAGTATAACAAAAAGTTTGAAGAAATGAGTATAGAAATGGATGAGAAATATAACAAAAAGTTTGAAGAAATAAGTAAATCCGTGAATGATACCCTGAGAAACCAAGAAGAAACAATCAAACAAGTAAAGGAAACAGTCCAAGAATTGAAAACTGAAATGGAGGCAATGAAGAAAACACAAACCGAGAACCGGCTGGATATGGAAAACCTAGGTAAATGAACGGAGACTACAGAATCAAGCATAACCAATAGAATACAAGAGATAGAAGAATGAATCTCAGATTCTGAAGATACCATAGAGAAAATAAATGCTCTGGTCAAAGAAAACAGCAAATTCAACAAATTCTCTTCACAACACATTCAGGAAATCTGGGACACAATAAAAAAACCAAATCTAAGAATAATAGGGATTGAAGAAGGAGAAGAACTGCAGATCAAAGACCCAGAAAATATATTTAACAAAATTATAGAAGAAAACTTTCCCAATCTAAAGAACGATATTCCAATGAAGGTTCAAGAAGCATACAGAACGCCGAATAGACTGGATCAAAAAAAAAGTCCCCTCGCCATATAATAATCAAAACACAAAACATCCAGATTAAAGAAAGAATATTAAGAGTTGCAAAGGAAAAAAGGTCAAGTGACTTATAAAGGTAAACCTATCAGGCTTACACCAGACTTCTCTATGGAAACCATGAAAGCCAGAAGATCCTGGATAGAGGTACTGCAGAAAATAAGAGACCATGGATGCAAACCCAGACTACTATACCCAGCCAAGCTATCTTTCACTATCAACGGAGAAAACAAAATATTCCAGGATAAAAATAAATTTTAAACAATTCGTAGCCACAAATCCATCCCTACAGAAAGTAATAGAAGGAAAATCGCAACCCAAGGAATCCAACATTGCCATCACTGCCTACAATAACCCAGACATCTAGCGACCCTTCACAACCACAACTCAAAGAAGAGAAACACACAAACTCTACTACACACACACACACACACACACACACACACACACACACACACACACAAATAATAAACGGAATCAACAACCACTGGTCATTAATATCACTTAATATTAATGGACTCAACTCACCTATAAAAAGGCACAGACTTAGAGACTGGATAAGAAAACAGGATCCAACATTCTGCTGTTTACAAGAAACACACCTCAACCACAGAGATAGACATCTACTCAGAGTAAAGGGTTGGGAAAAGGTTTTCCAAGCAAACGGACCTAAGAAACAAGCTGGTGTGGCCATTCTAATATCTAACAAAATTGACTTCAAACTAAAATCAATCAGAAGAGATGGAGATGGACATTTCATACTCTTAACAGGAACAATTAATCAGGAGAAGGTCTCAATCCTGAATATCTACGCCCCTAATATAAAAGCACCCACTTATGTAAAAGAAAAACTTTTAGAACTCAAGGCAGTCATCAAACCACACACACTAATAGTAGGAGACTTCAACACTCCTCTCTCACCAATGGACAGATCAATCAAACAGAAACTCAACAGAGAAATAAGAGAATTGCTAGAGGCAATGAATCAAATGGACTTAACAGATATCTATAGAACATTCTACCCAAAAAGGAAAGAATATACCTTCTTCTCTGCAGCTCATGGAACCTTCTCGAAAATTGACCACATACTCGGTAACAAAGCAAACTTCCACAGATACAAAAAAATATTAGTAATCACCTGTGTCTTGTCGGATCACCACGGAATAAAGTTAGAACTCAATAACAATTCGAATTCCAGAAAGCCTACAAATGTGTGGAAGTTGAACAGTCAACTACTGAATCATCCTTGGGTCAAAGAAGAAATAAAGAAAGAAATTAAAGTCTTCCTTGAATTTAATGAAAATAAAGACACAACATACTCAAACCTTTGGGACACAATGAAAGCAGTTCTAAGAGGAAAGTTCATTGCGCTAAGTGCCCAATTAAAGAAAACGGAGAAAGCATATATTGGAGACTTAACAGCACACCTAAAAGCTCTGGAAAAAAAAAGAAGCAGACTCTCCCAGAAAGAGTAGAAGATTGGAAATAATCAAACTGAGGGCTGAAATCAACAAAATAGAAACACAGAAAACAATCCAAAAAATCAACGAAACAAAAAGTTGGTTCTTGGAGAAAATCAACAAGATTGACAAACCCCTAGCGAAACTAATCAAACGGCAGAGAGAGAACACTCAAGTTAATAAGATCAGAAATGAAAAGGGGGACATAACAACAGACACAGTGGAAATTCAGAGAATCATTAGATCTTACTACGAGAGTTTATATGCCACAAAGTTGGAAAATGTACAAGAAATGGATTGGTTTTTAGATAAATACCATTTACCAAAGTTAAATCAAGAACAAGTGAACAATCTAAATAGACCTGTGCGTCGCGAAGAATTAGAAGCTGTTATGAAAAACCTCCCCACCAAAAAAAGCCCAGGTCCAGATGGTTTCAATGCAGAATTCTACCAGAACTTCCAGGAAGAGCTAATACCTATACTCCTTAATGTATTTCACAATATAGAAACAGAAGAATCATTGCCAAACTCTTTTTATGAAGCTACAGTCACCCTGATACCAAAACCACACAAAGACACAACCAAGAAAGAGAATTACAGACCAATCTCACTCATGAACATTGACGCAAAAATACTCAATAAAATACTGGCAAACCGAATCCAAGAATACATTAGAAAAATTATCCATTATGATCAAGTGGGCTTCATCCCAGAGATGCAGGGCTGGTTCAACATACGCAAATCTATCAATGTAATCCATCATATAAATAAATTGAAAGAAAAAAACCATATGATCATTTCATTGGATGCTGAAAAAGCATTTGGCAAAATTCAACACCCCTTTATGATAAAGGTGTTGGAGAGATTGGGTATACGAGGATCATACCTAAATATAATAAAAGCAATATATAGTAAGCCAACAGCTAACATCAAATTGAAAGGAGAGAAACTCAAAGCCATTCCACTAAAATCAGGAACACGACAAGGCTGTCCACTCTCTCCATACCTCTTCTATATAGTGCTTGAAGTCCTAGCAATAGCAATAAGACAACATAAGGGGATCAAGGGGATTCGAATTGGAGAGGATGAAGTTAAACTTTCGTTATTTGCAGACGATATGATAGTGTACATAAGCGACCCCAAAAACTCTACCAAAGAACTCCTACAGCTGATATACACCTTTAGTAATGTGGCAGGATACAAGATCAACTCCAAAAAATCGGTTGCCCTCCTATACACAAAGGATAAAGAAGCAGAGAGGGAAAGCAGAGAAACATCACCTTTCATGATAGCCACAAATAGCATAAAATATCTTGGGGTAACTCTAACCAAGGAAGTGAAAGACTTATTTGACAAGAACTTTAAGTCCTTGAAGAAAGAAATTGAGGAGGATACCAGAAAATGGAAAGATCTCCCCTGTTCTTGAATTGGAAGAATCAACATAGTAAAAATGACAATTCTACCAAAAGCAATCTATAGATTCAATGCAATTCCCATCAAAATTCCATCAAACTTCTTCACAGACCTTGAGTGAACAATAATCAAGTTTATATGGAAAAACAAAAAACCCAGGATAGCCAAAACAATCTTATACAATAAAGGAACTTCTGGAGGCATTACCATCCCTGACTTCAAACTCTATTACAGAGCTACAGTATTGAAAACAGCTTGGTATTGGCATAACAACAGAGAAGTAGACCTATGGAATCGAATAGAAGACCCGGGTATTAACCCACAAACGTATGAACACCTGATTTTTGACAAGGGAGCTAAAGCTATACAATGGAAGAAGGATAGCATGTTTAACAAATGGTGCTGGCATAACTGGATGTCAACCTGTAGAAGAATGAAAATAGATCCATATCTATCACCATGCACAAAACTCAAGTCCAAATGGATTAAAGACCTCAACATTAATCTGACCACTTTGAAACTGATAGAAGAGAAAGTGGGAAGTAGTCTATAAGATATAGGCACAGGAGACCAGTTCCTAAGCAGAACCCCAGGAGCTCAGACAATAAGAGAAGCAATGAATAAATGGGACCTCCTAAAACTGAGAAGCTTCTGTAAAGCAAAGGACACTGTCAGTAACACCAAAAGGCTACCTTCCGATTGGGAGAAAATCTTCACAAATCCCTCATCAGACAGAGGTCTGATCTCCAAATAATATAAAGAACTGAAGAAACTAGACACTAAAACTCTGACTAACCCAATCAAAAAATGGGGTACTGAACTGAACAGAGAATTCTCAACAGGAGAACTTTGAATGGCCAAAAGGCACTTAAGGTCATGCTCAACCTCCTTAGCGATCAGGGAAATGCAAATCAAAACAACTTTGAGATATCATCTTACACCTGTCAGAATAGCCAAACTCAAAAACACCAATGATAGCCTATGCTGGAGAGGATGTGGAATGAGGGGAACACTCATCCATTGTTGGTGGGAATGCAAACTTGTGCAGCCAGTGTGGAAATCAGTGTGGCGGTTTCTCAGGAAACTGGGAGTCAACCTCCCTTAGGACCCAGCAATTCCACTCTTGGGAATATACCCAAGAGATGCCCTATCATACCACAAAAACATTTGTTCAACTATGTTCATAGCTGCACTATTTGTAATAGCCAGAACCTGGAAACAACCTAGGTGCCCCTCAATAGAAGAATGGTTAATAAAGGTGTGGAACATATACACATTAGAGTTCTACTCAGCGGTGAAAAACAATGACATCTTGAATTTTGCATGCAAATGGATGGAAATAGAAAACGCCTTACTGAGTGAGGTAAACCAGACCCAAAAAGAGGAATATGGTATGTATTCACTCATATGTGGATTCTAACCATAATTAAAGGTCTTTGAGCCTATTATTCGTGATCCTAGAGAAGCTAAATAAGAAGGTGAACCTGTTGAAAATCATGTAGCTATCTGCCTGGAGATTGGAAATAGACAAGAGTGCCAGGTAACCTCGGGTGCATGGGGGGAGGGTTGGAGGGTTGTTGGAAGGGGAGAGGGTTAGAGAGAAGGGAGTAGGGAAGGAATGGGGAAAGCTAGGTGGACTGGGATGGGGGGAGGGACGAAGGATGGATATGAGATCAGGGAAGAATATATCTCAACTAAGGGAGTCATTTTAGGGTTTACAGGAGACTTGATTATAAATGGGATCCCAGGTCCAAGGAGAGATCCCCAGACTGTTCTCTAGATAGAGGAGAAGGTGCCTGAACCGGCCTTGGCCTATAACCATACTGATGAAGATTTTGCTTATCACCATAGATCCTTCATCTGACGATGGATGGCGATACAGATGGAGACCCACATTGGAGCACCGGACTGAGCCCCCCATGGTCCAAATGAGGGGCAGAAAAAGGAAGAACATGAAAAAAACTCAGGACCGCGAGGGGTGCGATCACCCACTGATACAAGGGGACTGATCTAATGAGAGTTCACCAAGGCCAGTTGGACTGGGACTGAACGAGCATGTGATCCAACCAGATTTTCTGAATGTGGCCGGATCTCTGAATGTGGCTGGTCCGGAGCCTTTCTGAAAAGCCACTGACAATGACACTGGGACTTGTTTCCTCTGCATATTCTGGATTTTTGGGATCCAGTCTGTTCGGATACTCACCTTCAGGGACCTGGAAGGAGTGGGGAGGAACTTGAACTTCCCACAGGGCTGGAAGCCCTGACTGCTCTTAGGGATGAAGAGGGAGGATGAGGGGGAGGGGGAATTGGGAGGGTGTTGGGAGGAGGGGCGGAAATGAAAACTTTCATAATTTAATAAACTTTAAAAAAAAATAAAACCAATATTTACTTTGTTATAGAGTTCAAAGCTTAATCAGATTTGGATTTATAAAATTATTAAGGCCAAGAAATAGCTTTTTTAGAATTACTTTTTAGAATATAAAATTAAAAGATTTAGAATAATTCTACAACTTCATTTTGATATTTAGTTCTGATGATGTTAAGAAAAAATAAAAACTGTTAGATTACTCAAGAATTCAGTATTAGAAATATATGATGTAATAGAGATGGAACCATGAGAAATAAAGTATAACTTATGTCCATATGATTGACAGGATTTAGAGAGTTCTACATATTTTCAAAGAAAAAGATGGTTTGAATCAAGTTCTTTTTTCTTTTACTGAAAATAGGTTTTATTTCATACAATATATTCTGATTGCAGTTTTCACTCTCTGAACCCCTCCCAGAGACTTCACACATTCCCTGATTCATACCCATCCTTTTTCTCATTAGAAAACTAATAGGCATCTGGGGAATAATAATAAAATAAAATAAGATTAAATAAACAAATCAGAACATGATAAAAACAATCAAACATAAAGAAATATATGTTTGCATACATAGGAATCACATAAAAAACCACAAAACAAAAATATATGCAAAGGTTCTGTAAGGTATTTAAAAAATATGTCCCGGGACAAAGAATCTTCAAAGGTGATGTTAAGCTCACTTTGTACTGGTCATCTACTGCTGGACATGGGTTCATACTTGAGTGGTTTCTTTTGCTTGAAAGACTCTCTTGGACAGACAGCTTTAATGCAGAATTCTACCAGAGTTTCAAAGAAACATTAACCCTAATACTCCTCAAATTATTTCACAAAGAAAGAGAAGGAAATTTGCCCAATTACTTTTAAAAGGCTAAAGTTATTCTGATACCTCAACCCCACAAAGACCCAATAAATTAAGAATTATGGAACAATTTCACCTGAACATAAATGCAAAATTTCTCAATAAAATACTTTCATAATGAATCCAAGAACACATAAAAACAAAACCTACTATAATCAAGTAAGTTTCATCCCAGAAATTCAGGGGTGGTTCAACACAAATAAATTGATAAATGTAAACCATTACATAAATAGACTGAAAGATAAACTCACACAATCATCTCATCAGATACAGAAAAATCCTTTGGCAAAATCCACCTCCCATTCATGATTAAAAATCCTGCAGAGATTAAGGATATAAGAGACATACCTCTACACAATAAAGGTAGCTTACAGCAAGCCCATAGCCAATATCAACTTAAATAGAGAGAAACTCAAAGCAATTCCTGTCAAATCAGGAGCAAGACAAGGAGCAAGAGAAGGTTGTCTTCTCTCTCCTTATATATTTGATATATTTCTTGAAGTCTTAGAGATATAAGATAACTGAAGGAGATCAGGGTTGGGGGATACAAATAGGAAATGCAAAAGTCAAACTATATCTATTTGCAGATGATACATAAATTACCCTAAAAGTTCCATGAGTAAACTTCCACAGATGTCACTTTCAGTAAAGTGACAGGATACAAAATTAACCATAAAAATCAGTAGCCTTCCCATACACAAAAGATAAATGAACTGAGGGAAAAAAAATCAGGGAAATGACACTTTTCACAGTAGCCTCATAAATATAAAGTATCTTGGAGTAACTCTATCCAAGCAAATGAAAGACATGTATGATAAAAATTTTAAGACATTTCAAAAAGAAACTGAAGAAGATATCAGAAGATGGAAAGATCTCCTATTTTCATGGATCAGTAGGATTAATATAGTAAAAATGTCCATCCTACCAGATTGAATTCAATCCCCATCAAAATTTCTGCATAATTCAACACAGATTTTGAAAGGTCAATTTTCAGCACCATATGGACACACACACAACAACAACAACCACAAAAACAGAATAGCTAAAAACACTCCTGAATAATAAAAGAACTGCTGTAGGTATCACCATCCCGAAATTCAAATTGTACTACAGAGCTTAGTAATAGGAATAGCGTGGTATTGGTACAAAAACAGATATGGTTATCAATAGAATCAAAGACCTCCAAAAAAAAGTCCACATACCTATCGATATCTGATTTTTTTTATAAAGAAACGAGAAAAGCACACTTGAAAAAAAGACAAAATAAAGGTGTAGGTCAAGTATAGAAGAATCCATAATAGATTCACACTTATCTTCCTGTACAACCTAAACTTCAAGTGGATCAAATTTCTCATCATGAAAGCATATATCTTGAATCTGATAGAAGAGAAGTTGGGTGATAGTTTTGAACTCATTGGCAGAGGAGAAGATGTTCTGAACAGAATACTGATAATATGGGCTCTAAGACAAAAATTTAACAAATGGGACTTGATTAAGTTGAGAAACTTCTATACAGCAAAGGAGACCATCATTTGAACAAAGCAGCAGAATGGAAAAAGTTTTTTTTTGTCAACTACACATCTAATAGAAGGTTAATATCCAAAATATTTATAAAGAACTAACAAAAACTCAACATCAAAGAAATGACTCAAATAAAAGTGAGATGCAGATCTAAACAGAGAATTCACAAAAGAGCAAACTCAAATGGTTGAGAAACACACAAAGAAATGTTTAACATTGTTAGCAATTGAGAAAATGAAAAACCAAAACTGTTCTGAGATTTCTTAATTGCTGAGCTCAATAGATCAAATGATAGCTCCTGCTTGCAAAGATGCCTTGGAATAAGGGGATCATTCAGCCATTGTTGGTGGGAATGAAATGTTTACAGCCACTTTGGAAATCAGTATGGTAGTTCATCAGAAAGAGGGAATTGATTTACCTCAAGATCCAGCTGTACCATTTTTGAATATATACCGAAAGAATGCTTTATCCCTTTACAGAGACACTTGCCTAACTATGTTTATTGCTTTGCTATTCATAGCTTCCAGAAATTGGAAACAACCTAGATGTCTGTGTTAATGAATGAACAGATAAAGGAAATGTGGTACAATTATACAATGAACAATTACTCGAATGCTTAAAAAATGAAATTATGAAATTCACAGGTGAGTGAGTATTGCTAGAGAGAAATAATCCTGAGAAAGGTAACTCAGACCCAGAAAATCCCATGTTATGTATTTGTTTATATTTGGAGGTTAACTCTTAAGTCACTGTTAAGTAAGCTACAATTCATATAACTACAGAGGTGAGATAGAGAGTAAGGGACTAGGGAATGAAATGGATCTCCATAGGAAGGGAAAACAAAGTAGATTATTACATATGGACTAGGGGAAACTGGGATTGGACAATAAAACAAGGAAGGAGAGGGAAGAGGGGAACGAAGTATGGAATATGGGGAGAGATAGTTAGAACTAAGATTCATTTGAGGGGTCATATGAAAACCTAATACAGTAGAAGCTTCCTATTAAATACAAATGTATAAAGATGATGTAAATGAAATTGGCAAATATTGGGGAAGAAAGAGCCCCACCCTGACATCTCCCTTTACCAAAAGATACTTCCAGTACAAGAAATGCATTACATCTAATGGATTCATTGGTCAAACTCTACCATAGGAACCTAAATAACCCAGGCTATTTCCAAGGCTATTGGTTGCTTTCCATAAACTGACAGCAAGGCCCCTATCAGTAAAGATGGCACCTACACAAACTATTGAACATAAGAAATCTAACTTTTTTCTACTTAAAGCCTTCAGCCCTATGGACTAGTATTCATGGTACTGGAAGGTCCTCTGCATGCTACCAAAGGAGAAAGGTAAACACCAACACAGCTACAAACTCTTTTATCTACAAGAGTGTCTTATCTATAAAATATACTGTAATAGCCTCACAAAGCTTGTAGGACTAACCAACCAATATCTACTTTGATATAAGGCCCACCCATGGGATGGAACACATATGCAACAGTGTGGGTGGCTGAAAACCTGAGACTATATAGACCAAGGGATATAGGGGAAAAGCAAGTACTATTGTTCTACTAAGTAAATGTAGCAAAAAATGACTCCTAATGACATTCTACTATACTTATAGATCCCCATGCCTCACTCAGCCACCTTAAGAAAAGCTTTCTCCTATTCTCAATGGGAATAAATATAGAGACCCACAGCCAGACAATATGCAAAGTGAGAGCCCTTGGGACACTCAGTCCTAAAGGGAATGTGCTCATGAAATTCCTCCCCTAAGAACTCTGGGAAACCTGAGGAATCAGACAGAGGTGGAATGAGTACAAAAATAAAACAGGCATGAGGCCACCAAGAAATCAACACCTTCTAGAAACAAAAGGGCTGGTAGACATATGAACTCACAGAGACTGAGGTGACATGCACGGGGCCTGCACAGGTCTATACCATATGGGGTCCTAGAGTTGGTAGGAGAGGTGGGTACATGCCCCTTCCCTAATCCAGAAGCTTTCTCTGATTGCTAGCCACTTACAAATTAAGGTATTTATTTATGGCTAGAAATGAGAGCTAGAATTCACCTTCTGACCATCTAAAACTTTATTATATATGGGTATAGACTAAATCAGGCTACTTTAACTGAGAAAAGCTATTTTTGTGATGGGTTAGTATCTTCTCATGAATTGGTTCAGCTTGTCCTCACTCATTTTCTCATTAATGAGGTGTTAGGCAGAGGGACACTAAAAATGGTAATATATGGAATAAGTACCAAATGCTTTGTACTTCAGTTTCCTTACCTTATAAAATATTCATAGTAATATATTACTTGTCCAAAGGCAAGTAACTTTTAGGTTCCTTTCTGTTTCTATGATCTTTGGCTCTATAATTGATAGACTTGTAAGAGATCTCATTAAATGGTCTTTTTCTGAGACCAAAAATATTACTGCATCAAAATTTTAGGATGGTCTATGATAAAAGTATATTGAGCTTCATTTTCAAGCATATATACATTTAATAAGTAATTAATTGAAAATTGAAAGCATGAATTATATATTAAATTTTTATGTCTTGCTAGTGAACTAATGTTTTGAATGCTGAGAATATAAAAATTATAAATTTTAAGAAAAAAAATTATTGTTCCTTTTTATTGACAGTATCCACACCCATAATGAATGAACTTTGTCCCACTTCTCTTAAAAATTCCTGTCTTTTTTGAGTTACTAAACACAGAAACCAAAAAAGGAAACATTTGTGTACAGCAAGAATTTAGGTCACTCCATTCAGCTCATGGTTTTACCTGTTCTGAGTAAGTATCTTTGATACTTAGCAGTAGGCTAGTTAATGAATAGTTTTCCCTTATCTTTCAGTGCCAGGACACAATAGTAGTGAACTACTATGGTGATATCTACAATGAAAGTGATTCATCTCAGTTTCACATTTATCCTGTTACATACTGTCTATATCAAGTTAGCAGTGTACGTGAAGCCATTCTTTTGTGACAGTTTTTAGGGTGCTGATGTAATTGATTTCCTGACTAATTCAAAAAATTACTTCATCAACATACATCTGATTCAGTGATAAATAATCAATGATAAATATACACATATACAGCCCCTACTTCAGTAAAATTTTACTTTCCTTAATAGTTATTTTGGGTCTATTAAGGCATTCATGTATCAAGACTGTGTTGAACATTTCATTATTAACATGCTGAGTTATATATTAAAGATTAAAACCAACATATAATTTGGATTCTCAAATTTAGAGTAATTCTTAATTAAAGTAGACCATTAAATATATCATTTTATTGATAACCATAGTGTAGTTTTTATACAATTTTAAGAACTTCTGGCTGACATTTTGGCCCACTTTGATTTCATAGTGTCATATTGCAGTTTTATTTTTTGGTTAGAATTTAATCAGCTTAGAGAAAATAGTTAAAGCAAATGTGCTGATTTTCAGTTGTGAAATATACAATAATTATTTGTTTTTTGAATCTTTGACAGTTTTTCTCCAATGTATTGATTATATTTGAGTAATAATTTGCAAAGTCTAAATAAAAAAAGGAATAGGTATACCAACCATGTGTGCAGTTTTACTAAAATTCTATTTTCAAAAGACAGCTACATAAATGTTTTATTTAAGCAAAAACCTAACAAGGCTTTCCTTTTGCAATTCTTTAAGACATTTGTAAAGTGAGTGAACATTTGTTTCATTTTTGTTACTGTTTCAACAACTTTTGAAGTAAAATGATATTATGGGATGATAGTGCTGGGAATCCACATCAGAATGCCACTTGGCATTTCATCTCGACTGCTGAAGTGGAGTATTGGTAATCTTGGAAGATTTAAATATTGTTTCTGACTTGGCATAACTCTGACTCCCAGATATATCAGTTGCATATAACAGAATCAAACCACCGAGTTGGAAAACAAAGGAATAGGATCCTAGTTAACTAATTCAATTTCAGGCCTATTTGTCATCTATAGAGATTCTATCCAGAAATGGAGGAAGCAGTTTTAATTAAAGATTTCCTCTGCCTAAACTCCCTTTTAACTAATAATTGTCTTTGTGCTTTAGTGTGTGCTTAAAACTTTTGACTTAAACATGCCTCTCTGGATTAGGTTGGTCTTTAAAAATTAAACTTTCTGTTCTTTTTTCCTTCCAAGAATTTATTATTCTATAAATGAAGTATTAGTTTCAACATTTACATAAATGAACATAGAATTGACAAGGGAAAAGTCAGTTTGAAGTGTCAAAGCCTTTTAAGATTCAAGGAGACTCCTAGGACATACCTGTTTTCCTTAAGTAAAATTGCTGCCTAGGCCTTTGTGTCCTCTTTACAAATTAAATAATCCTAAAAGGATAGTCAGAGATCCCTCCTCTGAGTGATCTTTTGAAATCCCTGTCTTCCACATACTCACTAATCAAAATCACTTGTTTTAGAGATAGATATTTAATAAACTAGGGAAAATAATTTCAAACATAAAGTAATCAGGTTTCACACCAATAGTTTTACTGTATTAATTTTCTTGGCTAATGATAAATATAATTTGCTTCAATGTACAATATGATGGGGATAATTAAGGGATCAAAGTTTCTTTGAACTAAGTATTTCAACCTCAGGGCTAACAAAGTCTCTAGATGTTTAATATTAACCAAATAAATTTTAAATACAGAATGAGCTATCATCATTTGATACTGGAAATGAGGAAGTTTTGATATAATTAATTTCATATTCATTATTCTGTTCTAAAAGATGCTTTTGGCAGCATGCAAGTTGGAAGGAAAGGAAAGTCTTAAGATGAAAAAGTATTCACATGTCAAAAGATTTGTAGATCACACAATCCTTCAACTTTCTGATCATTCTACTGGAACAATTAGTGATTGAAGCTACTGAATTAAGATTAAAATGTAATGGCTAGCTTATTAAAATTGCAAATTGAAGAAGAAATCACAACGCCTCTATGTGCATCTCAATACAGCTCAGAGAAGCCTTCAACCTGTTCAGAGAAACACTGGATCCTCACTAATAACACTTACTTTAGCCATGTTAAAGAGACTCATGTTTGCTACTACCTACTTATAAGACTTATAAGAGAGCCATCTCCATGGATGTTTCATCTCTTAAGACTTAGTAGTCAAATGCTATAACTTAAACAATTTCATGTCTTAACTGCGTCATTAAATTTTGCTAAAATAAAAATCACACTTATGTCTTCAGTATTTTTACAGTAGAAGCAAAGAGAAAGAATGAAGCATAGTTGATATCTTTCATTTCTGCTACATTCTGAACTATAATATCTAGCACATATTTCCTATTGTGAAGCCCTAACTTCAAAGGTTTGAAGTTTGAAGAGGACTAGATTAGATTAAATGGGTCAGATTAGATTTACTTAAACTAATTAGAGTGGGCCCTTATCATGGAATTAGTCTATTCCAGTGTCCCTAAATGAGACAATGGAAATCTTTCTTTATCTATGTCTATAAGCACTAACTGTAGAAAGATTATGTGCATACACATCCAGAAGATGACCATCTGTTAGACCATGTTGCCATTCCAGTCTGAAATCTCCAATTCATATAACTGTGAAAAAAATTTTGCATTGTTTAAGCCTCCAGATCTATGCTATTTTATTATGGTATCTCAACCCAACCAGTACAAATTTGTATACTGAAAAGTATGTGATAATCAATCATTTGTATATATAATGAAGTTTCTTTGGGTATGTACTCGACTAGAAGACTTTTCATATGCATGCCATGAATATAAAACTAAGGCAAAAGCAAGAGATGTTATTCAGAAATGAAAGCGAGGACAATGCTTGTAAAAGTGGCAAAGAAAACTTTTTCATCTGAACTCTGCTCTAGTAATTTATAGAAAGTAAAATTCATCAGCAATAAAATAGGATAAAATTAATGGAAGAAATTTCTGAGTAAAATATTGGAGTAGCAACTTGGATCACTCTGTTTGCCTAGAGTGAAGTGTAAGAGATAAAAGTTGAAATGAGGAAGAAATTTCTTGAAGAAAATGAACCAAAGCTTGAAGAGGTTAAAGATTCTCAACTTGCCCATATTCAAGAGGGAGGGAGGGAGGGAGAGAGAGAGAGAGAGAGAGAGAGAGAGAGAGAGAGAGAGAGAGAGAGAGAGGACTTTCTTAGAAGAGAGCACTAGGAAGGTGGCCAAGCCAACATTTGTTAATATGCACAAATTTTGCCAGTTTGGATGAAAGTAAATGTTGATGGCATAGAATGAAGGAAAGCTATTATATTTCTTGGACTCAATAGGATGCAATAATAGAGCTACTGGCTGCAAATATAGTTTATTCTACAAGAAGATGGAAAAGTATACCCCAAACATGTTTCTTCACTGATCATCAGGGCCATTGCCATGAATTTCAACTAGATAGATGTTCTAAGTACAAAATCTTGGAACAAAGACTATGTTACAGGGCCATGGTAATGGAGGCACCTGGAATCTTAGGAGGGAAGTTACTAACACAGTGAGTCTGGAATTGTTTATTGTAGTAGTAGAAGTGGGCCACGTCCCGCCACCTGTCTAGCTTACACCTGAAATAATCAGACAGAAATTGTATTAATTAAATTACTGCCTGACCCATAAGTTCTAGCCTCTGATTGACTCACTCTCACATCTTGATTTAACCCATTTCCATTCATTTGTATCGCCACTTGACTGTGACTTACAAGCATGAGTCTAACTAGTGTCTGTCTCGGGCAGTAGAATCGTGGCATCTGCCACACTGCCCTTCTTCTCAGCATTCTGTTCTGTCTACTCTGCCTATCTAAGTCTGTCATATCAAAAGGCAAAGGCAGTTTCTTTATTCAACCAGTTAAAGAAACACATGGTAAGAAGGACCCCCTATACCGGTTTATGATGACATTTTGAAGATCTTATTTTCATTATAGAAATGATCCCCTCATAAGGAAAAGTACAAAGATGGTGTTTCCATCTCTCTATTATATCTGTACATCTACCTATCTACTCTACTACTCTATCTATCTATCTATCTATCTATCTATCTATCTATCTATCTATCTATCTATCTATCATCTATCTATATATCTGTCTGTCTATCTATCTATCTATCTATCTATCTATCTATCTATCTATCTATCTCATCTCTACCACTTGACAACAAAATGAGATGATGGATCCTGCAAGTCCTGGCCTCATCATGTTTGAAGCATATGGTCCAAATTTTAACTTCTAAAATGATAAAAAATAACCTTTATCCTTAAAGCTACTAGTCACTGTGATACTATGTTATAGCTGTCCAAACTAGCATGTTTTCACCGTAAGTACAAAGTATTTTCTATCTCAGAATGCAAACATACAAGGTATTGTGGTTTGGGTATAAAATATTCCCCTTATGTCACGTGTTTCTCTATAATTATGTACTGTGTATTATTCAGGGTTCTCTAGTGGAATAGAAATTACAGTATGAGTTCTATATAAAGGGGATTTATTTTATTACTGTGGCTTACAGACTGTGGCCAATCTAGTCAAACAATAGCTATTTACCAAAAGAATGTCCAAGAATGCAGTAGTTGTTAAATCCATGAAGCTATATGTCTCAGGTACTCTTAAGAATATGTCAAAAAAGTAGGCTTTAATGCCAGTGAAGGGCTGAACTTTCCAGTGAGAATGAGGGCAGAGAGGCAAAGAGAAAAAGTTTCTTTTTTACTGTCTTTTATTTAGGCTACCAAGAGCAGGTGTGACCCAGATTTAGGTTGGATCTTTGAGTCCAGGGGGATTGGATTGATGGTGGGTCTTACCTCAAATGATCTAATTGACTAAAATCCCTTTCTGTGTGCCCTGTGATGTGGATTTTTAGCTAACTCCAGATATAGACAACATGACAACTGCAGCTGACCACAACAGACCATGTAAATTTAAACTGTCATTCCAAATAAATCATACTGCCCTTAACTTGTTTTTGTCAGGCATGTTGTCACAACAAAAGAGTAACTAATACAGAAAATTGGTACTGTGGAGTGGATCTGTTCTTATGATACCCTAACGATGTGGTTCTTAGGTCTTTGGAAGTGATGGGAGAGAGATGTAAAAGTATTTGACACTATAGGCTAGAAAATCACAACTTACTGTGTCATTTTGGCGGGAGTTCAGAAAAACAGAAGGCAAAAAGACATGTGGGCAGTAGACGTCCCAGACCTCATGAAGTTTCAGAGGGAATGAGGCTTCTCTGGCCTGGGCTAGAGACCATTCATGCATGGTACATTCTGGCAAAAAACAGGCAGCAGTTTGCTTGTATCCTGAAAACTCTAACAAAACTGAACTCAAAAGTAATGGATTCATTTGGTAGAGGGAATTTCAAAACAAGATAGCATCCAGACTGTGGTTCCTCATTATATAAATATGTACACACATACACACATATATTCATATATACATATATATACACATATATACATTATATATGTATACATATACACACATATATGTACACACACACACACACACACACACACACACACACACACACACACATATATATATATATATATATATATATATATGTATATTCTTGCCAGGATTCCGGCTCTCCAGCTAGCTTACCCCCGAAATAATTACCCGGAAACCATTCATTTAAACACTGCCTGGCCCATTAGTTCTAGTCTCTTCTTGGCTAACTCTCACATCTTGACTAACTCATTTCTAATAATCTGTGTGCTACCACATGGTCATGGCTTACCGGCATGAGTCTAGCCAGTATCTGTCTCGGGAAGGGGAATCATGGTGTCTGTCTCATTGCCTTCTTCCCAGCATTCTGTTCTGTCTACTCTGCCCACCTAATTTTCTGCCCTATTAAAAGGTCAAGGCAGTCTCTTTATTAACCAATGAAAGCAATACATAGACAGATGACCCTCCTACATCACATAGGTTCAAGATCCTATCCATTGACACATCTAACTCAAATAACTAAATTAATTTAAACTGAGTAGGTATGAACTGAGAATGCTTCTGAAGGGGATTCTCTTTTCTATGATGTGTAGAGGTCACTCCAGCTGTGGTCCAAAGAGCCCAGACTAAATCTTAATCTAATAGCAATGCTTAGCAATGCTGTCCATTTGGCACAGATTTTTCAGACCCATGGAAGATGCATGAGTGGAGGGTGGGACATAGAGGCTTTTGCAAAGGTTCCAAAAAGCTAGTAAAGTCAGACAATATATGGCACAGTCAGATTCTTAGTGAAGAGGCCCCGACTGTAAGGGTTAAGCCTATGGTGAAGTGGAGACCTAAGGATATTAGTAATATCCTTGTGTGTAGGATATCTGCCAAGGGAAGTTTTAGGCATGAGATGGAGTTAACACAGGAGAAAGTCTGTATGTGTTGTAGGCAACAGAGCTGCAGGGTTGGGGCTGCTTAAGACCATTGGATTGCAGATTTTGCCTCTATGATCCCCAGATGCTAGGCATGAATTGGCAAGATTTTGTGTTTGCCGAGTTGAAATTTGATCTCATTTTGTTCTTATCCTTCCTTGCTATTTCCCCATTTCTCCTTATGGAGTAAAAATGTTTACTCTTCCATTTTATAGTGGAAGTACACAACTTGGCTTCAATTTTACATCAGCTCACACTTAAGATACTTAAGGAATTAAGTCTTAGAAATGACTTACTTTGCACTTTGAACAGTGTTGAGACTTCTAAAGACTATAGGGACTTTTGAAGTTGAAATGCATGAGGTTTACATTATGAAATGGCCAGGTACCAGTGGGTGTCAGGGACAGAATGCTGTGGCTTGAATGTGAAATGTCTCCCATCGTTTAACACCTTTTCACCTGTTTAACACCTTTCCCCCAGCTAGTTACAGACTGATTTGATAGGATATGAAATCATAAGGAGGAAGTGTAGAAGGAGCAGCAGGCCACTTCCCGCCACCTGCCCGGCTAGCTTAACCTGAAATAATTAAACGAAAGTGTATTCATTTTAAACACTGCTTGGCCCATGAGTTTCTGCCTGTTACTGGCTAACTATCACATCTTGATTAACCCATTTCTAATAATCTGTGTAGCACCATGAGGTGGTGGCTTACCGGGAAGAATCTTAACCTGCTTCCATCATGGAGAGGAGAGCTATAGCGTCTGCCTGCCTCTGCTTTCTTTCTCCCACAATTCTGTTCTGTCTTCCCCACCTACATATGTTCTGACCTATCAGGTCAAGCAGTTTTTTTTTTAATTAACCAATGAAAGACAACAGAAATACAGAAGACCCACCTACATCATTTCCCCTTTTTCTGTTTAAACAAAAAAGAAAGGCTTTCATTTTAACATAGCAAAATTACATATAGCAAAATAGTTATAAAGCAAGAATTATAGTTACAATATCTACATCATTTTATCTTTTATCATAATGATGGAAAACTATAACTATAACTAATCATTATTCAACTCCATCCAGAAGGCTATAATATTGCCTAAGAAAATAAGAAATAAGCAACTTCCAAACTCTAGACAGAGACATCTCACTGTCTGGATAGTCACCCAAAGTTCTTTTGTACCGTTGGGGCATCCATCTTCAGCCTACAGGCCAATAGTATCCAGCAGATATTTCCATGAAGCAAGAACATTCAAAGACAGTTCAGAAACTTTTTTCTGTGTCTGGCAGAATTTCCCACAGACTCTTTTCATGAGTCAGGATCCCCGAAAGATCATCTCACCTTTAGGCAAGTTTAGCAGTCCTCTCTCTGGAGGTTCTTTGTGTCCAGTTCATGCAACAGTCCAGGCGAGAGTAGTTTCTTGCCCAAATGGCTAACCAACTCCATAAGGAGCCTCTTCGATGCCCATCTTCCTCCTGAAGTAGATTGGTGCTGCCAGGCGCAGACATGTCTCATTGTCATGAAAATCCCTAAGTTATTAAAACATTTAAAAGGCCGTATTCTGTAGTCTTTGAAAGATATGAAGAATGCCTCTCTAACTGAAATATCTAGAAAATCTAACTAACATGACTACAAGGTTGACTATTATTGATGATTATCCATTAACAACCTATATTTCCTAATTATACATTACATTTTTAAATGAACTACACAATCACAATACCTTAATCAAGATCAGAAATGCATAAACGTATAACAAAATTGACCTCAAAATCCATACCAATGCAAATTATTCATATCTATATCATATCCCCCTTTAAATGTAAAAGAACATTTATAAACAACATTTGGGAACATGGGTACAGTTTTTTCTCTCCAAACTGCTTCCTGCTGTATGGGGGCGCTGTTAATCAGGTCTTTTGTAGTGTAACCTGTGTGCCAGATTCATCTCAGTCAGCAGTTGAGTGAAGTAATTTCTTGAGGGTGTTCACAGCAACCTTTCAGGAGGACGTGGTCTATCATACCATATTGGGATAGAAACAATCCACAGGGTCTCATTCTCTGTGAAAACAAAAGAAGACCCTCTCCAAAGCATCATATCCTTAGACACAAATTTGGAAGTCATGATACCTTTAGAACATACATGTTGGATCAGCATAGCAGCCCATACAATGAAATGTCTCTTTGTATTTAGCTCTTTCACAGTAAAAAAATTTCAAAGAAAACACAATATACAGAATCCAAACTCTTTGTGAATTTTCCATTTTTATGTGGCTTATTTTTCTTTATTTCTTTTAATCTATAACTATCTGTACTCTGTCCTTTTAAAGACTTTAGCCCCTTTTTAAAGGCATTATCTTTATTCTCTATATTCTTTTTCTTCTCTCTCCCAAGCCTACGTACAGTACACTATGACCCATTTAGAGGTCTTTTATGTCTGAATCTGTCCTATTGTGAATCTGTAATTTTTTACTATCTAGGAGCATTTTTGTTTTGCAGTTTTAAATCACTAAGCACTTAATAATCTAAGCTGTGACATTCCTAGGTCAAAAACAGGTACTGCCTGGTTACCCCACCCAGCCCAACATGGCGAAGCCGCTCGTGCCTCTAATCCTTGCACATTGCACCACTAGCATGGCAGAGCTGTTTGTGCTTCTGAGCCGTAGCACGCAATGATCCCCTTTTAAGCACACAGCCAGTCTAGTTGCCATCAAACAAATTGTAGCACTTTACTCCAAATGCTCCATTCAAATGTTTTGTCTCCCACAGGAGCCAGACAGAGATTGCAATGGCTGCACAGCCCAGAACTGGTATTGTAAAACTGCCACTTTCTAGTAGACCTGATCCCACTGCCTACACAGGCAGGAAGAGCTGAGTCGTGGGCTTGGTCTCAGCTACTTTGTTCCCGACCGTGAGTGGGCCCAAAAATGCTCCATAGCCAGAGTTTGCCCTGGTGGCAGGGCCCAGGAAGCCACGTTTTAAAATGGCTGGCACGGCTTTTTTTTTTTTTTTTCTGCTGCTATTGCTGAATCAGGAAATCTCTCTACAGCAAGTTCCTAGCAAATAGCAAAAAGCTGTGTTAAACTCAC
This sequence comes from Myodes glareolus, assembly GCF_982192425.1. NCBI lineage: Eukaryota > Metazoa > Chordata > Mammalia > Rodentia > Cricetidae > Myodes > Myodes glareolus. Next base: position 60,140,446 of record NC_142053.1, read on the forward strand.
TTTCCCTTTTCTTTTAAAGCCCTCTCAGGTTTTACATGGAGTTGATTACCATGCTGGGCACCAATCTGTAGAAGGAGCAGCGGGCTGCTTCCCGCTTCCTGCCTGGCTAGCTTTACCCAAAATAATTACACTAAACTGTATTCATTTTAAACACTGCTTGGCCCATTATTTTCAGCCTCTTACTGGCTAACTTTCACATCTGGATTAACCCATTTCTAATAATCTGTATAGCACCACGAGGTGGTGGCTTACCACGAAGGATCTTAACCCACATCCAAGGAAGAGCTTTGATGGAGCAAGTAGGTTACTGGAAGTGAGCCATGAGGTTTTATTGTTTGGCTCCACTTTCTGTTGATTCTTTGCTTCCTTTCTGAGGAACCAACCTGAGATACTAGCTCACACTCCTGCTCCCAGGCCTTCCCTGGCTTAATGAACTCTGTGCCCTGAAGTCAAAATAAACTCTTCCCCTCTTAAACTGTCAGGGATTTTTGTTTTCACATCAAGGAGAAAGACAACTAATACACAGGTGAATAGTTTCATCAGTTGATTGAAAACCAAAATAAAAGATGATGGAATTTTTGTGAGTAAACATGAACAGATCTTGCACTTATTTTTGAAGGTTTAAACTCTTTGAAACCTCTGTGAGACATTTGTCCATTACTCACTCATTCACTGGCAGTCTTTATCAAAATGATAGATTCAAAGTGACACTGAAAATTGGCAGCAGTGGTGACATTGTCCTAAAGAAAAGGACTTTGACCAGGTAAACAGAATGTTGAACGATGTACAAGCCTAAAGGCAGATTACTGTATAGAGGAACTTCCCTTAATTCACCCTAGAGGCCAATGACCTTGGGCATAAGAATAAGCTCTGGACCAATCTGAGCAGCTGTATTATATAAACTCTGCCTGTTTTTCACCATTTTGCCCATCTCTTTGCCTCTCACTCCCAGAGATCATCTTGGCAGTTTAATCCCTACATACCTTTCTTTCTATCCATGGAGTGGTCTAGCCCCATTGTTTCATTGTGTCCTTGCTTACAAAAAAAGTTTGCTCTCTATTATGTATACTCTCCCTAAATCTAATGAACAGTTCACTGTTTTCAACCAGTGGGTTGTTGGCTCCATGTTTACCTTCTGTCATCAAGAAAAATCACTGAATTAAGGAAATACTTTAAAATAATTGTATAAAAATCAATGAGTACCCGTGCAAGGTAACTTGTCTCATACTTTTTCAAGGGTGCCTATTTGGTTAATGTCCTTGGCATGTGTTGTAAAATGCCATGAGTTGGGACCTTGGCAGATCCCGTGTTGTATGAGGACCCTGAGAGACAAATATGCCTTGCAGGCAGAGCTTAAGTGAGAGGTTTTTGAGATAAAGGGAATAGGAAGGGAAAAGAGAACGAGAGAGAAAGAGAAAGAGGAATGGATAGAGGGATAGAAAGCTGCATCCTCAGAAAGAATGGCAGGAAGGAAGGGAGAAGGCAGTGGGCACAGTTTGTTTCTTACAGGGACCTTTGTAACTGTGTACAGACTAGGACCATGACTTGGGCAGTATACAGCCTGAGTACACCCTGTCCAATGACAGGGCAGGCTGGCATAATGCCTAAATCCTAACAGCATGTGCTTATCTTTCAATGGAACTATGTATGTTTTAGTTTACATCTAGCAAATAACTATATTATTCCTTTATTTTTAATAGCTGTTTAATCCAATTTCTTAGAAACTAATTATTTCACTTATTAGTACAGTTGATATTTTAATCTAATTTTCATGATAATGTTTTATTTCATTGTCATAAAGATAGTGTTATGTTAAGTTTTAGATAAGGTAGATTTATTTCTCTTATTTTATGGAATTAGATACATGTACCCTTGATTGACTAGAGGATGATGATATCTTTCTTAGTGTTTCCATTTTGTGATAGAACACCACAAACAAAAGCAACTTGCAGAGGGAATGCAGAACAGAGCTCATTTAGAAGAAATGTCAATGTTTTTATTTTGACCTGTATTGTGGTTCTTCAGAAGAGTATTTTAAAAGACTGATCTTTCTCAGCCCCCCCCCACCCCATTAAAATATAGCTTAGTGCCCAAACTGCTTCTCAGGGGCAGACACTGGGAATATTTGCAGGCAAATGTGTTAGCAGTTTCTACTGCTGTTGAGAGGTGAGAGTTGAAGCAAAGAATAGACTAATAAAAAAACTGGGGATCAAAGACTTGCTATAAGAAGTTCTCAGTGTCTTCGAAAATCAGCAATAAATTCCTGAGAAATGAAAATGCTGTGCCTATGGTTAAGGCTGCACATAAGCAAAGAAATACTGAGAAGGCCTGAGATTTTATCTCATCCTAACATTGAAACTTGAGGAGAGCTGTAAGTAAGGGCCTGGAATGAGCTGCAAACCAACTTTATGAATGTTGTAAGTATTGCTAACACACACAACCGCTTGGCAAAAAATGAGATTTCCAGTTAAATTGCCAAAGAAGATATGTGCCAGATCACTGAACTTCTCTAGTTACTACTTCTAGCACAATATCATTTAGTGTTGAAAAGAAATGGCAACAAGAGACATTCTGTCCATGTGTTAAACTGTAGAATAAAAGTTTTCAGTAATTCAGCATTAAGTATCTTGTAACATAGGAGAATTTTTGAGTACTATTTATCATGTTAGAAAGTTCCCTTCTAGCCCTATAGGACTGAATATTTTCAATACACAGATTGTGTAGTCACTACAGAATATATGATCGTTCTTCTAACAATTAAAAATGACTGTATTACATAGGGAGGAGTACACCAACTGGTTATCCAATACCAAATGGTAACCAACAAAAATAAACATACAAATGACATTATAAGACTGATCAGATTGTATATTTGCTTTAAAGAATATATATCCCTAATATTGTATATAATATATGTTATTATGTCTAATATAATAATTACATGCTATTAAATATAATATAATATATATTAGTAATATATATGCAAAATAACAGTGAAAAAGAGGTCAAATATTTGAAAGAGAATAAGGAGGGCTATATGGGAGAGTTTGAAGGAAGATAATGAAACCAAGAAGTTATGTCATTATAATCTCAAAAATTAAAAAATAATTTGTAAAATTTTAACATGAAATTATTACATGTAAATTTTTGTAAGTACACACAAGTCCTAGATGAACTTTCTCTGAAAGTTAGAATTCAAAGCATGACTATGTTCACTATGATTCCTTCAATGTAATTTTTTCATGCTGAAAAATCATTTCCTGACATGATGTGCAGACTTACATTACTGCCAAAAATATCCCTTTTCACTGTAAATTTACCATAATTTGCACTATCAGAATTAAGAGCAGGGAAAGCTCAATGAATTGTTAAGAATTTGTTGTATAAAAAATTATTACCCTACTCAGTTTTATATTAGAATTTCTTCAATACTTTGGGATTAGATACAAATCATTTATTTTCTATCGAAAATGTTTCAAAACACTGGAGAAAAGGAAATAAGCATTCCATATCATTACACCTCACCAGCGCGGGCTGGAACCACGAGTCTCGGCAGAGGGTGTCCAGGTTGAATGAATTCACAGAGCATGAGGTTGAGATGGAACAGCTTATTTATTGTTCTGCTGGGGCTAACTTTTATACCATGGCACCAAAAGAGGAGGGGGCTGCGAAGGGACTGTCACCTGATCCAATCAGGGACTGTTACCTGACCCCAGCAGGGATCAAGGAATGATCATGTGCACTCAAACTTCCTTATCCAACTTCAGGAGCAGAGGGAAGTTATGCTTTCTTTGCAGATAAGCACCTCAAATGGGGCAGGGAAATGTAACTTGGGGCAGCAATTCCCACAATTCCTCCTACTTTATTTTATAATGAGGGGTCCTGTCTTAGGTCCTGTGAGGGAAGTACCTTCCCTTACCCGTCATAGGGCCCCCAATGCCCTGTCTTACGTGGGGGGGGGGGTCTCCTCACAGGTTGTCCTTCCTTGGAGACGCTCATTTTTTCAGCATCTGCAGCCATACCTCATGACTTCCGGGAGAGTCATGGGCCAGACTGAGTAACACCTGACGGTGGACAAGCTCAGTCATGGTGAAGGTGTTTAGGACTCGTTTTAAGAGGAGCAGGCCTACTGCCACCCCTACTAGTCCCAAGATCCCCAGGGACAAGGCACCTCCCCATCGCTGTGCCCAACCCCCAATCTGGGCCATGGCATTCCACCATCCCTCAGCAGATACAGGTTTAACATGAGTTTTATTAATTGTAATAATTTGATGTACAAAAGAGAGGGTAAAGTTTACAAAGGAATCTTTCCAAGGCCCCCTAAGGTAAGCATTAAGGCGTTGCACCTCAAAGGACATATTTTTCACTTCCATAAGGGTCACACAGGCAGAATGATAAAAATTAGAACAAGAGGCTTGTTGCATCATCCACAACACATTAATCTGTTCCTGTAATAAGACTGTTTGCTGATTTAAATTTAACATCCCCAATTGAATATGTGAGTCAATGGTATTTTGAGTCTCTAAGGCCTGGGTAACACGGGCAGCAAGAGTGTTAACAGTCTCTGTAGTAGCTGCATTCTGGGACATGGTGATTCCCGCAATGGTGGTGGCTGTGGCTGATATGGCAATAGCTGTGATAACTGTGGTGGTGACCCCAAAGTCTCTTCTTTCTCTATACAAGATAAGCTCCCATTCATCATGTGGGTCTTCTACCACCAGGGGAACCAGGGCAGGAATTCTCACCATCAGCATGGACTCATCCGTCAGGGACCAGCAGTTGCTCAAAAAGCAGGAGCTGAAAGAACAATTAAGGACACCATCCTCCCCAACCGACCCATTAAAGGAGACAAACATAAAGGGAGGCAGAATACAAGCTAGGCTGACAATATAGAAATTCATTCCTGCTGCGTAATTAATCTGGAGGAATGTTTCAAAGATGTCTAATGTGTTCCATTGGGCTGTAGCATTGAAAGACAAGCCCCTTTGAAGGGCTAAAGGCCTAGTATCTGTACATGAACGTGGGTCGCAGAGAAACATGCCTGCGAATGTAGGTGAAACTCCTGCCATATTTGGATTTCTATAGGAATAATCAAAGGCCCCTCTCAAGGAGTTTTTAGAGGTAGGCCGGTGATCAAATCACCATAAATATTTATCTCCCTCCAATTTCCATGGTTCCTTAGGAGCACAATTTCCCCAAAGTAATGGTAAGTACAATCTGAAGAATTGTGGCATCTTTCAACATAAGGGAGCTGGTCTCGGAGGGGTTGTAAGTCCAGAAACATTTCTTTTAAAATTTATTGGGTAAAAGATATCTCTCAATCCAAAACAGGGATGCCCAGAAGAATTAGAAGAAAAGTCTCCCAGAGAATAATTACTAAGGACCATGCATGGTCCAGAAAGAGAGATACTAGGCATCTCTGAAATATTACTAATCTTCTGGAAGCAGAGGGCATGGGATATATCAAACATTAAATTACCCAATGAAGATCTTTCTAATGCTGTATTTGATGTAGGAACCCCCAATGTATAATTGGTGGAATAAAAGGATGGAAAAACAGAGCTTATTTTACTTGCTGGTATCAGTATGGGTGGATTCCTCACCAGTGTCCATCTCAGGCCTCCCTTGATGTTTTTCACTTGAATCCATATTATCAGGGCCAGTGGGGCCTGGCTCCACTGGCCGAACATTACGGTCCGGCACCCAGATGGGTTTTTTGGTTCCTGAAGGGAAGACAAATGGCTCCCCTCACCCTAGCCAACATGGGTGTGGGTGATTACCATTGTCCCGTGATACTATCCTTCCATCTAACCCAACCCAGAGATTGGAAAGGTTTCTGCCAATGTCTTTCCATTGCTGATAGACCTTGTTTATCTACTGTTAAAAAAATTTAAAATGTATAAAATTGTAGATAACTGGGTATTTGGAAAGGTGATATAATCCCCCTTTTTTATTTTACAAAAAAATTGTTTAAGGGTAGCATGTGTGTGTTCCACTATGGCCTGTCCTGTGGGATTATGTGGAATTTTAAAGGTATGTGTAATTTGATGTTTTTGGCAAAATTTTGCAAACCGTTGGCTGGTATAAACCAGTCCGTTGTCCGTTTTGAGAAAATCTGGGATGCCCATATAGGTAAAAACCTGTAGACAATGAGCAATAACATCCTTAATCTTTTCTCCTGAATGTATGGAGGCATAAATTACCTTGAAATAAGTGTCTATAGAGACATGTAAAAATTTAAGTCTGCCAGCTTGAGACAAATGGGTAACATCCATCTGCCAAAGCTTGTTAGGACAGAGGCCTTGAGGATTAACATCTTTATTGGGGGCATTATGAAATGGAGCACAAGCTGGACATTGGGATGTGATTTGAGAAGCTGTGGCTAGAGTACAGCCAGAGTGAAACTTTAGAGAAGAGGTATTTATATGACACCTTCTATGAAGATGACGGGCTCGTTGTTTCTCAGAAAGGAACAATGCCATTTGGCAGGTGAGGGAAACTGCAAGCTTATTTCCCTCTGCCAAGGGTCCTGACAGATCAGTATGGGCCTGAATGTGGCCAACAAAGGCAGGAAACATTCTTTGGCATATAAGACTTTGCAGCTGAATCAAAAGGTGGAAAACCTGAGAGGTAGGTAATATGTATGGCGAGGTTTCCAATGGCCCAACAATCCTTGCCACATATATACTATCAGTATACAAATTGAAGGGTTGATCCTTGAAAAGAGAAAAGGCCATAAGGCAGGCCATGAGTTCTGCAGCTTGGTCAGAAATTGGAACTAAGGGCTGCTTTTCTTTAATTGAATCAGAAACCACCATTGTATAGCCCATTGGAAGAACCATCAGTAAACATTGAGAGCACTCCCTTAAGGGGGAAAGTTTTAATAATTCTTGGAAAGATAACAGGATGATTTTTAAAAAATGAAATTAAACAGGAATCAGGATAATGGCTATCAAAAATGGCTTCAGTAGTTGTGATGAACAAGTTCCATCCATCTTGAACCCTCTGTAGTCTTGTTATTTCCTCTTTTTGATAAGGGATTAGAAATTTATTTGGGATCCTGTCAAAATCTTGTAAACTAAAATCATATGCCTTCCATAGAAGCTGTAGCACCATTTCATAATATGGGGTCACCATTTTCTTAGGGGAAGTGGGTAAATGCAGCCAATAAATGGGTCCCCCTTGCCAAAAAGTGCCAGTAGGTGAAAATTGTGAAGAAAAGACCATGAAATAAAAAGGGCAGGCATAATTGAGGCGGCAGAGATGTGCTCGCTCAATAGCATTAAGCAAGGCATCAAGGGCTTCTTTTGCTGCTGGAGTCATGATCCTGGGGGAGGCAGGGGAAGGGTCCCCAGGCAGCATGTCATAAAGAAGCTTAAGAACTCCCATAGGAATGGGAAGGGAAGAACGGATCCATTGAACATCTCCCAATAATTTCTGCCAATCATGGAGGGTCCTCAAATGGGAGCAATCCAACTGCAGCTTCTGAAGCTGAAGCCTGACGGATTGGATTTGAAAGCACAGATAAGAATAGGGGGGCTGCATTTACACCTTTTTTGGGGCCAAAATGAACCCATGTCCCTCCAGAAGGGTCTGCAATTTTACAAACATTAGTAAACTTTCCTCTTTTACTGGTGCTGCCAGAAGGATATCATCCATATAGTGGACGATATGGAAGGAGGAGAACTTATGCCTAAGTGGATCCAAACAAGCAGCAACATACATCTGACAAATTGAAGGACTGGCAGCCAGACCCTGGGGGAGGATGACCCACTGATAGTGCAGGGCAGGCTCTTGAAAATTAATGGAGGGAAGGCTAAAAGCAAAGCAAGGGCTATCCTGAATATGCAGGGGTTTAGAGAAAAAACAATCCTTAAGGTCTATAATGACCAAATGCCATTTTTGGGGAATTGCTACCGGGGAGGGTAAGCCCTGTTGAAGGGGTCCCATAGGTTTCATGGTGGCATTAATGGCACACAGGTCATGATTGCATCAGAAAGAGGGTAGGGAGGGGGCTTATCCTTCTCCCCAGAGGTTTTTTTGTCTTTTCTTTTAAACGGGCCCTGCATAATTCCCTCTGCAATGCTGCAATTTCTCCTTCCAAAGTTTCCTCTTCTGAATCTGTTGATTTCCCCAAGCTCTCTTCAAAATCAAACAAAGAGGGATAGAGGTGTGTTTGTGCTGAAGAATTTTGCTTGGGACAAGCCCCTAAGTTTTGAGAGGAAACTCTGTCCCATGACTCATTTTTCTCCATCCAGTCTGGAGGTTTTTTCTTTTTAATCTTTTTCTCCTCTACCTTACTGGGCTTCCCCTTAGCAGGCTGAGGGAGCAGTTCTGCCTCTGTGTCGGAGGCCACATCAGAACAAAGGGAAGCATTAGTCTCACTATCTTGAATCTCAGATAACACCTCTTTTGTTGCTTCCAAAGCCTGCTTAACCCGGGCTTTCTCTGTAAGCAGAGCATCCCGGATCAGTCTCCAAAGGGAGAACGTGGCAATTGGCAGGACTTCAGGCCCCTCCTTTCTCAAAATTTTTTGAAGATCCCTGCGAACCTGTTCCTATTCAGAAATATTGAGGGCTCCACTGGTGATGAATCAGGGACTCCACGTTTCTATAGTTTTAAGAAAATCTTCTAAAGTCTTAGTTTTTACAGTTGTTCCCTGCTCTTTCAATAACCTCTTTAACTGAAACTTTAACTCTGATTTATCCGGGATATTCTCCATTGCTTAATATCTCTTATCTCTAAGTCATCTCTTAATCACCTTAATTATCTCCTATCTCTTAATTATCTCTTATATCTCTTAATCCCCAATGCATCCTGGCCGGACTACAGGACGACCTGGTCCACTTTCCTCTACCTTTTCGATCTTGGCGATCTCTTGGCTGTCTCTCGGCTATCTCTCGGCTATCTCGGTGGAGACCTCCAGTTACTGCACCTGCACGGCTGGAATCATGAGTCTCGGTGGAGGGTGTCCAGGTTGAATAAATTCACAGAGCACAAGGTTGAGATGGAATAGCTTATTTATTGTTCTGCTGGGGCTAGCTTTTATACCATGGCACCAAAAGAGGAGGGGGCTGCGAAGGGACTGTCACCTGACCCCAGTAGGGACTGTCATCTGACCCAAGCAGGGACTGTTACCTGATCCCAGCAGGGATGAAGAAATGATCATGTGCACTCAAACTTCCTTATCCAACTCCAGGAGCAGAGGGAAGATATGTTTTCTTTGCAGATAAACACCTCAAATGGGGGCAGGGAAATATAACTCGGGGCAGCAATTCCCACATCATTAAAATAGCATAACTGTGATAAAATTGAAAAAAATAGTAAACAATATTTATTCTTCAGAGTATCAATGCAAATGATTCTATGTAAAATGCTAGTTAAAATATTATAGGAATCAATTGAAAATTTATGAGCAGTTCTGCAACCCTCCACCCTCTCAAAAAAATCCAAAATACAGATAGTATATAATCACTAATCCAGAACAGGAAAATCTCCTCACCACTTTGACTGCAGTCCTCTGTATCACAGTTACATGAGGATAAATATATCAATTAAAAAATATTTCTTAATATGGTAGACAAAACTATTTAAGAACTAAAGTTAATATACTAAACATATATACACTAAAATATCAAATTTCAAAGACATTTTGTTAACATCAGAAAAAGTTTTAGGCAGTTCAATAATAACAACCAAATAACTGTTCATTTAAACTGTCAGGGAGGCTATAATAGCACATCATAGACTGGGTGGCTTATAGATAAAATATATTTAGTTTTTGTAGTTCTGGAAGCTGAGAAGTGCAAGATCTATACACCAACAATTTTGGTGCTTGGTATGGTTTTGACAGAGGTTTTCGTCCTGCCCAGTTCCTACAATTGTTAAGTCCCAAAGCAATCACACAGAGGTCTACATTAGTTATAAACTGCTTGGCCCATTAGCTCAGACTTCTTATTATCTCTTATAACTTATATTTGCCTATTATTCTTGTTTATACTAGCAACATGGTGTGGTACCTTATTCAGCGAGGCAATCACATCTGTGGCGGGGTCATAATTGCAGACTAGGACTTCTTTCTTCCCAGAATTCTTCTGTTCTCGTTGACCTGACTCTACTTCCTGTCTGGTTGTCCCACCTATACTTCCTGCCTTGTTACTGGCCAATCAGCATTTTTTAAAATATAATTGACAGAAAATAGATAATTGTTCCACACCACTCTCGTTCTTCTCTAAACATACATGTATACCTTGCCGTAGAAAAAATAAATGACATAGGATTTTTTACTCATTTTATCATTCAACTCATGAGGACTCTGTTCTGATAATTTATGCACTTTGTAAGGTATCTACTTCCTAATCCTATTATTTTAGTTACTAGGCTTCAATACATGAATTATTAGGAAAACAAATATTCAGATGTCAGAACCAACCAACTAACAAAATTCTGAAACCAGAGGAATGGATTTTTGAAAATAGGCAATGGTAAAATTCGGCTACCTCTCCCTAAATTTCATGTTTTGGAAATTTAACCTCCAAATTAATCTGTTAATGATATTTGCAGGTGGAACCTTTGTGAGGTACTTAAAGTTAGGTGAAATCATGTTGGTAGGGTCACTATCATGTGAGACCTTTTGCCATGTTATTATTCTCTGAGTTCAAACAAATGTGGCCCAAATGAAGTTCTGTTCTTTAAAAAGTACCCAGTTTCAGATATTTTGTTATAGTGGTAGCTAATGGCCTAAGGCATTTCATATATATATATATATATATATATATATATATATATATATATATATACATACATACATATATATACATATATATCTGTAGAATTATCTGAAGATTATCAAAATAGATAATGTTGAAGGGTTTGACTGAAAAAATAGTGAATTGAATTAGATTAATCAAATTAGATCAGAGCCCAGTATAGTTAATCTATAAAGAACTGTCAAGTAAATACTGTATACTTTGAGGGCTATCTGGTGTCTATCTGTCTGTTGTAACTACTCACCTCTGTTTTAATAGTCTTATCTGGTATCTATCTGTCTGTTGTAACTACTCACCTCTGTTTTAATAGTCTTATCTGGTATCTATCTGTCTGTTGTAACTACTCACCTCTGTTTTAATAGTCTAAAGACTATCCATGGGCAAAAGAGGAGCTTGGATGTTTTATAATAAATATTTATTTATAAGAACAAATAGAAGGTCAGATTTGACTCAAGAGATATACTTTGTTTACTACTGAAACTGACAATTAAATTATTCTAAATTTAGAAATTATTAATTAGAAATAACTTTTAAGAAACCATTCTGTTTATCACTAGACCAAAGTAAATGCCCAAGAATACTCTGAGTAGAAAATATGCAAGACTGATATGTCACAAAATATAATATTGTATTCACTAGCAAAAAGGATCTCATAATAACTGAATTAAAATATGAAGTCTTTGATGGGAAGCCTACATTTAAATGATTCCAGTTCTATCTAGTGCATCAGAGTTAAAGAAATTTAAAATGTATTTTTATGGTAAATAATATAATATTTAATGGAGAAAAATACATACAGAAGGCAAATGATTTTTCCCCAAATGGAGAGAGACTGGACTTAGAGGTTGGTTGCTTTGTTTTATTTTATTTTTTTGTTGTTTTCTGGCTATAAATAACTAAAATTATGCCTAAAGTATGGAGAAACTTGAGCTCATATAAGTTTAAATTTAGAGACAAGTTGAGGTCATCTTTGATTTAATTTAGCCTTTTCAACTCAATCCTCAGTTTTCTTAAGGATGGTAGTTTTCAATTGAGAATGATTTATTACTACAGAGAATATCTGGCAAGGCTCAGATATGTTTCTGATTGTTATAACTGGGTATGGAGAGAGGGCATGTTGTGCAGCATAGCTTCTGGCTTGGTAGAGTAAATGGAGGCCAAGGATAATATAAAAAGCATACTATACTGTATGTGACAGTCACCAGTAACAAGGAATGATATGCCTTCAAGTTTAATGAAATTGAAACATCCTGTGCTATGATCACTTTGATTAGTACTTACTCAGATGTAATAGCCTGCAGAGGTAAAGGGAACTTTCTTTCCTGGTGGTAGTTCACTAATAGGACAACAAATTTTTAAGATTATAAAATGAATTTAGAGTATTCTATCTTTTTCTAAACTGTAATATGAAGTAGCTTTCTATTTCTTGAGGGAATCACTGCTCATAAATGCATTTTTCCCTAGTCTTTTATATATTCATCTCAAATTCTATTTCATGTGCTTTTAATATTAACCCATTAGCTTCATTTTTATTAATATTTACCCAAAATGCTTTCTAATCTATTTATTTCTAACCTTTATTTCTCATTTGTTTCAGGTATGGTCTTTATAAATTGTATATGGTTTTATATTTACAAACTCATCCCCAAACTATATTTTCCAATGCACAACTTTAGTTTTTTTTACACTAATTATGGTAAGAGAAATAGTCGAGATGGGGGAAGAACAGATATGAGAGCAAGGAAAGAAATATCCAAATTTAGGGAGCCGTTGTGGGGTTATTAAGAAACCTGACTGTAGAAAAATGCCCAGGAATCTACAACGATGACCCCAGATAAGACCCTAAGTAATAGAGGAGATGGTGTCTAAACTGGCCTTGCCCTGTAGTAAGACTAGTGATTATCTTAAATATCGCCATAGAACCTTCATCCAACAACAGATGGAAACAGAGGCAAAGAAACATCAGAACACTGGACTGAGCTCCCAAGATCCAGTTGAAGAGTGGAAGGAGTGAGAGTATGAGCAAGGAAGTCAAGACCAGGAGGGGTTCATCCACTGAGACAGTTTGCCTGAGCTAATGGTAGTTCACCAACTCCAACTGTACTGGGAGTGAGTGAGCATGGAAACTAGTCCTTCTGAATGTGGTTAACAGTTGAGGCAGACTGAGGGGCCACTGAAAGTGACACTGGGATTTGTCTCTACTGCATGTACTGGCTTCTTGGGATCCTATTCTCTTTGGATGTATACCTTGCCCAACCTAGATGTAACAGGGAGGGCCTTGGACTTTCTACAGGGAGGGCTGCATTGTCCTCTCTTAGGATTAGAGGTGGTGGGGTGGGAGGGTAGGTAGAGGGAGTGGGAGGGAACTGGGAGGAAGGGAGGGAGTGAGAATTTGGATTGGTATTTTTTTAAAGTAATAAAATAAAATACAAAAAATCTGAACATATTCCAGTGATCATACTTTTTGGGAGGTCAGGTGTTCTTTATTTTTAATGATTTTTGTCTCCCCCAACCCTGCTATTGTTTTGTGAATAAATTACGCTTGTTGTGCTTATTTTTCTTATTATACTGTTCTAAAGTAGCTGCTCTGTTTATAGTCCTTTTTGCTAAACTTACTCAAACAATAATCCATCCTTTTTTGTGAACTGTACAGGAATTCAACATTTGCAAATATTTCATGAGCCTTGGCATTTCATCTCTGGTCTTCAGAGCTGCCCTTTTTGGGAAGGCAGTGGCATACTTGTGAATACTATTTACGATATCTGCACTGTTTGGAAAAGTGAGATTTCATTGTTTACTCAAGCTGTCATCTTGAAACAGATTTAAGACTTTAATTCAACAAATATCTCCAAAGATACTGAGTGTAATAGGCAGAAAGATTTGTGTATAAAGATGTCCATAGCAAAATTATTTATAGAACAATGAGCCAGTTTATATTTACTAGTAAGGAAATTATTAAATAAGTTAGTCTATGCTAAAGTATTACTGGTTATTTAAAGGTTATTTTAATGTTTTCACATTTATTTATTTGGTGTGTGTGTGTGTGTGTGTGTGTGTGTGTGTGTTTCTGGAGGGTAGAAGGTAACTCATTGTAAGTAGTTTTCTCCTTCCATCATATATGTTCTGGGGATTGAACTTTGATCATCAAGCTTGATGGCAAGTGCTTTTGCCTATTGAATCCTCTCATCAATTCCCAAGGATGACTGTGAAATAACTAATTTATAAAGAGTTGTTGACAAAAATATTAAGTGGAAAATAACTTGCATGACTCTGCTTATGAAAAATATATAGCAAAATATACAAAATATCAATAAAGAATGCATCTGGATAAGAGAATTAACTACAGTACTTTTTATTTCTTTCTTCTTTCCTTATTTTAAAAAGCAGATCCTGTGTATATTGAAATATGAGTTGTAAAAGTCATGTGTAGTAGTACATATCTGTAATCCTAGTACTCAAGAGACAGGCAGGAAAATTGTAGGTTTGAAGCCACCTGCTACATAGTATACTTAGTGTGATACTATCTAAAAAACAAACAAACAAACAAACAAACAAAAACACAGTTTATTTAATGTCTCTGTCCTTGGTTTCTATATTGAAGACATAAATACAGTAATTATAAATTCTCACTTTCTATATATTTTAATGAGTAGCTGTTGTCAATCTTTTCGACCTCTGAATTTAAAATCTGATACTTGATTCCAATAATCTCATCTGTAGTGCCATTCAAGTTTTCGTATTACACTAGAGCCACTGTTTCTATGATTTTAGAGGTTACCTGTTTTTCTGTTTTTATTATCCGTTTACTTCAATACATATGCATCAATTACTGATCTTTGGCATTATTTTCAAAGATCACTCAGCTTATTTGTCTCAGTCACAAGTTCCTACCTATCTCCTTCACGAGGATTGGTCTTATTACTTTTCTATTATTGACAACATGACCAAATGTGACCAATCTCATATTTTCTAGAACAGCAGCAAACTCTGAGGCCATTGAAAGCTGACTTTTGTTCTTGAGTATGAATACAACCATCTTTATTTCTACCTACTATTTTTGCTAGGTTTAGAAAGAAATCCTGGATAAGGGCAATATAAAGTATTTCTGTTCTGAGAAATATTGAATTATCTGTATACCTGCTGTGATGTTTTGAATGAAAAATATCTCCCATATTCTCATGTATTTGAATATTTAATTATGTTTGGGGGAGATTATGGAATATTTACAAGGTGCAGACTTTCCAGAGAAAGTTCATCATTTTAGACAGGTTTAAAAAGTTATAACTTTGTCTTTATTCCTGCTCTCTCTTGATGTGGGATTCCCCTATGTATACTGTGAATATAATTTAATAACATGAGTTAACAAAGAATCTGCTTTGACCTATGTCAGGGCATAATATAGCAAGGCTGGAAGAGATATATAAAGATAGTAGGCAGTGTCAGGGAGATACCATGTAGCTGCCAAAGAAAAAGGACATTCTGCTTTTGTTTCCACAGAAGATGAGAACCCATGTATTCCTTCCAGGCTAATGTGTTTTGATGGAAGAAGACCCTCCCCAAATGTTCTCTGCGAACCCTAAAATATTTTGCCTAACAAACAGCAGGAAGCCGCTTGGAGACAACAATGCCCGGATTCCCAATAATGGCTGTTTATAAATGTTGATTTTCATTTAAAGGGGGTTGATTATAAGAACTTAATTGTCGCCATCAATTTCTAAAAAAATAACAGGGATATGGTATAGAGATGAATACTTTGCATTGGTATGGATCTTGGTTTATTGATACAAATTTAAGATCAATTATGTTATACTATGTATATGGATTTCTGCTCTTTTTTAAGGTATTGTGTTTATGCAACCCATTTGAAAATGTAATGTATAATTAAGAAATACAGATTAATAGATAGTCATACATAAAAATCAAACTGTAGCCATGGTAGTTAGGTTATCTAGATGTACAGAGAGAGATTTCAGATGGATAGATATTCTTCAAATCTTTAAAAGACCTACAAAATATGGCATCTATGTGTTTTAAGAACTTAGACTTTTTTCACAGTAAGACATGTCCGCTTCTGGTAGCACCAATTATTTCAGCAAGGTTGATAGGCACTGAAGAAACTCGTTATGGAATTTGACTTCAATATGGCAAGGCTAGCTGTTTGACCAAGAAGCTGCTCTTGTCTGAACTGTTTGATGGTATGCTGTATCAACTAGATATGCAGGGCCCACAAAAAAATGACTGCTGGTCTTGCCAAAAGAAGATGAGATAATCCTTCAGGCTTCCTGATTCATGAAAGAGTCTGCCAGACATTCTGCAGGACACAAAAGAAACAGCTGATGAACTTCGATAGTACAAGGCAAAACAGATCTTCAAATTTTCTGCTTCATGGAAAAGTCTGCCAGATTCTATGGGCCTATAGGCTAAAGATGGGATGCCCAAATGATACAAAAAAAACTTTGGATGACTGTCCAGTAAGTGAGATGTCTCTGTCAATTCCACATTTTCGGAAGTTGCTTATAGTACACTTCCTGTTTACTTATGTAATATTATACCCATCCGGGGGTCTTTGATGGAGTTGAAGAATAGTTATAATTTTCCTTACTTATGAGAAAAGATAAATTAGATATAAAACTTTAGACTCACAAGTATAGGATAGATGATAAAGTATTTTCCTTAATTTACCAAGTACAAATAGACTAAATATTGTAACTGTAATTCTTGTTTGATACCTGTTTTATATATATATAATGTTACTATGTTAAAGTTAAAATCTTTCTTTTTATTTAGACAGAAAAGAGGAAATGATGTGGTATTCCCCTCTGTATGTTATAAATATGTTTTACTACCATTAGTTAGTAAAGAACCTGCTTTGTTCTGTGGCAGGGCAGAATATAGCCAGGCTGGAAGATATATATATATATATATATATATATATATATATATATATATATATATATATATATAGAGAGAGAGAGAGAGAGAGAGAGAGAGAGAGAGAGAGAGTAGGCAGAGTCAGGGAGATGCCATGTAGCTGTAGAAAGGGGACTATGGCACAATGCTGCAAACTTACCAGTAGGCCATGGCCTTGTGGTGATACATAGATAAATAGAAATGGGTTAATTTGAGATGTAAGAGTTAGTTAATAAGAAGCCTGAGCTAATTGGCCAAACAGTATTGTAATTAATATGGTTTTTCTGTGATTATTTGGGTCTGGACTCCAGGAAATGAATGAGCAGTCTCTAACTACACTCTCTGTTTCATGTGTGGATGAAACAGTGACCAGGCACCATGATTCTGGGATGCCATGCCATCCCCGACATTATGGACTCCAGCTCTCTGGAATGATAGTAAAAATGAACATTTTTCTTTAAGTTATTTTTTTCTCATGGTATTTTATCACAGCAACAGAGATGTAACTAATACACCATCAAATACCTACTAATGGAAAAGATCATCTGGGTCATTTTTATTGATGCATTAACATCTTACCCTTTTGTACTTTTGACTTACTTCTCTATTCTGTGGTATCTTTACTTTGGGATGGAAAAATTGTCTTTGAGTAAAGATAGATATATAAGGAATATAGTCAAAAGTTCAGCTTTTCATAGGGGACCTTGGAAACTCTATATTCCCGACTTCCATGACTTGAGCAAGCTTTCAAATAACAAAAGTCATAACTTTAGATATTCTTAAAAGATTAGTTGAGAGGTATGTGAACACAGAGACATACACACAATTATTTTTCCATTGACCTTTTTTTTGAGATCAAAATTCTCTTTCTAAATGTAAATATGACCTTTAATGTCTTTAGAGTTGAAAAACATCTCATCACATGCTTATCAATATTTCCCAATATTGATCTCTGATTATTGTTGTGTCCTCTCACTATTATTCTACATGCTAGAGATAAAAAAACCTACATAGGGCTCTGTGCATGCATTGTAGGCAAGCACCCTACCACTGAAACACTGAGTTCTTGCCTTCTTAATTTTTTTATTCCTACCCACCCTCCCCCTTTTTGTTAGTTTGCTTTAAAAAGGTTGCCTTTAAGCTGACTGGCCTCAAACAGGAGACTTTTGGCACAGCCTTGAAAGTACTGAGATCACAGGGATGGATGCGCTATCATGACACCATGCCAGTTCTCACACTAGCTGTTTCATTAATGTGATAAAAGATTTACTTGGTATTCTTCCTATGTAGCATTTGATTTTATGCCTCTGTACTTCTGCTCTTTGTAAGGCTGAATTGTCCTTCCTCCTTTCACAAGTGAGGGAAATAATACTCATACTTCAAAGCTCAGTACCAATGTCTGATCAAAGCCTCTCTGATCTCCTCTCTATAGCATTGCTGCTTTTAAAAAACAGTTTTACAGCCCTGTACAAAATAATGAAGAGCTTGGGGTTCCTCAAGCAGCAGTTCCTGGGTCCCTTCTCATTTTTCTGTATTCTCTTTGGTGGCAGCCATATTCATAATTTAGGCTTCAATTATGCTAAAACCTTTCAAAATAAGACTTCCAACTGAGGCATTTCAGGTTACCTACAGACACCCATGTCCAGATGGCTTTTCTTCGAGTCCATTGGATGTTTCTCAAATACCTTGGTCTCAAATATATATTCACATATCAATATTCATACATTTGTTGTATATAAGACAAAAATGTATCCAAGTGTCCCTTTGGAAGTTTTTTTGTTGCTGTTGTTGCTTTACTACTGCACTTTAATTTTCCATCACTACTGGACTGTGCACAAGTAAACTATCTTTATATTACATGCTGCAAAATGCAGACATGCCTGCACTCTTTCAGTGCGAAGCTAAATCTGCTTCATCCAGTGAGCACTTCAGCATCCATGAAGAATACTTCTACACCTGATGTCATATACTGCATTAAGTGAAAATATTGGAAATAAAGCACTTTGATTACACTATAGCTTTACCAGTTTTTAGCCACATGACCTTGAATATTCACCTGTGCTTTTTCACCTTCATATGTTGCATCTACAAAACAAATCTAGATCTATGGTCTGTTTCATAAAGAAATAAGGACATGCAGTACAGGGCCTCATGAATTTGAATTTTTACTTCTTTTCCTTTTTCTTACTAAACAGTTAACAGTTAATAAAAAGCAACTGTAGGTTGGTTGTTTATTATCAGACAAGGTCTTATGCAACTCAATTTACACTTTTATTTTAACATTCTTGTTCTTTTCTTCAATGTAGTTGCTTTTATTCTGTCTATTTAAGTAATTCCAAGTTTCTTGATGGTATTTTACCTATATTTTAAACAGTGAGTATCATTTATTTGTTTGTATGTGTTTTCAAATGATAAACAAATTAATAAATAACAAGAGAGTACAGATTTATAATTATTTTATCTTTTGTGCAGTTGGCTTTTGTCAAACTCCTGCCAGGTCAGGTAAATTATTTGTCACAAAAAAACATTTATTTACCACATATTGATTTAAGTACTTATACTGATAATATTTCATATGCAAAACCTGGAAATTCACACATTTAAAGACCTTGCTATTCAAATTCAGAGAAATTATGGCTGTTTTAGACAGAATCTCAGTGGTTACCCTGGATCTTTAAGGATTTTTCATAATTCTCAGTTTGATAACATGTTCTAAATTTGCTTTTGATCTAAGGATTTGTCCTACTACTCTTTTGGTACCTCAACTTCTCTGAATTATTGTTTTGAAAGTTAACTGTTGTGGAATATTTGTACACTGTGTGAAAATGTGTTATAGAGATTGGTTTAATAAAAACCTAAATGACCAATAGCTAGGCAGGACTGATAGGTGGGACTTCCAGACAGAGAGAGTAAACTTGAAATGAATCTAGGTGAATGAGGGGCTTGGAACCAATCTGACACATAGAATAGGAGAGAGGCAAAAGCCACATGGAAAGACGTAGATTAAAACATATGGGTTAATTTAAATTGTAAGAACTAGCTTTGGACAAGCTGAAACTAAGGCCAAGCATTCATAATTAATATTAAGTATCTGTATAATTATTTGCGAACTGGCTGAAGGGGAAAAAAAGACTCATTACATTTAACAAACATGAGTTACAAATCATATGTTAGTTCTTTTCCTAAGCCATTGCTTATTCTTTTTTAAGAATGACAGTAACTAGACCTGAAAGTTGCCTTAGCCTTTACTAACATAAATTTCAACTTGTCTTCCATTGACAAGAGTCTCACCAATGAAGGAAACTAATTATTGTGGCTCTTTGGAGCATGTTGCCCTCATTAAATGTAATGTAGGAAATGAATGCCACACTATACATAACTCCAGGCTCTTGGCTTCATGATTTACTCCAGTGTTTTCCCAGAAACTCTGATGGATTGTAAATGGAGAAGGCACCCCCAGAAATTTATTATCAAGCTAGAATGCAACTGTTCTAGGAGCTGCAAACAAAAATCAAATGTTAAGCTATTGAATAGCATTTTTGTTTTGTGTGACCTACTACAGAAGAGTTTTATTAGAACCTTAACTTTGGAAGTCTGCCTCCTTGTAGATTGAAAGAGATGCACAAAGGAAGAATGGTAAATTTGTATTTAGTAGTGATTACCAATGAGAAGCCTCAGGGTGGCCTTGCTTTTTCCTTTTTAACAAAATGTTCCTAGAGGCATTTTTGTATCTTTGGAGTTCCTCACTACCCACCTCCTGATACTGGCTGGAGGGAATAAAGAAAGCAGCAGCAATTTTTAGAGTTCAAAATGAAGGAGAGATTGTGGAGAATTCAGTCTGGTTAGTCAGGCATGTTGTAGGAGACATTTGTGATCACATTGCCTTTAAGGAATTTAAAGAAATGCTCTTTCTAACATTTTCTGCCTGCCAGAATCTTCAAGGCCTGCCTGGATTTGTGCGTCTCATCTAATTATTACGATTCTGAATTGGCTCCCTGTTCTGAATGCTTGCAACACTGCCTATCACTCATTTTATTCTTGTATACAGCTTTGTAACAACTGTTGTTTAAATATTCCATTATTCGTATCTCTGATGTGATTATAAAGTCTCTGTTTTCCAATACTGCATGTAATATTGCATCTATCATGTTATTTCTTATTAAAGATACATTGCTCATTCTGTAACACTGTAGAGTAAGGAGATGATGCAGACTAAGAATCAACTGTGATTTTACTATTTTAAGCAATAAAGTGCATAATTGAGGAGATACAAAGTTTTTATTCTTCACGGTGTGTTTTTTAAATCATCATTCCAATTCTGGTTAAAAGGAAATACTCTGACACTAAGTTAGAAAAAAATGTTATTTGTGCATTTGCATCATATATATATATATATATATATATATATATATATATATATATATATATATATATATATATAATGTCTGATTGTTTTCTCTCTATCTCAGTTTGGTTGCAGAAATTACAGGCATGTTCTACATGAGATACTCAGGACCACACTCTGTATATACCAGGTAAAACCTCTGTCAGCTAAGCTATAATCCCCACTCCAAGAAGATTTCTTTTTTCCTGCATTTACCCCTATTTTAAGAAGAATGTTGGTTTGGTTGCTCAAATCTTCTTCCTAGGTCATGGTTGTTGCTAGGGTTTTAAATTGGGAAATTTTCCTGCTCCTTCATATTCCTTTGCATTCTTCACTTTGACTGGGTCTTCCTTCTTAAGCCAGCATCTATAGTCCTATGTCAGATGCTGGACTAGTCAAGCACTTCACTTATGCCTAACCTTAAGAACTCTAGCCATTGAAGAGTACCTCAACACTCTTTGATCAGGAGTAAAGGCAGAATTGTGCATAAAACCAAAAATTATTGCATGGAGGATATTTAACATAACTAATAAGAAGACTGAGGCAATTGGTAAGGAGAAAATACTATTAAATTGTTATTTTGATCTTTCATTTGCTTCTCTAAATTTTTCTCTATTGCAACCTTGGGAAGTAGTCCTTTCTCTGCACTCTATCCAGTCCACCTCAATTCTTTCTACAGTTTAAAAGATATGTAGCTCTCTGTATTTTTATCATTGGCTGAATTTAACATTATTGTACCTTGCAAATAAATATCAAATGTAAATTTAAAATTACAAAGGTTACAAACTCTGAATGGAGGCAAGTTTCCAGACCTAGAAACACTGTGACTGAGGAAGTACAAACAATCTAAAAACATGATTTTAAAAAATATTTTAATTTTTTGAGAATTTTACATATGTACACAATTGTGTCAACCCCCATGGTCCTCCTTCATCTTCCTTAGATACCTTAAAATATCTTCCTCTTAATTTCATAGCCTCTTTTTTTATTTTCCATGAATCAAGTTAGTGCTGCTCATATATACCTAGATATGAGGCCATCCACTGGAGCATAGGCAACTTACTAGTGTCCACATCTGCTGTGGGAAAATGCTCTTGTACACTGTAAAGATTTGACACTCATATTAGTTTAATAAAATGCTGCTTGCTCAGTAGCCAAGCAGGAAGTATAGGTGTGGGTGAGGAGACTAAGAGAATTCTGGGGAAAGGAAAGGCTGAGAGATGCAGTCACTAGACAGATGAAGAGGAAGCAAGATGAGAATGTTGCTTTGAAAAAGGTATCAAGCCATGTGGCTAAACATAGACAAGAATTATGGGTTAATTTAAGCTATGAGCTAACTAATAATAAGCCTGAGTTAATAATGATAATAAGCGTAGTTAATAATAAGCCTTAATAAGCTTGGCTAATAGGCCAAGAATTTTATAGTTAATATAAGGCTCTGTGTGTTTCTTTGGGACTGAATGGCTATGGAACTTCTGTCTACAACCCCCACAAAGAAAATGACTTTCTGTCCTCAAGTAGCCTTCAATGCAAAACGTCTCTTCAGCTAGGGGTGGGCCTTCATAATCCACTCCCTCATTTATTCTGGAATGCTGATTTACTTGTTCTTGTACAGGTCTTATACAAGTAACCATAACTTATGTGATTAAGTTATTTAGGAAGTTAAGGTTGAGCATTCACAGTCACTTATTCTTGGCACTTTGACCAGTTATGAATCTTTGCATTAACCACTGAGCATTGAAGAAAGACATTTATCTGATGAAAGTTGAGAGCAGCACAGATCGATGACTATAAACATAAATTTTTAGAAAACAGTTTGACAACATGACCATTTAGCAAAATAAGAGTTAGAGGTTCAACCCTAGGACTTATGACCTTCTGAGTGATGGGCTTTTAACAAGGCTTATTGTAGAATACATGAATCTTCTGCAAGACAATGGACCCAATCAGAAACTATTGCTACCCCCAAACAGCCAAACCTCTAGTACATCAGTTGGCATACCTTATCCGGCATGTTAGCTAATCTTAGAGTGTGCAATGTTTCTTGCTGGGTAAGACTATTCATATATTTTCTCTGCCAGGAGCCTGTGTAACACAGTTTTGTACTGTGAAAGGTAGTTACCAGGGAGAAATTTTCCTGTTGGGTCTAGTTTTATTTCTCTACATTCTGTAAATAAATTGTGTGCTATTGTGGTTTGAAAGAAAATGACCCTCATGGTAGTGCTAGTATTAAGAGGTGTGGCCTTATTGGAATTGGTGTTGTCTTGTTAGAGTTGGTGTGTCACTGTGGGGGCTGGCTTTGAGGCTGCCTATGCTCAAGCTACTCATAGTGTCACACTTTACTTCCTGTTGCCTTTTGATCAAAATGTAGAATTCTTCAGTACCATGTCTGCCTGCAGACCACTGTACTCCCAGCCTCCATACTCCCTGTCATGGTGATAATGGACTAAACCTCTGAAACTGTAAGCAGCTACCTTAATTAAATGTTTTCCTTTATAAGGGTTACCATAATCATGGTGTCTTTCTACAGCAGCAGAAACCCTAAGACAGAAGTCTTAAGGAATAGTCTTACCGTCAAGTTATGGTGGACAGTCACAAGAAATCCAATAGGCTGTAAAGCTGTGGAGACCTTTGGGGACTCTCTGATCAATAACTTATAGAGAAGTATTCCATTCCTGGCAGTGAGAATTTTTTTTTATATTTTTCAATTCACTGGAATACAGGGTTTTAAAGCACATCTTTACCATCTTCGGGAATTCCTTAATATCTCCTGCAATATCCTTTCCCCCATTTCCCCTTGAGATAGGTTTGCATTATGAAATCCTGGCTTACCTGGAATTTACTGTGTCAATAAAGCTGGTCTTGAACTCACAGAGCTATACCTGCCTCTGTCTTCTGAGTGTTGGAATTAAAGGCATATGTGATCATGCCTAACCTTAAATTCCTTTAAAACACATATGATGCATAATAAGTTTACAAACTATTGGGCTTCTATGAATCATTTTTATACATTCTTAGTTTGGATTAACCTACTCTCTATCCAATCCTTTTCTATACACAATCCAGTTTAGCCCTTAACTCTCAGTATTTCTGTTCTTCTTTCATATCACATGTGTTCTACTATATATCTATATGTCTATCTATCTATATATCTATATCTTCTAAATGGTCTTTTCATACTCCCTATATTTTAGTTAACATTCTGCTTCTTGCCCATCAGTTACCCCATCCCCTTATCCTGGCCTTATTAAACATTTCTAACCTCTTTATTCCTTCTTTCCTACTTTTGTTTTAATATTATTCTACTTTGCCACAATGACTCCTTTCTAGTTTCCTAGCCTCCATATGTACTCTAATCCAAATACAAAGCAAAAGATTATCAGGGACAACATGGATGTTTTTTTTCTGAACCCGGGTTGCTTACTCAGCATATATACAATATTCCCAGCACCATTTGCTGAATATGTTTTCCTCTAATGCCTGTTTTTAACATATTTGGCTAAAATCTGGCAGTAGAAATTGTATGAACTTGTATCTTGGTCTTTGATTTTAGTGTGTTAAACTGTATGTGTGTGTGCGTGCATCTGTGCCAGTACCATTGTGTTTTCTTATTATTTAGAAGTATAATTTGAAATCAGGTTTGATGGTAGTTCCCATGGTATTCTTTTTGTTCATGATTACTTTGACTATCTTTTTTGTGCCTCTATATAAATTGGTAATTATTTGTTTGATTGCTGGGAAGAATGGCCCTGGAATTTTTATTGGAATTCTATAGAATCTATAGGCTATTTTTTGGTGGGATCACAACATTTATTCTTCTTTTCCATGAGAAAGGGGTGTCTTTTTTACCCTTTTTTTTGTCTTCCTCAATTACTTTAGTGTCTTAAATTTTCATTGTAGAGATCTTTCAAAACTTTGGTTATGTTTATACTCGGGTATGTATTTTTAATGTCTATTTTACATGAAATAGTTTCTCTGATTTTTTATGGTGAATGTCAGTGGTATGTAGGAAAGCTACTAAAATTTTTGTGTATAGTTTTTCATTCTACTAGTTTGCTGAAAATGTTTTGAAGTCTTTCTTCCTTTTTCGTCTTATGGAACACTTTGAATAAGATTGGCATTATTTTCCCTTTCAAGTTTTGGTAGAACTCTTTAGTGAATTCATCTGGTTCTGGGATTCATAATTGGAAGAATTTTTATTACTGTTTAATTCTCTTTGTTGATTATGGGTTTGTTTTGATTATTTGTTTTACCTTAATTTATTTATGGTATGTCATATACATTTAGAAACTATTCCCTTTCTTTTATGTTTTCCAATTTAATATAAATTTTTAGTGTATGTCCATAGGATTTTATTAATTGCAATTTCTGTGTTATAATGTCTCTCTTTTTATCTCTAGTTTTATTGATTTGTGGTTCTTTATCTTTTGTTTAATTCGAATATGGTTTTGTTGGTCTTCTTTATCTTCTTAAAGAAAAGATTTTTGCATAGATTCTTTGTAACTGAGTTTTTCTCTTCTTTTTCATCAGTCTCTTCCTTGATTTTGATATTTTTCTCTTTACTGTTGTGAAGTTTGCTTTGTTAAGGTTTCCTTAGACCTTTAGGTATATCATTGAGTTAGTTACCTGAGTTCCTTCTGATTGGATGTAATGAATTATTTTTGTAAATTTTAATTTATTTGAAATTACCAATTTAATTTCAACAATTCTCCCTCCCTGGCATATTTTTATGTCAACTTGACACAATCTAGTGTTATCAGAATGGGGGGGAACCTCAATTGAGAAAATGCCTCCATAAAATTATGCTGTCGGACATTTTCTTAATTAGTGATTCATGGGAATGGCCTACCCCATTGTGGGTGGTGCCATCCCTGGGTTCTATAAGAAAGCAAGCTGAACAAGCCAGTAAGCAGCACCTATACATGGCCTCTACAACAACTCCTGCCTCAGGTTCTTGCCCTGTGTGATTTCCTGCCCTCACTGCTTTTGATGATGAACTTTTATATGGAACTCTGAGTGAAATAAACTTTTCCTTCCCCAAGTTGCTTTTGGTCATGGTGTTTCATCACAACCGTAGTAACCCTCATTAAGACAATTTGGTACCTGAATATTAGAGTATTGCTATGACAGACCTGTTCATGTTGTTTTGAGGAGGACTATAGAAGGACTTTGGAACTTCGCACTAAATAATTCATAAAGTGATGGGAGTTCAGTGAGCTGTTATGCTGAAGTTTTGAAGATCAGAATGTTGAGTGCAATGCAGATGATGGAGGCCTGCCTTGTGAAGCTTCATAGGAAAGCAAAAACTAGACAGGGCCATTTGTGTGAAGTATCTGTGGGTTCTAGTCAACTGGAGAAGAAGAATTGTCTGTGGTTATGAAATGATCAGAACCCCTAAAGTTAAATCTATATTTTACTAGGACAGTTGATGATCAACAACTAGAGCTGAAAAATTAGTGATGTGTAAGACAAGACCATTATCATTGAGGTGAAGTCTTCCAGGAAGTGTTTCCTGAGAGTCAGCACACAAGCTGTGTTCCAGAGGCAGCCAAGGTTGTACATCAACTGTGCTGAGAGCTAAGCTTGGTAGTGTAAGAGTTGCTCAGGTGGTACTGGTTTTGAGAAGCATGAAGAAGTCATGGAAAACAGACAGGGTTTGGCACTTTGGGAGGTCAGTAAAGGCCATTAGTGAAGGTGCAGCCTCAGTAGCAGTTGAAGACACAGGATTGAAGGGGTCATGCATAGAAGCTGAGGCTTGACACAATGAAGAGAGCTTAAGAGAGGCTACTAGTGTAAGTGCAACCCATTTACAGTAGAGGAGACCAGCATTTGCAGCAGCAGACCCTAGCATTTTGGAGATCCCAGTGCAATGGAGAATGACCACCAAAGACAGCATCAGTGGTGAAACGGAGCCAGCCGGAGCATAGCTGAGAAGCTGTGTGTGCTGCAGAGGGCACAGCTGGAGAAGTTATTCAAGCCCTCTGGAGGAGCACAGAAGATCATGAGTGGATCTCAGATATTGGACATTGAGTTATTTACACTTTTGGAGTTTGGTTTTGGTTTGTTTTTATTGTGATTATGCCCTGGCTCTTCATTCTTGAAGGAAAAAAGGACCTTTTTTTTTATTTTACAAGAGTTCACAGTTGAGAGACTTTACACGTAAAAACATAGAGAAACTTGAGGATTCTGCAGAGAATTTGAATTTTAAAACAGACTAGATATTTTTAAAGAGACAACTTTTAAAGTGCTTAAATTTGTAAGACTGTAAGGCTTTTTAAGTTGTAAAAAGTTTTATATCTTGCTGTCTTTATTAATGTGTAATCTTCGGTATGAACAAAGAAGGAAAGATTGGAGTTTAACAGTGATGTGTTTTGTGTCAAGTTGACAGGGGTCTATTGTGTTTGATAGTTTCATGTCAACTTGACACAAGCTGGAATTATCTGAATAGAGGAAATTCCAATTGTAAAGAATGCTTCCATAAAATTTGGCTATAGGGCATTTGCTCAATTAGTGATTGTTGGGGAAGAGCCTAGCCCGTTGTGGGTGGTACCATTCCTGGGCTGGTCCTGGATCTATAAGAAAGCAGGCTGAGCAAGCCATGGGGAGTTAGCCAGTAAGCAGCACCTCTTTGTGGATTCTGCAATTGGCTGCTGTCTCTAGGACCCTGCTCTGTTTGAATTCCTGTTCTTACTTTCTTTAATGATGAGCAGTGAAATGGAATTGTAAGACAAATAAACCCCTTCTTTCTCAAGTATTTTTGGCCATGGTGTTTCATCATAGCAATAGTAACCCTAACAAAAACACCCCAAAATACCCATTCCCACTCCTTTTAAAATTCTTGGTCTCTTTTTTATTCTAATTATTATTGCATGCATTTCCTAAATATAATCTGTTTAGACCATAAAATGCTACCTGTATGAATGCTTTCAGGCCTGACTCTTTGGTATTTGGCAATCAATGGACATGCTCTTTTCGCGGAGGACCACTTCTCTCATTCCCAGCTTTCCTCAGTTGCCTATACTTCTTTTTGTAAGGTTGAGGCATCTTTGGCTTTACTCTGTCTAGTTTGGCATATTCACTGGTGTTATCCTTGTTCAGCTTACATCTGGACAGTCATGCCGGCAAGACTTTATGCAATATATTCTTATTACCCCCCCCACAAAGCACACTTGCTTATCACCCCTCTATCCTGTTTAACACCTCTATTCCTACAAATCTTGCTCCAAAATTCATAAATTTTGGTTTTGTTCAGTGGTCCATTTAGTTTAACCACATAATCTGTGTGACAATTGGATTAAAATTATCCACTGAAGCCTGATGAAATTATGTGTAGCTACATAATTGAAGGCAATTATTTCTCATTTTTCTAAATATATTAGTAGCAAATAGTTGAACAGTGAATGTAGGGTCTGGTGATCTCTTCATCCTGCAAAATCGTCAGCCTCAGCTCACCTGGATCAATTGTCGCAGCAAGGAAAAGGTTTCACTCCAGTGGTTTTTGTTTTAAATTATCATGTAAATGGTCTTGATAGAGTCTTTAATAAGGAGCTCTCAAAAGTTTCCTCTGAAACTTCACAAACACGGCTTCCATCACCCACACTCCTCTTAGCAGTATCTTCTAAGTTTCCACAATAGTTCATTGCACTCTGAACACTCAATTGCTTTTCAAGCCCAAAGTGCCAAAATCCTTCCATGATCTACCCAAAGATATATGTTCAGGTTTTGTCACAGCAGTACCTCATGACCTAGTATGAATTTTTGTCCTATTTGGAGTTTCTATTGCAGTGCTAAAACACCATAAATAAAGGTAACTTGGGATGCAAAGGATTTAATCTAACTTTAATAAGATTACTTATAGTTTTTCTTCCTGTAGGCTAATGTTGCCTATACATTAGTAATATTTAGCCTTTACCAAACTGAGGTTTGTTCCCTCTAGTGCTATCCTCTTTAGTACTGTTATCATGAAGGAATATTAGGTTTTGTCAAAGGATTTTCCTTAATCTGTTGATGTGACTATGTGATTTTTCGTATTTAATTCAATTATATGATTTATTTCACTTATGTGTTTGCATACATTGAACCACTTCTGCTCCTCTATGAACAAGCCAACTTGTGAATGATCTTTTTTATCTTTTTGATGTGGTTCTTTTTTAGGTTTACAAGCATTTCATTAAGAATTTTAGTATTTATGTTTATTGATGATATTGGTCTATAGATCTCTTTTTTGTGTTGTCTTTTTCTCATTTTGGTCATAGAAGAATACTAATTTATTATCCAAAGTGTGGAAGTATTTTTCTTTTACTGTTTTTTTTATAATAAATTAGCAGAATTTGTTGTAGTTCTGGATTGCATATCTGGTAGAATTGTGTTATAAATCCATCCCATTGGGAGTTTCTTTAGCTTTTCTAGTTTAGAGAGTGATAGGTTTTTAAAGTATGCCCTCTTTAATATTCTGGATATTTTGATAATTTTTCATGCCTTGTTCATCCTTAATTTTATTTATCTGGGTGTTCTGTTTCTTTCTTTTAGTGAGTTTGACTAAGAATTTGTTAATCTTGTTGATATTTTTAAAGAATTGTCTCTTAATTTTATTTATTCTTTATATGTTTATTCCATTTCATTAATTTCAAACCAGATTTTGATTATTAATTCTTCTCATATACAGTTTCTGGGGACTTAATTTGTATTTATTTTCCAAATTTACGAGTGATATTATTAACTTATTTATGCTGTTCTTCCATAGTTCTCTTGAACTTGAATGTACATCTCTTTCTCTGTTTGTGAAGTTTTCTTTTATGATTATAGTGAAAATATTTTCTATATACCTTTGGTGTAGCATATCCTTTATCAATGTCCAGAATTATATTTCATCATTTCATGGTATCCCAGTTCTTTCCCATGTTACATTCATATATAATATAATTTAAATATGTATATATTTAAATGTGTACATATTTAAAATTTATCATTTACCTTTACTGAATAGTTCAATTCCTCTAAGTTATCTTCAGTCTCTCACACTTGGTTTTCTATTGCTATCAGTAAGGATTTCCACTTAGAGATTTTGCTTGTGTTATTGAGTTTTTAATTTTCAGAATTATTTCTTTTACTTTTTAAAAATTATCCTCCTCTCTCTATTGAATTTTATTTTCATATCTTGAATTGATTTCTTTATTCCATTCAACTCTTTGACTTGTTCATTTGGAGCATATTAATGTGTTCTCTGAGCTGTTTAAACATGGCTAATCATTCTTTTGAATTCTTTGT
This sequence comes from Myodes glareolus, assembly GCF_982192425.1. Classification (NCBI taxonomy): domain Eukaryota; kingdom Metazoa; phylum Chordata; class Mammalia; order Rodentia; family Cricetidae; genus Myodes; species Myodes glareolus. The sequence goes on from NC_142053.1 coordinate 60,170,776, forward strand.
CTGGAAATTTTTCCAAATCATTCTCATTGGCACCATTACTATGGGATTACTAATTTTTGAGGAGACATGTTGTCTTTGTATTTAATGTCCCTTTATTTTTCAGTGCTGATACTTGTACATCCAGAGTTAGTTAGTTGGTAGGCTTTATCTTTCCTTTTTATTCAAATCCACTTCATTATTTCCATGGAAACATTTCCAATAATCAAGAGAGACCTAAGTTATAATAAGGTTCAAATGTCATTATATTCTCTATGACTGCTATTCAGGACCACAGTTCTCTCTCTCATCTTCTTTTGGGAGTCAGCTATTGTCCACAATAACAATCACTACCCAGCAATCAGTATATGCCTGGAAGTTCTTTGCCTCTACTGCTATCTGATGTGGTGCCCCATATGTGAATACCTTACCACAGATACTCTAATGTGGGTAGGAACTAACCCAATTCCTAGTTCTGCTTTCTCCCACAACAGTTATCAGACTCCATATGCCTGGGCACCTTAAGCTGGGTTAATTCCAACCTCCTTTCTGTTTCCATTGCCTACAGCACATGCTATGTTACCTGAACACCTGGGTGCCTTACCCTGGTTCAGTTCTGCAACCACCCCTAGGTCCATACTTTCTGACACTGCTTATGGAACTCCTGAGATCTTGTTGACAATCCCAGGTCAACTTTAGTCTCTTTCCTTGGGCTACATAAAAGTGAGAATTTTACAATATTTTCTGAAACCTTTGTTATTTTATAGGCCAAGAGTTAGCATATATGATGGCTTAAATGAGGAAAAATTAGATATTTGATAAAAGAAACCTGTAATTTAGTGTGTTTTCTGGAAAGAATTTAAGCTACATTGTTATATAAATATTTTATGTACACTAAGGAAAAGAAATAGTAATTGCCAAGAACCAGATGGTTTCTTCTAGTAATAAGTCTTGTGAAAATAGTCTAATCATGTAGGCCCCTGTCTTCCCTTGCTCCCTGGGATGCAAATCAAGGACTGTTTTGGCTAACCAGCTAAGCTTCCTGTTAAATTTTTTTCTGTGCTCTGTTAGCCTGGTGAATTAGCCATAGGGCTTTGTATTACTTTGGAATGGTAATTTCCCAACCTGCCCAGGAGAGCTAACAGCGCCAAGGTCTCTCTCACCTGTCTGCCACTGCCCCGCACCTCTCGCCCACCTGCCTGTGGAGAAGTTCTCACACGGCGCCAGTTCCCTCAACCCCCTCTGGCTGGGAGGGGTTTCCGTTACTGCGGGAAAAGGTATATTAACTCTGGATAAAGCTAAATAAATTGGCATTCACCTCTTGGCAAATGACCCGGACTCTCTGTGTGTGTGTATCTGTTTAACCCCTAGGCCCTTGACCAAGCTTGTGGTGATATGGAGCCGTGGTCCATACCGGGAGGGTGGCGATGCAGACCTCGGGTGATTCCATGTTTACTAATTTGATATATATGAAATTGTATTTTGTGTTTTGGCAAACATTTGGCAATCCTTAACATGTATTTAATAGGGACATTTCGAGCAAATGGAAGTCAAGGTAAACAAGTGCTCTCATTGTTCCACTAAGTATCTCTAAAGCACAGTGATCATTAAATCAGTTAGGTGACATAATTTGGTAATATCTTAGGTTCTGTTCTTGCTCACTTTCAAAGAGTTTTAAAATAAAACCATTTGAAAAAAGACATCCTATAAAATGTACAGATGGCATTATTAAGAATAGTTACTATTGCTGAAGGCTCTCCAGAAGAAAGAAGATAAAAATGTAGGTTTGGAGTTATAAAGGTTGAAGGTTTCAGTCAAATATGTTGGTTCTACTTGTGTGACATGGGCAAATTTCACTATTCTCTGATGTGTAAGTGATGACACATAAAACAGTAAAAGCTTCTGGTTTTAGTGGTACTCATATAGCCATGATTGTTTACACATACCACAAGAATAAACCGAATATAAGGATAGAAATTAGCAGTTAAGATTAAAATCAGTTGTATAAATGGAAGACTATAATCCACTCTGTCTTGTATGAATAATGCTTAATGGTTTTAGTTGATTGTAAATTCAATGTGAGCCATACTTATGACTTGAAGGACAATACAATTAATATAATCTAGGCCTTAAATAGAATTCTAGTATTTTGATTATGAGAGATACGAGTTCTACAATGTTTAAGTCACATTTGGGTAATTAGGTTAAAAGTGGTCCTTGGTTTTTTCATAGAAAAATTTCTAAGATGGTGATGAGTATGCAGACATGGCCTAAATAATTGAAAATGATTCTGTTACATGACAAAGAGTTATAAGACTGGAATTGAATAATAAATAATAAAATAGGGGTATGTTTTTGTATTACTAAACCATTTGTAAAATAAAATTTGAATATACACAAAGAACAACAAGGTTAATATAATGATCTTTCATAAACCCACCCTCTAGCTTCAACATTTATCAAGTTAGGATCACCCTGACAGAATTTTAAAGAAAATTTTAGAATTTCAGATTATTTCACTAGCAGATACCTTGTCATATATCTTTCAAAAATATATATGCCAGTCTACAATTTATTACATACTGAAAAACTAACAGCAATTGTCACAATAATTTCAATATTGTTGATTAGGTATCTATTTAAGAATGGAATTTATAATTTTCTTCATAATTTTTACTTAATACATTGTTTAGAATCTAAACAAATATGTAAATTATAATTGAATAGAATGACTTTAATTTCATTTATACATATAGAATTGTCTTCCATCTCCTCTTTTTGATTAATATCATTTATTTATTATTTTTCCCTGTGGATTTTTCTAGAACTTAAATTTTAAGGATTAAGTTCTTGTGGCACAATATTTTTTTCTTTGTCTTTTTATTTAGTAATAGTTAGTAGTAGATCTTAATGCTTGGTCATATTTACATTTCTTTATTTACTTTTGGATTGTTGGAAGTTGCTTTCTCAAGGAAAATTATTTTTCTATCCAAAGGTTTTGATCCATCCTAGGTACAACTTGATGGGAACTGGGAAGATAATAGTGAGTTTGTGTTAGCTCCTTGTCTTAGAGTTTCTATTGCTATGAAGAGACACTATAACCACAGTAACTCTTTTAAGGTAAACCTTTTAAGGTACCTTAGAAGGCTGGCCTACAGTTCATTATTTTCATGGCAGGATGCATAGTGGCATTCAAGCATCCATTGTGTGGAAGAAGTTGTTGACAATTCTACATCTTAATTACAGGCAGCAAGAAGAGCCAGCAAGCCACTATGCCTGTCTTGAGGTTCTGAGACCTCAAAATCTGTACCCCGCCACAGTGACACACTTCCTCCAACAGTGTCACACCCACTCCAACAAGGCCAGAACTCTTAATAATACCATTCCCTATGTGTTTATGGGGACCATTTTTATTCAAGTCTCCATAGTCCTCAAGTGAGTATTGTTGACAGAAGTTTCTGTCTCATATGGTTCTGCAGCCATTCCATCCCAAGGAAACACACAGAGGTCTACATTAATCGTAATGTTGGGCTATTAGCTCAGACTTCTTATTAACTCTTACATCCAATATTAATGCATAATTCTTTTCTCTGTCACCCAAGTGCCTTGGTATCTTTTATTAATGAGGCATTCTCATCTTGCTTTCTCTTGGTCTAGGTGATGACAGCAAACTGACTCTTTCCCCTTCCCAGAATTCTCCTATTCTCATTGCCCTGCCTCTACCTTTTGCCTGGTCACTCTGCCTATACTTTCTGTCTGGCTACTGGCCAATCAGCATTTTATTAAACCACTACAAATGACAAACCAAGACCATTGTTCCACAGCACTTCCCCCATTTTTTTCAAAACAAGAACTCTTAATTAAATCCCCTTTGTTTAACTTTTTTCCTGACCATTATCCATAACAATTTGTAACCAACACAGTAAACAAAGACAAAAATCCATCATCCATTTGTTTTGGGAATGTGGGCATAGTTTTTTTAGGCTACTTCCTCCTGATTAGGGCCACTGATAATCTTATGGGGACCTAAAGAAAATTTAGAATTATGACCAAGCCCTGACTGGAGTATTCTGTAAAGCTTGATCATCTCATCCAGGAGTCCTGAAACTGATCTGGATGTAGAATTTAGACATCTGGATTATCTGCTCCTAATGGTGATTTCTAAAAAGATCTTTCTTGATCAAACCTGATTTTTCTTAACCCAGAATGAATCCACAGCTTCTCATTTCCTGTGGAAACAAAAGCAAAACTTCTTCTTTTGACTTAAATTTTGAAGTCAAGGTATTTTCAAAATATATATGTTGGCTTAATTGAACAGCATTTATAATGAAATGTCTTTTAGCAGCTGTTGCTCCTTCCTCAGCAGTCATACAATTTATTTATTTATATATTTATTTTAAAAAATGAAATATTTTTTATTCTTATTTTTTTAATTTATGAATTAAAAGTTTCCATTTCTGCCCCTCCTCCCAACACCCTCCCACTTCCCCCACTCCCTCTCCTCCTACATGCCTAAGAGTAGTCAGGGTTTCCTGCCCTGTGGGAAGTTCAGTTCCTCCCCCCTCCCTCCAGGTCCAGGAAGGTGAGTATCCAAACAGACTTGATCCCAAAAATCCAGTATATGCAGAGGAAACAAGTCCCAGTGTCATTGTCAATGGCTTTTCAGAAAGACTCCGGGCCAGCCACATCCAGAGAATCCGGCCACATTCAGAGAATCTGGTTAGATCACGTGCTCGTTCAGTTCCAGTCCAGCTGGCCTTGGTGAACTCTCATTAGATCAGTCTCCTTGTATCAGTGGGTGATGGCGCCCATCGCAGTCCTGATTTCTTTTTTCATTTTCTTCCTCCTTCTGCTCCTCATTTGGATCGTGGAGGGTTCCGTCCAGTGCTCCAATATGGGTCTCCGTCTGTATCGCCATCCAACGTCGGATGAAGGTTTCCTTTGCTTTTGCCCTCTTTGTTCATGTTCTCCTTCCTTCTGCCTCTCGTTTGGACCTAGGGAGCTAGGTCCAGTGTTTCGACGTGGATCTCCGCCTCCATCTCCCTCCATCGCCAGATGAGGGTTCTATGGTGATATGCAAAATGTTCATCAGTATGGTTGTGGGCCAAGGCCGGTTCAGGCACCCTCTCCTCTGTCCAGAGAACAATCTGGGGATCTCTCCTTGGACCTGGGATCCCCTTTATACTCAAGTCTCTTGTAAACCATAAAATGACTTCCTTAGTTGAGGTATATACTTCCCTGATCCCATATCTATCCATTCTCCCCCCCCATCCCAGTCCCCTGATCTTTCCCCATTCCTCCCCTACTCCCTTCTCTCTAACCCTCTCCCCTTCCAACAGCCCCCCCAACACCCCCATGCACCCGAGGTTACCTGGCACTCTTGTCTATTTCCAATCTCCAGGAGGATAGCTACATGATTTTCGTCAGGTTCAGCTTCTTATTTAGCTTCTCTAGGATCACGAATAATATGCTCAAAGACCTTTAATTACGGTTAGAATCCACTTATGAGTGAATACATACCATATTCCTCTTTTTGGGTCTGGCTTACCTCACTCAGTAAAGCGTTTTCTATTTCCATCCATTTGCATGCAAAAGTCAAGATGTCATTGTTTTTTACCGCTGAGTAAAACTCTAATGTATATATGTTCCACACCTTTTTTAACCATTCTTCTATTGAGGGGCACCTAGGTTGTTTCCAGGTTCTGGCTATTACAAATAGTGCTGCTATGAACATAGTTGAACAAATGCTTTTGTGGTATGATAGGGCATCTCTTGGGTATATTCCCAAGAGTGGAATTGCTGGGTCGTGAGGGAGGCTGACTCCCAGTTTCCTGAGAAACCGCCACACTGATTTCCACAGTGGCTGCACAAGTTTGCATTCCCAACAACAATGGATGAGTGTTCCCATCGTTCCACATCCTCTCCAACATAGGCTATCATTGGTGTTTTTGAGTTTGGCTATTCTGACAGGTGTAAGATGATACCTCAAAGTTGTTTTGATTTGCATTTCCCTGATCGCTAAGGAGGTTGAGCATGACCTTAAGTGCTTTTAGCCATTCGAAGTTCATCTGTTGTGAATTCTCTGTTCAGTTCAGTACCCCATTTTTTAATTGGGTTAATTAGAGTTTTAGTGTCTAGTTTCTTGAGTTCTTTGTATATTTTGGAGATCAGACCTTTGTCTGTTGAGGGGTTTGTGAAGATCTTCTCCCAGTCAGAAGGTAGCCTTTTTGTCTTACTGACAGTGTCCTTTGCTTTACAGAACCTTCTCAGTTTCAGTAGGTCCCATTTATTTATTGTTTTTCTTATTGTCTGTGTTCCTGGGGTTCTGCTTAGGAAGTGGTCTCCTGCGCCTATGTCTTGTAGACTTCTTCCTACTTTCTTTTCTATCAGGTTCAAAGTGGTCGGATTAATGTTGATGTCTTTAATCCATTTGGACCTGAGTTTTGTGCATGGTGATAGATATGGATCTATTTTCATTCTTCTACAGGTTGACATCCAGTTATGCCAGCACCATTTGTTAAAGAAGCTGTCCTTCTTCCATTGTATAGCTTTAGCTCCCTTGTCAAAAATCAGGTGTTCATACGTTTGTGGGTTAATACCCGGGTCTTCTATTCGATTCCATAGGTCTACTTCTCTGTTGTTATGCCAATACCAAGCTGTTTTCAATACTGTTGCTCTGTAATAGAGTTTGAAGTCAGGGATGGTAAAGCCTCCAGAAGTTCCTTTATTGTATAAGATTGTTTTGGTTATCCTGGGTTTTTTGTTTGGCCATATAAACTTGATTATTGTTCTCTCAAGGTCTATGAAGAAGTTTGATGGGATTTTGATGGGAATTGCATTGAATCTATAGATTGCTTTTGGTAGAATTGCCATTTTTACTATGTTGATTCTCCCAATCCAAGAGCAGGGGAGGTCTTTCCATTTTCTGGTATCCTCCTCAATTTCATTCTTCAAAGACTTAAAGTTCTTGTCAAATAGGTCATTCACTTCCTCGGTTAGAGTTACCCCAAGATACTTTATGCTATTTGTGGCTATCATGAAAGGTGATGTTTCTCTGATTTCCCCCTCTGCTTCTTTATCCTTTGTGTATAGGAGGGCTACTGATTTTTTGGAGTTGTTCTTGTATCCTGCCACATTACTAAAGGTGTTTATCAACTGTAGGAGTTCTTTGGTAGAGTTTTTGGGGTCGCTTATGTACACTATCATATTGTCTGCAAATAACGAAAGTTTAACTTCATCCTTTCCAAATCGTATCCCCTTGATCCCCTTATGTTGTCTTATTGCTATTGCTAGAACTTCAAGCACTATATTGAAGAGGTATGGTGAGAGTGGACAGCCTTGTCGTGTTCCTGATTTTAGAGGAAAAGCTTTGAGTTTCTCTCCATTCAATTTGATGTTAGCTGACGGCTTGCTGTATATTGCTTTTATTATATTTAGGTATGATCCTTGTATCCCCAGTCTCTCCAACACCTTTATCATAAATGGGTGTTGAATTTTGTCAAATGCTTTTTCAGCATCCAATGAAATGATCATATGGTTTTTTTCTTTCAGTTTATTTATATGATGGATTACATTGATAGATTTGCGTATGTTGAACCAGCCCTGCATCTCTGGGATGAAGCCCACTTGATCATAATGGATAATTTTTCTAATGTATTCTTGGATTCGGTTTGCCAGTATTTTATTGAGTATTTTGGCGTCAATGTTCATGAGTGAGATTGGTCTGTAATTCTCTTTCTTGGTCGTGTCTTTGTGTGGTTTTGGTATCAGGGTAACTGTAGCCTCATAAAAAGAGTTTGGCAATGATTCTTCTGTTTCTATATTGTGAAATACATTAAGGAGTATAGGTATTAGCTCTTGCTGGAAGTTCTGGTAGAATTTTGCATTGAAACCATCTGGTCCTGGGCTTTTTTTGGTAGGGAGATTTTTAATAACAGCTTCTAATTCTTCACGACTGACAGGTCTGTTTAGATTGTTCACCTGGTCTTGTTTCAACTTTTTATATGGTACTTATCTAAAAAAATGTCCATTTCTTGTACATTTTCCAACTTTGTGGCATATAAATTTTCGTAGTAAGATCTAACGATTCTCTGAATTTCCTCTGCGTCTGTGGTTATGTCCCCCTTTTCATTTCTGATCTTATTAATTTGCATGTTCTCTCTCTGCCGTTTGATTAATTTGTATAGGGGCTTGTCGATCTTGTTGATTTTCTCCAAGAACCAGTTTCTTGATTCACTGATTCTTTGGATTGTTTTCTCTGTTTCTATTTTGTTGATTTCAGCCCTCAGTTTGATTATTTCCAGGCTTCTACTCCTCCTGGGTGAATCAGCTTCTTTTTTTTCCAGAGCTTTCAAGTTTGCTTTTAAGTCTCCAATGTGTGCTTTCTCCGTTTTCTTTAATTGGGCACTTAGTGCTATGAACTTTCCTCTTAGCACTGCTTTCATAGTGTCCCATAGGTTTGAGTATGTTGTGTCTTTATTTTCATTAAATTCAAGGAAGACTTTAATTTCTTTCTTTATTTCTTCCTTGACCCAGGGGTGATTCAGTAGTTGACTGTTCAACTTCCATGAAATTGTTGGCTTCCTGGGGGTAGCACTGTTTTTGAATTCTAATTTTAATCCATGGTGGTCTGACAAGACACAGGTGGTTACTAATATTTTTTTGTATCTGTGGAAGTTTGATTTGTTACCCAGTATGTGGTCAATTTTCGAGAAGGTTCCATGAGCTGCAGAGAAGAAGGTATATTCTTTCCTATCTGGGTGGAACGTTCTATAGATATCTGTTAAGTCCATTTGATTCATTGCCTCTAGCAATTCTCTTATTTCTCTGTTGAGTTTCTGTTTGATTGATCTGTCCATTGGTGAGAGAGGAGTGTTGAAGTCTCCAACTATTATTGTGTGTGGTTTGATGACTGCCTTGAGTTCTAGAAGTGTTTCTTTTACATAAGTAGGAGGCTTTATATTAGGGGCGTAGATATTCAGGATTGAGACTTCCTCCTGATGAATTGTTCCTGTTATGAGTATAAAATGTCCATCTCCATCTCTTCTGATTGATTTTAGTTTGAAGTCAATTTTGTTGGAAATTAAAATTGCCATATCTGCTTGTTTCTTAGGTCCGTTTGCTTGAAAAACTTTTTCCCAGTCCTTTACTCTGAGTAGATGTCTATCTTTGTGTTTGAGGTGTGTTTCTTGTAAACAGCAGAATGTTGGATCCTGTTTTTGTATCCAATCTCTTAGTCTGTGCCTTTTTATAAGTGAATTGAGTCCATTAATATTAAGTGATATTAATGATCAGTGGTTGTTGACTCCGGTTATTATTATTTTTTGTTTATTTGTTTAATAGAGTTTGTATGTGTCCCTTTTTTGAGTTAAGCTCGTGAAGGGTCGCTAGATGTCTGAGTTATTGTAGGTAATGTTGGCAATGTTGGATTCCTTGGGTTGCGATTTTCCTTCTATTACTTTCATTAAGGATGGGTTTGTGGCTACGAATTGTTTAAATTTGTTCTTATCTTGGAATATTTTGTTTTCTCCATTGATAGTGAACGATAGCTTGGCTGGGTCTAGTAGTCTGGGTTTGCATCCATGGTCTCTTAGTTTCTGCAGTACCTCTATCCAGGACCTTCTGGCTTTCATGGTTTCCATAGAGAAGTCCGGTGTAAGTCTGATAGGTTTACCTTTATAAGTTACTTGCCCTTTTTTTGCAGTTCTTAATATTCTATCTTTAAGCTGTATGTTTTGTGTTTTGATTATTATATGGCGAGGGGATTTTTTTTTTGATCAAGTCTATTCGGTGTTCTGTATGCTTCTTGAACCTTCATAGGAATATCATTCTTTATGTTGGGAAAGTTTTCTTCTATAATTTTGTTGAATATATTTTCTGGTCCTTTGATCTGCAGTTCTTCTCTTTCTTCGATCCCTATTATTCTTAGATTTGGTTTTTTTATTGTGTCCCAGATTTCTTGAATGTTTTGTGATTAGAGTTTATTGGATTTGCTGTTTTCTTTGATCAGAGCATTTATTTTCTCTATGGTATCTTCAGACTCTGAGATTCGTTCTTCCATCTCTTGTATCCTATTGGTTATGCTTGATTCGGTAGTCTCTGTTCGTTTACCTAGATTTTCCATATCCAGCCGGCCCTCGTTTTGTGTTTTCTTCATTGACTCCATTTCAGTTTTCAATTCTTGAACTGTTTCCATTACCTGTTTGATTGCTTTTTCTTGGTTTCCCAGTGTATCATTCATGGATTTACTCATTTCTTCTAACTTTTTGTTATATTTCTCATCCATTTTTTTACTCATTTCTTCAATCTTTTTGTTGTACTTCTCATCCAGTTCTTTAAAGGAGTTATTCATATCCTGTTTAAGGGACTCTATTGCTTTCATAATGGCATTTTTTTCTGCTTCTTCTGAATTAAGAGGTTCAAGACCTTCTATTGTAGGGTCATTGGTATCTGGTGTTTTCATGTTGTTTTTTAGATTGTTGGAGTAGTTCTTGCCTTGGCGTCTGCCCATCTCTTCCTTCAAAAATTCTCTATTGGATCTTCTGGTACCAGGTCAGGTTCCCTTGTTGGGCAGGGACTTCACTGACAGAAGGTCTACCTTTCAGCAGGTAGTCTATTGAAACACAGGCAATCCCTCCTGCCAGGTTGCACTCACAGCCCCGGCCCAGTGCGCAAGGGAGCTGCTCTGGGAAGATCTTGTGGTCCCAGAGTGAAGGGGGGAAGAGAGGAAGGTGTGCCTGGATAAAGACTAGGACAGGATTTGGGAGAGCTCTGCAGGGAGGAGCCTCCTCTGCCTGGTGACCAGAAAGTCGAGGGGGGCGGGGAAAGTCTGAATTCCTCCTAGCCAAAGCCCTCGGGACAGGAGAAAACTCACCCCTCCTCCAATGGATGTCTGCTAGAAGATCACTGTCTCTTGCTGGCCAGGAGTGTGGCTGAGCTGAGACAGAGCTTACCTGTCCTCAGGCAGGCTCTCAAAGCAAAGGAAATGCCCCTGCTGGCCTGAGCCCACTTCCCAGGCCCAGCATGCAAGGGAGCAGCTCTGGGGAGATCTTGTGGCCCCAGAGCATAGGGGGCAAGAGAGGAAGGTGTACCTGGATAAAGGCTAGGACAGGATTCGGGAGAGCTCCACAGGGAGGGCCCGCCTCTGCCTGGTGACCAGAAAGTCGAGGGGGGCGGGGAAAGTCTGAATTCCTCCTAGCCAAAGCCCTCGGGACAGGAGAAAACTCACCCCTCCTCCAATGGATGTCTGCTAGAAGATCACTGTCTCTTGCTGTCCAGGAGTGTGGCTGAGCTGAGACAGAGCTTGCCTGTCTTCAGGCAGGCTCTCCAAGCAAAGCAACTGCCCCTGCTGACCTGAGCCCACAGTCCAGTCCCAGCGTGCAAGGGAGCAGCTCTGGGGAGATCTTGTGGCCCCAGAGGGGAGGGGGGAAGAGAGGAAGGTGTACCTGAATAAAGGCTGGGACAGGATTCGGGAGAGCTCCGCAGGGAGGGCCCGCCTCTGCCTGGTGACCAGAAAGTCGAGGGGGGCGGGGAAAGTCTGAATTCCTCCTAGCCAAAGCCCTCAGGACAGAAGAAAACTCACCCCTCCTCCAATGGATGTCTGCTAGAAGATCACTGTCTCTTGCTGGCCAGGAGTGTGGCTGAACTGAGACAGCGCTTGCCTGTCCTCAGGCAGGCTCTCAAAGCAAAGGAACTGCCCCTGCCGGCCTGAGCCCACAGTCCAGGCCCCAGCAGTCATACAATTTAAAGACATCACAATATTATATGGTATCCAGACTCTCTGTGTATTTTCCATCTTTACATGACTTTATTTTAAACTCTATTTCTTCTATTTTATTTTTAATTTTTGATTATTTGAGACAAGGTTTCTTTATGTATCTTTGGATGTACTGGAACTCACTCTGTAGACTAGGCTGTCCTTGAACTCACAGATATCTGCCTGCCTCTGCCTCCCAAGTACTGGGACTAAAGTTGTGTGCCACCACATCCAACTTCTCTCTTTTTTTAGAGGATGTTTTCCTTTTTCTTTCAAGCCTACGTATATTTTTTGAACACATTGTAAACCATTTAAATATTTTTTTTCATCTGAATCTATCTATACTGTATATCTCTCCTTTTTCCGACCACACAAGTCTTTAATTTGCTAAGCCATATGGGTAGGAGTAAAGCTGTGACTTTGACGGTTGGATCTATGCCCTTCCTTAGCTTTCTGAGAGTCTAGCTTCATGGCAGAGGTACTGGTGGGAGTCATGTTTATTGCCACAACTCTATGGAATTTCAAGGCCCCTGCCACCACCAAGGAGCATGCTGTCAGCTATTCATAAACACCATTTATGTGTTTTGTGATGGGGCTTCTTGAAAGAGCTGCAAGGTTTTTGCAGCTAACCCTGAGTCAGGAAGCCTCTCTTAAATGAGACATACTTGCTTCTAGCAAACAGAGCTCACCTGAGAAAATGCTGCTACCAAGAAGCCATGCTTAACTCTGTTCTTCTTGTGTCTGTAATTTCTTCCCAAACTCTCTTAGGTTTTAAGTGGATTTAGTTGTCCACTTTGGCACCATTTGTTGACAGAGGTTTCTGTCCCACCTGATCCTGCATCCATTCCATCCCAAAGAAACACACTAAGGTCTACATTAATCATAAACTTGTTGGCTTATTAGCTCAGGCTTCTTGTTAACTCTTTCATCCTACATCAACCCATAATTCTTGTCTGTGTCAGCAACGTGATCTGACCAGCACATGGGTATATTTCTCCTCTGGGGGCTACATGGCTTCTCTTTGACTCTTCCTAATCTATCCTCCTCTATTTGCTTAGAATTCCTGCCTTGCCCTCTTCTGTGCTGCAATAGGTCCAAAGCAACTTCTTTATTAACCAATGGAATTCGCAGCAAGCAGAGGGAATCCCACATCCCCTTCCCTCTTCTCTATAAACAAAAAGGAAGGTTTTAACTTTAAAATACCTGAGATATATACTTCCCTGATCCCATATCCATCCTTCCTCCCTCCCCAAATCCCAATCCCCTGAGCTTTCCCCATTCCTCCCCTACTTCCTTCTCTCTAACCCTCTCCCCTTCCAACAACCCCCCCCCATGCACCCGAGGTTGCCTGGCACTCTTGTTTACTTCGAATCTCCAAGAGGATAACTACATTATTTTCTTCAGGTTCACCTTCTTATTTAGCTTCTCTAGGATCACGAATAATAGGCTCAAAGACCTTTAATTATGGCTAGAATCCACTTATGAGTGAATACATACCATATTCCTCTTTTCGGGTCTGGGTTACCTCACTCAGTAAAGTGTTTTCTATTTCCATCCATTTGCATGCAAAATTCAAGATGTCATTGCTTTTTACCGCTGAGTAAAACTCTAATGTATATATGTTCCACACCTTTTTTTAACCATTCTTCTATTGAGGGGCACCTAGGTTGTTTCCAGGTTCTGGCTATTACAAATAGTGCTGCTATGAACATAGTTGAACAAATGCTTTTGTGGTGTGATAGGGCATCTCTTGGGTATATTCCCAAGAGTGGAAGTATATATCTCAACTAAGGGAGTCATTTTAGGGTTTATAAGAGACTTGATTATAAAGGGGATCCCAGGTCCAAGGAGAGATCCCCAGATTGTTCTCTGGACAGAGGAGAGGGTGCCTGAACCAACCTTGGCCCATAACCATACTGATGAATATTTTGCATATCACCATAGAACCTTCATCTGGCGATGGATGGAGATTGAGACAGTGACCCACATTGGAACACTGGACTTAACTCCCTAGGTCCAAACGAGAAGCAGAAGGAAAGAGAACGTGAGCAAAGAAGGCAAGACCAGAGAGAACCTTCACCCGTTGATGGATGGAGATTGAGACAGAGACCCACATTGGAGCACTAGACTGAGCCCCCAAGGTCTAAATGAGGAGCAGAAGGAGGGACAACATGAACAAGAAAGGCAGGACCATGAGGAGTGATTCACCCACTGATGTAAGGGGAGTGATCTAATGAGATTTCACCAAGGCCAGTTGGACTGGGACTGAAGGAGCCCGTGATCCAACCAGATTCTCTGAATGTGGCTGACACGGGGTCTTTCTGAAAAGCCATTGACAATGACACTGGGACTTGTTTCCTCTGCATATACTGGATTTTTGTGATCCATTCTGTTTGGTTGTTCACCTTCCTGGACCTGGAGGGAGGGGGGAGGAACTTGAACTTCCCACAGGGCAGGAAAACCTGACTGCTCTTAGGGATGAAGAGGGAGGAGGAGAGGGAGTGGGGGGAGTGGGAGGGTGTTGTGAGGAGAGGCGGAAATGGAAACTTTTATAAATTAATAAACTTTTATAAATTAAAAAAAACTTTAAAATAGCAAGATTACATACAACAAATAGTTATCAATCAAGAATTTTAGTTACAATATTTATATCTATTTAAACTTTTATCATAGCTAAGAAATACTATAGTTATAACTATCTATTCTTCAAGTCCATCAAAGACCCCAGAAGGCTATAACATTACCTAAGTAAATAGAAAGTGCATTGTAAGCAACTTCCAAAACTCTAAAGTTGACAGAGACACTTTCCTGCCTGGACAGTCACCCAAAATTCTTCTATAACATTGGGGTACCCATATTCAGTTTATATGCCCATAGTATCAAGCAGAATTTTCCATGAAGCAGGAAAATTCAAAGACAGTTCCACCTATATTGATAGTTTGTCAGTCACTTTCTTCTGTGTCCTGCAGAATGTCTGACAGACTCTTTTATGAAGCAGGAATCCTGAAGGACAGTATAATCTTTAGACAAGTTTAGAAGTCATTTTTATGTGGGTTATGCACATCTAATTCATACAGCATAACATTAAGCAGTCCAGAAAAGTGCAGTTTCTTACCCAAATGGCTAGAAAACTCCAAAAGGAGCCTCTTCAATGCCCATTTTTCTCATGAAGTAATTGGTGCTGCCAAGAGCAGATGTGTCTCAATGCTATGAAAAGTCCTAAGTTCTTAAAACATTTTAAATGTTATATTTTGTTAGTCTTTGAAACATTTAAAGAATAGCTATTCATCTGAAATATATCTCTATACATCTAGAAAACTTAACTAACATGACGATAAGCTTGACTTTTATAGATGACTATTAATATACCTATGTTTTTAAATTATGCATAATGGTTTTTGAGACAGGGTTTCTCAGTAGTTATGGACCCAGTCCTAGAACTCATTCTGCAGATCAGGCTGGTCTTGAACTTACAGAGATCCACTGCCTCTACTTCCCAATACTGGGATTAAATGAGCTGCATAAACAAAATTCCTTAATCAAGAGCAGAAATATGCATATAAAAATTGACCTTAAATTTCCAAGAGACTGTTGGGTACTGAAGACATGCCACTTGGAGTTTGTTTTCTTCTTGAAAAAACTGGCCGTTGGGCAATCAACCAAAGTCTCATTTGCAAAGTTGGAGCAACCAACTTTGGCTAAGGCCTAGAGTAACTGACAGACCATTTTCAGAGGCAGAAAAAAAATTAAAACCATCTTATCCTGCCTTGGCAAGTTTTGACAGTCTTTTTTCTTGTATACTGCCTGTCCTGTCTGGACACCAAGCATTTTATCAGTGGTTAAGGCAAGGACAGTTCTTTATTCAGGGGCAGACTCGAAGATCACAGTTCTCTGAAATAACAGGGAGTAGTAATCAAATCCAGCAGGATAGAGATTGAGAGAGAGAGAAAGAGAGAGAGAGAGAAAGAGAGAGAGAGAAAGAGAGAGAGAGAGAGAGAGAGAGAGAGAGAGAGAGAGAGAGAGAGAGAAAGCATAAGCTGTATGGCTGTATTTATAGTATAAGAGACCATGCTCAATTGGGCTGCTATATTAAAGTCTATTGACTGAAGAAGTTCCCATAGAAATTGTTTTTTTTAAATATAAAGAATGATAAGTATATACCTACCTATGCATTTTGTACAATTTCTATGCATCGCCCAATAGCTCAGTAAACTAAGTAATATGCTCATTTCTTCATATTCTTATTTTTTATGATGGGAACATAAAGCAATTTTATTTTGAAAATGTGTTCCATTGTTATTAATGGTTCTCACCAATTATGTAAAAGGAATTTATGAACTACTGAGATTTCTTCTAAACATTAGTGTGTGTGTGTGTGTGTGTGTGTGTGTGTGTGTGCAAGGATGCATGCATGTGCATAGATCCGTGTATATGAATTGGAATTTGTTCTCTCCTTTGACTAATGGGTCCTGCAGATTCAAGATGTTGCACTGACCCATTGTGCCAGGTGTCTCTTAAAGATTTCCAATTCAAATTTTGATTAAAATTCTGTAAGGTAGAAAATTTTGTACCTGTGAATACAGAATTTCAAAGGGCAAGGTAGGAAAACTACAAATTAAAAGTGAGTCTTTGCTGCAAAGCAAAACCCTGTCAAAAAGAAAAGAAATTCATTCCATTAATTCTGTTGTGCACTGTGGTGTAATGCTTAGACGGGTTGGCAGGTTTAAGAGAGGGATGAAAATTTCAATTTCCTATGAAGAATAGTCTATAAACATTTAGAATAGCCTTAAATGGAATGGATCGCTTCATGGACTGGTAGCTGGCTGTTTCTAGTTTACACAAGAAAGGGTTAGATGCTAGTATTTCAAGGAAATAGTAAGAGAGAATATTCTTCTGGGCTGATATTTCACAGTCTATTTCATGTCTCAGCATCCTCTATGCTGAGATATTCCTGAAGAAGAAGAATTAAGAAAAAATGCAGGAACTCCTCCAGGTGACAGCTATGAAAGGAATTTTTGAATATTTATGATGGAAGTTTCTGATCCAAGCAGCATATACTATAAGTAGCTTAAGAATATCTGTGAATCTAGACTATAGGGGCAACAGTATAATATACTGGTGCTAACTGAGAGAACATGTACAGGTTGTAACTGACATATTAAAAGGCCATTTTACTCTTCTGTGAAACTAATGGTGTCAGGATGGTAGGAAACATGAGAAGATTGATAAAATCTATGAGCATAAGCCTATTGCAATGCTATCCTTGCTGAAGTGAGTTGTTTGGTCAAAAACAACATTGGTTGGAACAAGATGGTGGTGGCTTATTCATTCTGGAGCTCGTGGATACTTTATTGGTGAAAGTATTGCTTATAGTAGAGATAGTTTTTTTTTCCAGAGTTAAATGTATATTCCGGCAGAAACAAACTTTCACCTTTTTATGATGGGAACATTTTAGTGTATTTAATTTAGTTCCTACAATCAAATGTATGCTATAGGAAGTCTTACAGCCAGTAGTTACCCACCCACTGAGGCATGGCCTCTTATACTATTTATGCTGATGTAGAGCATGCATCTGCTCTCTTTTTCTGGCTGCGGGATTTGGTTTTTGATCTCTGTTCCAGCAGAAGATTCTGATTTGTGAGTCCACCCCTAAATAAATAACCATCTATTTCTCAATTCTGAGCTAGTGTGGAATTTCTTTTAAGCATCCCTCTTCTTCAAATGCACACCTCTTTCTACTAAGAAAACTGCCTTGGCCTTTTGATAGGGCAGCCCTTAGTTGGGTGGAGTACACAGAACAAAATGGTGGGAAGAAGGGAAATGTGGCAGACACCATGATTCTCCTGGCCAAGATGGATGCTGGTTAGACCCATGCCAGTAAGCCATAGTAAAGTGGTGATCCACATTAATGGAGATGGCTTAACAAATATCTAAGAGTTAACCAATAAGAGGTTAGAACTAATGGGCCAGTCAGTAATTAAATTGATAAAATTTCCATGTGGTTATTTTTGGGTGTAAGCTAGCTGGGTGGGATGGAACACAAGGACCCTGCTCCCTACTACAGGAAATAGGAAACATATGTTCTGTCAGACTTCTATAAATGATCAAAGACCAAAGCTAAGAGTGTGTATAAATGGCATTGTAATTTTTGGTTTGATAGACAGGTGCAGATGTGAGTATCATCACTCCAGAATATTGGCATCCAAATTGGCCTCTTCAAGAAGCAGATGTTTAATTACTAGGAATTGGAACCATATCTCAAGTTAAACAAAGCATGAGATAGGTTGACTCTATTAGGCCAGAAGATAAAAGAGGGAAGCTGGGGCCATATATGGCTAATATTGCAGTAAATTTATGGGATCATGACTGGCTTCAGCAATGGAATATTCACATTAACATTCCTGCAGTCCTAGGAACTCATAATTCTGGTAAGGATATTATAAGGTACTATACATAAAGGTCACCAGCCATCAGACTGTACAAGAACATAAAGCAACTAGCAAACCTTTAGAGGTACCAGCAGCCCTACCTTTAAAATGGTTAACTGAGAAACCAATATAATTTAAGCAGTGGCCTCTAGCTGAAGATAAGTTGCCGGCTTTAAAACAGCTGGAATAAGAGCAACTAGGTGCTCACCATATTGAAGAATCAACTAGCATGTGGAATTCTGCTGTATTTTTTGTAAAAAGAAATCTGGTAAATGGAGAATGGTGACAGATCTAAGAACTGTCAGTAAGGTAAATCAGCCTATGGGCCCTCTACAACCTAGAATCCCTCTGCCTTCTCTATTACCAAAAGGATGGCCTCTTGTAGTTATTTATTTGAAAGATTCTTTATTCACTATACCTTTACAAGAAAAGGATAGAGAAAAATTTGCCTTCACAGTGCCTACTTATAATAATTCTCAGCCCACTAGGAAATATCAATGGACTATCCTCCCAAAAGAAATGCTCAGTAGCCCCACTCTGTGCCAATACTTTGTAAGTCAGCCACTAGAAATAATATGTAAACAATTTCCTCAGTCTATAATTTACCATTACATGGATGGCATTTTGCTATCTGATTCAAACATAGATAATTTAGAAGTAATGTTTAAAGAAGTAAAGAAAGCTTTACCAAAATGGGGATTACAAATTTCTCCTGAAAAAATTCAGAGAGGAGATTCTGTCAATTACCGAGGCTATAAAACAGGTTTACAGAAAATTAGCAAACAAAAGGCACAAATTAGGAGAGACCAGTTGTGGACACTTAATGACTTTTAAAGATTGTTAGGAGATATTTTCAGTCTACTACTGGCTCTTGGGATAACACCTGATCTAATAATTCATTTAAACAAAATCTTAGATGGTGATAAAGACTTGAATAGTCCCATAGAATTGACATCTGAAACAGAAAAGAAATTGATGATTGTTGAGGAAAATTATAGGCGGCACATGTGGATGGGGTGAATCCAAATCTTAATTGCATTCTAGTCATATTGCCTTCCAGAATTTCTCCTATAGGAATTTTAATTCAGAAGAATGATATTATCTTAGAATAGATCTTTTTACCACATAAACCAAGTAAAAATTAAAAACTTATGTGGAAAAAGTCTCTGAATTAATTATAAAGTCTAAATTGAGACTTCGTCCATTAGCAGGTATAGACCCAGCAGACATTATAGTGCCTTTCACTACTGATGAAATAAAAAAGTTATGGAAAGAAAATCAACCATGGCAATGATTTTGTGCTAATTTTTTGAGTGAAATTAATAGTAATTATCCCAAATTGATAGATTTAACCTTATAATGAGAACTTCCTGGATTCTTCCCCAAACTGTACATTATGCTCCAATAACTGGAGCCCGTATATTTTATCCTGATGCAAATAAATTAGGGAAGGCAAGTTAAAAATCAGAAGAATTAAGTGGAACCGAGCCCTTATAATTCTGTCCAGAAGGCAGAATTATATGCTATTATTATGATGCTAAGGGATTTTAAAGAACCTCTCATTAGAGTGATTAATTAACAATATTCAGAGTTGTCTTACATATTGAATCTGCTGAATGTATACCAGATAATACAGAATTGACTTCATTATTTATCCAGGTGCAAGACATAATTAGGAATAGGCTTTGTCCTATATATACAAAACACACATTCAATCCCATACAGGTCTTCCAGGTCCTCTAGCAGAAGGTAATGCAGAAATTGATCAATTATCGACTGAAACCATGTTGCAGGCCTCAGAATTTCATAAAAAAAATCATGCTAATATCAAAGGTGTAAAGAAAGAGTTTTCTATTACATGGCAACAAGATAAGGAGATTATAAAGAGATTCCCTACTTGCTCTTTCTATAACCAACACCACTACCTGCAGAGACTCACCAAAAGGGTAAGCAAAGGAATGAAATCTGACAGATGGATGTGTTCCTTTGAGCAGAATTTGGAAAATTAAAATATGTACACCACACCATTGACAGTTATTTAGGTTTTCAGTGGGCAACTGCCTTGAGCTCACAAATGGCTGATTCAGTAATCACACATTTATTAGAGGTTAGGGCCATCAAAGTTGTACCTGCACAAATAAAGACAAATAATGGTCCAGCATATGTCTCCAGAAAAATAAAACATTTTTTGTTTATTATAATATTAAGCATATTGTAGGTATATAACACAATCCTACAGGTCAGGCAGTTATAGAAAGATCAAATCAAACTATAAAGGATATATTAAACAAACTGAAAAGGGTGGAAAATACCCCCCCGAGAAATAGATTGCATAATGCTTTATTAACCTAGAATTTTCTTAATGCTAATGAAAAAGAGACAATAGCAGCAGAGAGTCATTGGATAATAGAAAAGTTTTCTGAATTAAATCAGCTGGTTTATTTCAAGGATGTTCTGACCTTACAACAGAAGCCAGGAGAGATATGCTGTGTTGGGGAAGTGGTTTTGTTCTTGCTTCCACAAGAGAAGAACTATGGATATCATCAAAATTAATAAAGATTTGATTTGAAAAGGAGAAACCTCTTGAAAAGAGAAATGACAGCTCATCCACAATGATGACAACCATACAGGTGATAATTAAAGCATATAGGGTTGGGGGCAGGGTTTTGTTCTTGCGTTTGAAGGAAAATACTCAACTTCAAAACTTCGAGAGACCATGGATGTTTGGATGTTGACAGAAGGAAAACTAACTATCCACTAAGAATCATTGAGAAAAAATGAGAAATTCAAGGTTAAAAAAGCATTATGTAATCTATTTCTGGGGGGTATTTCCACCCTTTTCTGTTTGTTTAAGATAGATAGATAGATAGATAGATAGATAGATAGATAGATAGATAGATAGATAGATAGATAGATAGACAGACTGATAGAGAGCTGGCTTTGGAGTTGGACACTGGCTCTGTCCTGCTCTAAATCCAAGCATGTTGTTAAAATAAAAATTCATCATTTCTGTCTCATGTCAGGAACCATGATATGGGAAAGAAAGAAAAAAAGAATTTAGAAAAAAAATTTACTTTTCTTCATATCTATTTTTGTCTCTATTGTACCTTTCATTGAATATATATGTCTATATAAATAATGTTTAAGTTTTCCACAATGAATACTGAATTTTCCTGCAGTAATCCTTGAAGTTTCCAGGAAGAAGATGGGCCCCACAACAACAACTCTACCAGGCTGATATGACATCATGATAGTGATAGTGCTACTATAAGACCTTTATTGGGTATCAGTTGCTCAAGATGGTTCTAACTTGGTTAGCTGAAATTGTGCACTATTTTTAAAATGTTCTGGTCAGACCTCCAAATAGGAAGTTCAGAAAAACCCTACCGAATATTCAGAGACTATTTGCAATTATACCAGACAGTAATCTTGTAACTTAACATCATTTTACTTTCACAGGATCCCATAGAAAAATCATCGCCCACATGACAGGTGGATGTAATTCTAGAAGACAACAAAGTTTGTCTACAGGTTTAGGAACATCATTTAGGGGTTGATTATAATTGGTATAGTGTTAGTGGTTGGGGAAAAATTTTGTAAGCTGAGGGATCTCTTTGAAAAAAAAAAGAAAATTGCATGGTATAACAGATTAGTTTGAGCTTACTCATACTAATAATAATAATGAGTAATAGAGTGAACACTTGTGAGCTATTATTTATAGGCAATTTACATTGGTATGGATTCTTGTATATTGATACAAACAAATTATATTTGAATATTGTATGCATGCATGCTTCTACCTCTGCTTAAAACATTTTATATATTAATAAATATTAATCATATTGCAATGTACATTTCTACCTCTGATCAAGATACTTACACATTGTTTACATTTTGAGGTCATTGTCCTAACTTTTTGCACAGTTGTTTATTATATAATATTCTAACATGAAGTCTTAGTCTTTAAGTTATATAGGTATTAAAAATTATAGATCAATAGTAATCTATGTTTGTCATACATATAGTTAGACTAATCAGGTTCTTTAGATACATAGAGATTATGTTCTACATAGATAGGTAATCTTCAACAACTGTAGAATATGGCATTTAAATAATTTAGGGTTCTGTTGAAGTGAGACACACTTGCTCCTGGCAGCACCCATCTATTTCCTTGGGATGGTTGAGCACTGAAGACACTTCACTTAGACCTTGTTTTCTTCTTGGCAAAACTGGCTTTTGGGCAAAGAATTGCCCTTGCCTCAACCACTGACAAGGTACATGGTACCGAGAAATGGATAAGTAGGACTGACAAATCTTGCTAAGACAGGGTAAGATGGTTTTGAAAATTTTCATACCTCTGAAAATGGTCTGTTAGCTATTCTAGACCTTAGCCAAAGTTGATTGTTTCAACGTTGCAAATGACACTTTGGATGATTGCCCAGGTAGCCAGTTGTCTCTGTCATTTGTTGCTCATTTTGGAAGTTGCTTGATTGTACTTCCTGATTACTCAAGTTATATTATTTCCCTTCTCGGGTCTTCGATGGGGTTGAAAACTAGATAGTTGCAGTTACTTTCCCCATATGACTTGGCTAAGTTATTTATTATACAAGACTTAAACTAGTTAGGATAGGATAATTATTGAATTTATTTGTTCTTATTGTATATAATTTTGTATTAGACTTAGAACTCTCTTATTTAAATAAAAGGGGGAGGTGCTGTAGGAAGTCTTACAGCCAGTAGTAACCTGCCCACTGGCATGTGGCCTCTTATACTATTTATGCTGGTGTAGAGTATGCATCTGCTCTTTTTTTCTGGCTGTGGGATTTGGTTTCTGATCTCTGTTCCAGCAGAGGATTCTGATTTGTGAGTCTACCCCTAAATGAATAACCATCTATTTCTCAATTCTGAGCTAGTATGGGATTTCTTTTAAGTATCCCTATTCTTCAAATGCACACTTCTTTCAACTAAGTATTGTATAGTTACTACTGTTCTGTGGTCTAGTAAGTATCATGTCATCTATATACTGAGCCAGTGTGACAGTTTATGAATGAGAAGTGTGGTGAAGATCTCTGCAAAATAAGGGTGGTGTGCCTTACATATCCTTATATTCAGCATGCATGGATTCAATCAAGCATATTGAAAAGTCATATTGAATATGCGATACTATATATTTCATTGACATTATCCAATAACACAGCATAAGAACTTTGTATTTCTACCATAGTTGCTTTTTAAATTTATAATTTAAGTTTTATGCTGGTGGAACTCCTTCAGCCAATGACCTTTGAGATCCTGGCCCACTTTGGGCATGCCTTGGGTACTATATAAACAGATGTGGAAACATGCACACTCTCTTGGCTGCTGGATTCAGTTTCTGTTCCCAACTCTATCAGAGGACTGTTTATATGTTAGTCTATCCCTAAATAACCTTTTATTATACTTCATTCTTAGCTAGTGTGGGACTATTTTATTGTAATCGCCAACAGCTATACATGAAGATACCTGATTATTTGTAGATCTTGCCCCTTTTATCTTTAGATATTGATACCCATAGTGTAAAGTTCAGTGTTCTATTAACCAATTCCTCATGAATCCGAAGGGAATATATAATGACTAAGGACTGAAAAGTTGATGCAATACTGATATAAGATGTGAAAGAAACACTGTTTGCTTGCCTTCTGCAAACACAGTGCTTGTGATGCTGTTTTCAGCAATTGGTCACTTCCTCTTGAACTCTGTTATGCTGGGATCCAATTACTTCTGATGTATTTCAAAGTTTTCATTGAGTCACTGTAAGGTCTATTGTAAAGTTTAGTTTATAGAGAAGAATAATCACTGAGGTATTGGGAGATGCTGGAAATGCCCTCTTGAGCCTATTTCTCAACACACTTGTTAAAGATAAATTGCGTGAGTTCTCCCAAAGTGTGTGATTAGGACTTAAATTGCAAGTCTACTCCAATAACCATGTCTCCTTAAACCATTGATTCCTGTCCTATTTGCCAATGACTCCAAAAGAGATTTCTGCTTTTTATTTTGCTTACAGTGGGATTTCTTTGGATCCATATTTCACCCAACTAACCAAATATATGGAATCCTTGCCATTTTCCTTAACTGCAACCTTGCATCTAGAATTTCTATTTAAATGGGCCCATATAATTATAATCAGCCTAGTCCAACTTTATTATTTACCTCCCTTATCACTTTTAATATCCATTGCACACACTATCTATAGATTTTTGTTTATGAAAATTTGAAACCCAAATAGCTTTTTTGGATTGTGGCACATGTCTTCAGAGTACAACAGAACAAAAAATAGTCTAAAGAGAGCCCTATTTTTCTCAATCTGACTGACAAACTATTGAAACAATGGATACTAAAGAATGAGAAGTTTCCCAGGAATCTCATATTGGGACCCAGTCAGAAGAAGAACTTGCCTCCCAGAAAGAGATTTCACACAGTTCTAACAACTTTTCCAACAACCTCATGGCATGAGACTGAAGCCCAGATGAAGGTAGGTCAATGATGGACAGGACCACATCTTAAGAGGCACCACTTAGATGTACAACATATTCTTGGTCTTCTATTTAAACTTTAGTCTTATTTTAGGATTCTGAAGATAGAATTTAGGGGTGAGGAACTCTGAAACTTTTAGTTCTTCCCCCATGTGATCCTATTTATCAAATTTCCCTTTTCTATTTTCCTCTTTAAATTTGACCCCTTCACTTGGCTTATAAAGAATTGGTGACTGAACCTGGCATAAGACATATAGGACACATAAGACATATGACTCACAATTTCAATAGTGATGGGACACACATTATTCATCAGTGTTTATAGAGTGAACTTGAGTCAGAAATAGCAAAGGGTTGTGGAATTGGATCTAAAAGAATTGAAGTAGTATCACTGGGCAGCTACTCCTAAAAATAGTGGAAAGACTGATGTCACTGTCGGTATGAAGCCACCACCATTGTGGCTATGGGTCTTATCACTGTGGTTGGGCATATACTAGAACCAATACCTAGACTATAGTATTCTTTTTCTAATGTTAAATTGAATGCATGAGCAAATGCAATACTACCATCATCAAAATGTGTTCTGAATGCTGAGTACTTTCTCTTCTCAATACTGTAGTTACTGTCCTAGGCAGTATATATTGAAATATTTCTTTTATTTGGGTGTAGCCTCTCACTTCATTTAGAGCTATATGTAAATATATCACCTTCTTAGTAAATATAACACTGAAACACTTCCTAAGACACATTTCTTCTCATTTTCATATTTCTTAACTCTTACATGTTATTGGACTTTCCTATTTAACTGTTTTATCCTTACTAACATTAGAGCAGTGGTTCTCAACCTTCCTAATGCTGTGATCCTTTAATATAGTTCCTCATGTTGTGGTGATCCCCAACAATAAAATTATTTTGTTACTACTTCATAACTTTATTTTGCTACTACTATGAATTGTCATGTAAATACCAGGTATGCAATCCCTGTTAGGGTGGTTTCCCACATGTTGCACTAGAAGACAAATTCCGTGAACTGCATGTCTAGTCCTCTTTCTTGCATATAGAAGTATGGCAAATTAATATTTGTGGACTAAATTGATGGGTTCGCTAACTTACTAGAGTGAGGGGACACGTGCCTAATAATGAGGTTGACATGTGCCTCATAATGTCTTGTAAGGTGTGCTGACTTTGTAGTCAGTCAGACCTGTGTTCATCTCCTGTTCTGTTGTTTTTTTTGCCATAGGACCTTGAACAAGCTACTTAACACCTCTGTATCTGTTAAAAATGAGAACAATGATACATACATATCTATTTGGTTTATACTTGTTTTTTAGCACTTTGTTCAATGAAGTACCAAAATGATATCAAATGATAAAAATATTTAAAGTATCTAGTGTATATCCAGCCCAGTTCCTGTCATAATGTTCAGCATAATTCATGTTAAATTAATATACTGAGTAATTTTAATCACTATTCTTTCCCTTCTTCACAACCCTTTCTTTATTCGTAGTAGTGAGATTCCATTTATCTATCTTATGGCCTGCAGCAAAGTTTGGTTAATGTTATGTCATCCATGAATATGGAAGAGAATTTTTTCCTCACCTAGGTTTTGATATAATAAATAATAGCAATAATTGTCTGCTCATTTATACAAATAATACTCTCAGATAGATAGTTGTTTTCTAGGAGAATTAGAAACAATAGCTTCAGAGAGAATGGGAACCCAGTAGATAGGATGTTACTTATGAACTCTTCCTTTGGAAGCACATGTAGAAGCACATTTTGAGCTACATCATACGATCAGCTTCATTATTTTATAGTCACACTCCAATTTTGATTCAAATGTGTTAGTGATTTGGTCATTCACTTTGGTCATAAGATCTGCCTCTGAATGACTTTTACCTGCTTTTAAAAATCAAATCTTTCTCAGAGGACCAGGACGTGCTATAAGTGGGGGTACACATACCATTTCAAGTCTCTATAGCTAATCACTTGAATAATTCTAGAGATATTTATGCAATGGCATCATTAGTCAAGTGAGTGTGAGACCACTTTGATGAACAATGCTGTTTCAATTACAGTGTTTATGAAAATAAAATGGATGTTATACCTCAAAATCCTGCTATAATCTTGGGCAATTTGTCTTTTTTTTTAAGTCCTCTCAGAGTTTCATCTCTCTACTATCCCTAGAATAAATAGCAACAGAGATGATGATTTTAGCTTTCTCAATGAATTAATACAATTATTTCAATTGTTATAATTATAATTCTCAAATCTAAAGACTCATCATGGGAAGAGTTTGATGAATGTGAAATCTACCAAGACACATATCAGATGATGTTTAAATTGATTGATGTATGGAATGTAGATTACTACTGCAGAAAACATAAAAATATAATTTTCATGTAACCACCATTTCACCTCAAGTATGTCAATAGTTTCCTCAATCTATTGTCTTCTAATTTTACCACAATCCTAAAATTGCTGCAAATCTTTAATTTCTCTTCTTTTCATCTTATACTAAATTTCAATTCCATTTTGATCAGAGGTATATTTTTTCTATGGTGATCATAATGGAGGTAAACCAAAGATCTCTACTCTCAAGGAATAGTGACTGGCAACAGAAAAGATGTAACCTTTTAGCTCTTTGTACCCATCCCTTCTTTTTGCCAGGCTTAATTTCTTACTAACTATAATCCTGTCTTTGCTCAAGTGAAAAGTTAGAAGCAGAGCCATTTAATTTCCAGAAACATTTATCTCAGGGTCTCTAATCCTATCCATGCCTTCATAATGTTATTACAGTTATTTATGCTCAGAACCCGGGCTTCATTTGACCACTCAAAAGCCAGGTTTGGTCAACAATCTTCTATAAACGAATCAATCAAGTAATAGTGAAAAGCAGAAAAAGGAAAATTATTTATTGTAGTCATATTGATAAAAAAAAGGAATAGGTTTAGTAAAGTTCATCTTCTAGTTTCTAAAGTGGTTTAGCTAGAGAGCAAAATGAATGTATAATTAAGTAGTTGTTCTGCCCATCACTGACCCTTCATTGTCTCTCCTCCCGGTAGCATTAGAAGTGGTAAGAATGGTGTGAAATCTCATTCTTGGAGACAAGTTCCCTTCTTGGCTGTCATCAGGATTCAGCTTTTTAATTTTGTCAGACTAAAATTCCAGGGGATAATTTAATTTCTCAGAAGTCATTTTTTTCAGCGTCTACTAGCTAAAGAGAGGAATTCAAGTGTTTGTTTAAAATATTTTCTTTCTTTCCTTGCTCACGATCTCCCTCCCTCTGCTTCTCATTTGGGCCTAGGGAGTTAAGTCCAGTGTTCCAATATGTGTCTCTGTCTCTATCTCCATCCATCGCCATATGACGGTTCTGTGGTGATATGCAAAATATTCATCAGTATGGTTATGGGCCAAGGCCAGATCAGGCACCCTCTCCTCTGCTGCCCAGAGTACAATCTGGGGACCTCTCCTTGGGCCTGGGAACCCCTCCAGAATCAAGTCTCTTGCATACCCTAAAATGCCTTCATCTGACGATAGATGGAGATAGAGACGGAGACCCACATTGGAGCACTGGAAGTCAGGACCGCGAAGGGTGCATTCACCCACTAATACAAGGGGTCTGATCGAATGAGAGCTCACCAAGGACAGCTGGACTGGGACTGAATGAGCATGAGATCAAACCGGACTCTCTGAATGTGGTTGACATGGGGGCTGACTGAGCCCCCAAGGTCCAAATGAAGACTGAGAAGCCATTGACAATGGCACTGGGTCTTGTTTCATCTGCATGGACTGGCTTTTTGGGATCCTGGCCTGTCTGGATGCTCACCTTCCTGGACCTGGAGGGAGGGGGGAGGAACTTGGATTTCCCACAGGGCAGGAAATCCTGACTGCTCTGGGGAATGGTGAGGGAGGAGGAGAGGGAGTGGGGGAAGTGGGGGGAGCGGGAGGGTATTGGGAGGAGGGGAGGAAGTGGAAAGAGTGTTTTCGGATACTTGAATAAACAAGTCTAACGGAAAAAAAAATATTTTCTTTCCTGCGAGGATAGTGAAACTAAATTCTTTTTCTTCCAATTTGCATGATAAATGGACAATTTTCTATCATATAGAGGTTCAATCTAAAGGGTTCCTTAGTTGAATTGACTTTTTCTAAAGCAATATACTTGATTTTGATCTTATAATTTTGTATTATTTTCCTTAAAGCATTTGTCTGAATTTACTTGTATTTTCTTTCTTTTTTAAAAAAGATTTATTTATTATGTATATACTGTTCTGTCTGAAGAGGGTGCCAGATCTCTTTACAGATGGTTATGAACCACCATGTGGTTGCTGGGAATTGAACTCAGGACCTCTGGAAGAGCAGGCAGTGCTCTTAACCACTGAGCCATCTCTCCAGCCCCTACTTATATTTTCCATTTCTTCTACTAACTCTTGGAGAGTTGCTTTAACCATTATAATGTTTCTGCTGCTATTTGTTTTGCCTTGACCTGTGTCTAGGGCAAATGGGAGGTCATATCTCAATGATATTTGGATTAACCAAATAAACTCTTTTATTCTATTCAGAATGAATTAATCCTATTGTGCAGAGGATTCTTTCAGTACATAACGATGGCTGTGGTCCTAAAATTACACATCATGGGATGAGTCTGATAAATTGGAAATCTACTTGGACACTTATCAGTTTGACATTAATTAACATTTACAATCCTTAACTTCCTATCTATAAAGTAGAAATGATATTATTTGCTTTGTAGGTGTGGTCTGAGAATTAATACAGATACTTGAGTTGAAAACATCTAATCAAGTGATATAACTGTTGTATTTAGATGCTTATAAACTCACATCTTTTGTTCATTTCCTCTACCTGCCATAGCAGTATGAAACAGAGAAAACTGGTTCCTTCAGAAAGATATGTTTTCCACCTACATTTTGAGATTCTTTTCTGATCTACAGGAACTACCAAAATGTATCATTTGCCTAAAGCAGTAAATGGCTCTCTAGATAGGCCAAGAGGGATGGGACTGCAGCATGGTTTCAGAGAGTTGATGCCGAAAGGAAGAGTGACAGTGACACCTCTGTTTAGCGCATCCTTTCTTATATCCCACATGTGAAAAGCCACTTCCCTCTCCTTTCTTTCCTGTGTTTTTATTATGTTTTAAGAATGAACATTTGGTCTTAAAATGGATGTCTTTGGTGGGAATGAAGGTGTAGCATAAGACTTCATTGATGAAATGGCTAAAGGCAGCATGCCTTTATTTTTAATGCTCATGCTTATAATTCTAGTACTTGGAAGACTAAAGCAGGTGAACTGACAGGAGTTTGAGCCTAGCTGTAGGATGAAGAGCAAAGCCCTGCTCCTTATATAATACTTGAGAAAAGGTAGAAAAAAACAAAGCCCACCACAGTTAGCTGCTGTTGGGTACCTGGTTTCTTCTGAGTAATTTTCATTCTGTTTGTTCACTCTGAAAACCATCAGGATCATTTACTCACATTTTTAAAATTTAGGGCTTTTGGTGGTTTGAATGAGAATGGTGCCCATAGGCTTCTATATTTAAATGAGTGGTCCACGGTGGGTGAAAAGAATTAAAAGATGTGGTCTTATTGGAGGAGGTATGGCTTTGTTGGAAGAAGTGTGGCCTTGTTGGAGAAGATGTGCCATAATGGGTGCGTTTTCAGGTTTCACAAGCCCATCTCAGCCTCCATCTCTCTATTTCTCTGCCTCTCTTTCTGCCTGCAACTTAAAGATTTGATCTCTCAGATACTGTTCACGTACCCTGCCTGTCTGACTGTTACAAAGCTTCCACTGTGATGATTATGGGGTAACCTTCTGAAACTGTAAGCAAGCCTCCTTTCAACTGTTTATTTTATAAATTTCCTTGGTTAAAGTGCCCCATCAATAGAACAGTAACTAAAATAGGGATCTTGAGAGAATATATTGGGTTTTTTTTTCCTTAATAGTTAGGAAAATTATTCAGGCATGAAGTATATGACTTTTGATTCCAGTACTTGGTGGCCCAAGGTACTAGGATGGTGAGATCAAGTTCAGCCTGGCCCTCAGAGAAGACCCTGCCTCAGAACAACAACAGCAGCCCCAAAATAATAAATAAATAAACAAAGAAAAACAAATAAATTGAATATTTTGTTACTCCTACTAGGCACTTAACCACAGGGAACAGACATAACTCATTATTATATAACACTTGAGATAGAATGTACTTGAGATTTTGTTGGGAATATTTTGCAAAGATGCTGTATTACTCAGGTTTCTCTAGAGGAAAAGAACTGTAACACGAAGGGGGCTGGCTTGTTTGTGGGGTTTTTGTCCTGCCCAGTTCCCCCAGGTGTTTAATCCCAGAGAAAAATCAATCACACAGGAGATCTCTATAAGTTATAATGCTGTTTGGCCCATTAGGTCTGGCTACTTATTAGCTAACTCTTACATCTTGATTAACCCATTTTTCTGATCTATTTTAGCCATGTGGCTCAGTACCTTTTTCAGTGGGGCAGCTTATATCCTGCTGCTTCGATGATCTGGGCAGGAATGGGAAGAATCAACTTCCTTTTACCCATAATTCTCCTCCTGTCCTTGCATCATTTCCATGTCCTGTCTGGCTTTCCCACCTACACCTCCTGCCTCGCCAATCAGCGTTTTATTTAAAACATGATTGACAGAATATAGACAATTCTCCAGCACCACTTTCCCCTCTTTTTTTTTAAAAAAAAAAAAAAACAAAGGAAAATATCCATAGTCCATTTTTTTGGGAATGTGGGTATAGTATTTATTGTTCTTTTTAAAAATAATTTGCAAATCAAAACAACTTTGAGGTATCATCTTACACCTGTCAGAATAGCCAAACTCAAAAACACCAATCATAGCCTATGCTGGACAGGATGTGGAATGAGGGGAACACTCATCCATTGTTGGTGGGAATGCAAACTTGTGCAGCCACTGTGGAAATCAGTGTGGCGGTTTCTCAGGAAACTGGGAGTCAGCCTCCCTCACGACCCAGCAATTCCACTCTTGGGAATATACCCAAGAGATGCCCTAACGTACTACAAAAGCATTTGTTCAACTATGTTCATAGCAGCACTATTTGTAATAGCCAGAACCTGGAAACAACCTAGGTGCCCCTCAATAGAAGAATGGTTAAAAAAGGTGTGGAACATATATACATTAGAGTTTTACTCAGCGGTAAAAAACAATGACATCTTGACTTTTGCATGCAAATGGATGGAAATAGAAAACGCTTTACTGAGTGAGGTAAGCCAGACCCAAAAAGAGGAATATGGTATGTATTCACTCAAAAGTGGATTCTAACCGTAATTAAAGGTCTTTGAGCCTATAATTCGTGATCCTAGAGAAGCTAAATAAGAAGCTGAACCTGACGAAAATCATGTAGCTATCCTCCTGGAGATTGGAAATAGACAAGAGTGCCAGGTAACCTCGGGTGCATGGGGGTGGTGGGGGGCTGTTGGAAGGGGAGAGGGTTAGAGAGAAGGGAGTAGGGGAGGAATGGGGAAAGATTGGGGGACTGGGATGGGGGGGAGGGAGAATGGATAGATATGGGATCAGGGAAGTATATACCTCAACTAAGGGAGTCATTTTATGGTTTACAAGAGACTTGAGTATAAAGGGGATCCCAGGTCCAAGGAGAGATCCCCCAGATTGTTCTCTGGACAGAGGAGAGGGTGCCTGAACCGGCCTTGGCCCACAACCATACTGATGAACATTTTGCATATCACCATAGAACCCTCATCTGGCGATGGAGGGAGATGGAGGCGGAGATCCACGTCGAAACACTGGACCTAGCTCCCTAGGTCCAAACGAGAGGCAGAAGGAAGGAGAACGTGAACAAAGAGGGCAAGAGCAAAGGAAACCTTCATCCGACGTTGGATGGCGATACAGACGGAGACCCATATTGGAGCACCGGACGGAACCCTCCATGGTCCAAATGAGAAGCAGAAGGATGAAGAAAATAAAAAAAGAAATCAGGACTGCGACGGGCGCCATCACCCACTGATACAAGGAGACTGATCTAATGAGAGTTCACCAAGGCCAGTTGGACTGGAACTGAATGAGCACGTGATCTAACCAGATTCTCTGAATGTGGCCGGATTCTCTGGATGTGGCTGGCCCAGAGTCTTTCTGAAAAGCCATTGACAATGACACTGGGACTTGTTTCCTCTGCATATACTGGATTTTTGGGATCCAGTCTGTTTGGATACTCACCTTCCTGGACCTGGAGGGAGAGGGGAGGAACTTGAACTTCCCACAGGGCAGGAAACCCTGACTACTCTTAGGGATGGAGGAGGGGAGGGAGTGGGGGAAGTGGGAGGGTTTTGGGAGGAGGGGCGGAAATGAAAACTTTTATAATTTAATAAACTTAAAAAAAATATCATGATAAAATGTTCTGGGCAGCTCGCAGAGCAGCTGCAAGTGGCAGCGCCATGCGGCGGGGGGAGTCAGGGTCCCCGTGCGAGTGGCAGATTCAGGCGGCTGGATGCGGTGGACAGCAGAGTAAATGGACATAAGGCTATACATAAAGCTAGACATTTATTACTTAAAAAAGGAAAACATAGACAAACATAGAGAAAACAAAGACACACACACACACACACACACACACACACACACACACACATGCATCAGAGAGAAGATGGCTGCGGGGGAAGTCCAAAGTGGCTGGGGTGGGCGTGGTTAGTTCTTAAAGTGGCAGCAGAAGACTAACATTCCCGGATCCTTTTTATAATAAAAATTAGAAAGTTAGACATTACAGGTAGAAGGAATTGGGTCAGCGAATTCTCAAGACTGCTTCCAGCTGATTTGTGGGCGTCGTCTTTGGGGGGGGGTGAGGGAGATCCGAGAAAAGCTGGGTGTTGATCACATCCTGGCATAATTGGTCTCTGCTCCCGACAGGACAGGTGTCTGTGGCATGGAAATGTCTGGTGTCCCTTGTACCTGGTTAGGGTGTTGGCAGAACAGACGACAAAGTTAAATTGAGAAAAAAAATTTTTTTAGGACCAGGGAATTGAGGGGTTTGTATCTGACCTGTTTATGATGGGTTTTTTAATTCGGCTCCCTGGAACTTATAAGGAAAACAGAAGTTTTAGACATATACATTGTATTAAGAACTTCTTGGGTTTGTAAAAAACAGAAATTATAATGAAAAGTATTTTTATTTGGTGAGACAACCTGGCAAAACCTCTCAGCTATCAGACTGTCAGAGATCTTTGAGAAGGATAAGATTTGATTTGAGTTACTGATTAAAAAATGACAGAGAACTTACTTACTTGGTTGGCACCCAGAGCTAGTCTTTGGTCCTCCCTGGTCGCTGAAGGTTGCATTTGACCTTTGTTGTTTAATGTAGAGCCTGCCAGGCTTTTGAAGATCCTGTGGACTAGGAAATCTTTAGGAAGACAGGCCTACCTTGACTCTGGGCAGTTAGACTGTCGATTCCAGTGATTTTGTCCACGTTTGGAGGTCTCCAGTTTAGGTGATAGGCAGTTTTTGCCCAATGGTCAGCGCTTGGCAGTCGAAGCAAACTGCAGATGGACGTTGGTCTTCTGTCTTCTTGGAGGAAACAGAGTGCTTGCTAAGAGCCAACCTGTCTCTTTTTGTTTTGAAAAGTTTTTTAAATAATTAAATATTTAAATATCGCATTCCTCAGATCTCTGAGCAGTTGAGGGCTGATTATTAGGTATAGTTGCAATATAGAATCTGTCTGGAAGGTTGGGTTTGAGTTTG
Organism: Myodes glareolus; assembly: GCF_982192425.1. Taxonomy (NCBI): domain Eukaryota; kingdom Metazoa; phylum Chordata; class Mammalia; order Rodentia; family Cricetidae; genus Myodes; species Myodes glareolus. The sequence goes on from NC_142053.1 coordinate 60,205,191, forward strand.
ACTGTATTGACTCTTAATAGGTAAGATCCACATTTGTAAAAAGACAGACAGAAAAAAAAAAACTGTTTGTAACATTAAGATTAGTGGCAGAACTGACAATGGTAGAAAACAGCTTAAAAGTACATACCAGTTTATGATTTTGTAGTCTGAAACGAGATGAAATGAACAATCATTATACACAGAGAACAGGAATTAGGCAAAGTGTATGTTTTTGATGGGCCCTATCAGAAAGCACGTCACTATGCAAAACACCTGTAATCACAGCTAAGGAGAGGATTTCAGAGAACACTGAGGAGGGGGAGGGGAAAGCAGGATATACATAACAGTGGGAGGGCCTGGTCGCGTGATCTGGCTCTCAGTGAATCTAGCAATAAAGTCACCTGACCCCAATGAACATGGCGGCGGCCACGTGTTGTGGCTTAAATGGAAAGACCACGGGAATTTTAAAAGCCGGGGGCCGCCTGGTTGTTATGCAGAGTCTGAATCATGAAAAACCCGCATAAACAGACAATTTAAGGCATATTTAGGCTGGTACGACTTGCTTTTCCAGGTTAAGACCGTGAAAATCCCTCAAAAACTGTGGCATTTCGAGCCTATGGGGAACGGATCCCCATTTAGGTGAGATGCAAATAATCGACCACCCAGGACACATGGATGAGCATCCTCAATCCACATGTGGCGGGTATAGGCTGAACCGGATCAGCCTTTTCCGTGAGAAAGATGAGAAAGAACAGAATGAAATGAGAGAGGAAGACGACTGGAGGCCCCGGACCACCAGGTGAGAGAATGCATGGACTTAACAGGATGCAAGCCGTACGCCAGCGATGGGGCAGAGAAGTACCCCTCCCCCAGCCCAGAGACACCGGGAGGACCGGTCAATCCCGGGTTAAAAAGGCTCAGATAAGCTGGCTGGAGTGAGGAAACTTACAATTAGAAGCCAGTGTTGTTTGTAGGAAGGAGTCCAGGCAGTTGGCGGTGTTGAGGAAGACCCTCGGTCCGATTCAATACCGGAAGTTGGTGGTCAGAGTCCCGGACGAAAGGTAAAGCTGGAACCCTGTCCGTTGGCAGGTGAATCTCTCCAGTCCCGGCACCAATATTGTTCTTTTTAAAAATAATATCATGATAAAATGTTCCAGGCAGCTCGCGGAGCAGCTGCAAGTGGCAGCACCATGCGGCGGGGGGAGTCAGGGTCCCCGTGTGAGCGGCAGAGTCAGGCGGCTGGATGCGGTGGACGGCAGAGTAAATGGACATAAGGCTATACATAAAGCTAGACATTTATTACTTAAAAAAGGAAAACATAGACAAACATAGAGAAAACAAAGACACACACACACACACACACACACACACATGCATCAGAGAGAAGATGGCTGCGGGGGAAGTCCAAAGTGGCTGGGGTGGGCGTGGTTAGTTCTTAAAGTGGCAGCAGAAGACTAACAGTATTCCAGGCTACTTCCTGCTGATTGGGGGGGCTGATAATCTTATGGGGACCTAAAGAAAATTTGGAGTTATGATCAAGTCCTGTGAGTCTTGATCATCTCAGGTAGCAATCTTGAACCTGTTCTGGATGAAGAACTCAGACATCTGGGCCATCTGTTCCTATCAGAGATTTCTCAGGTGGTCTTCCTTGAACAAAGATGATTTTTCTTAACTCTGAATAAATCCAGAGCCTCTTGTTTTCTGTGGAAACAAAAGCAAAATCTCTTCTCCAAAGTAACATACCTTTTGACATCAATTTTGAAGCCAAGGTATTCTGAAAATACCTATCTTGGATTAATTCTGCAGCATTTATATGCAAATATCTTTTAGCAGCTGTTGCTCCTTCCTCAGCATTCAAACGATTTAAAGAGAGCATAATAGCATACAGTATCAAGATTCTCTGTATATTTTCCATCTTTATGCAACTTTATTTTAACCTCTATTTCTTTTATTTTTACTTTTAACTTTTGGCTTTTTGAGACAGGTTCTCTGCATATCTATGTCCTGGAATTTCCTCTGTAAACCAGTATCATTGAACTCCCAGAGATCCGTCTGTCTCTGCCTCCTAGGCTACCCGTTCTTTCTTTCTTTCTTTCTTTTTTTTTTTACTCTGAGAACTTTAACCTTTAGCCTGTATATATTTTTAACACAATGTAAGCCATTTAGAGGTTGTTTTTTTACTCTTTGAATCTCTCTTTACTGTATATCTCTTTTTCTGACCACATGGGTCTTTAATTTGCTAAGGAATATGGAGAAAACAACATTCAAAAGCTCCTATGGCATTTCAAGGTCCTTGCCAGGAAGCAATTTCGCAACATTGTTTCCATAGTCTGAACTGCCTCCTTGAAAGAGTCAAGAGTTTTCCCTGGCAGGAAGGCCCAGAAAGCCGGCATTTTAAAACAGCACAGCTTTTTTCCTGCTACGGATGAAAACCAAAATGCTTTATTCTAGTCTTTCCCAAGCTTTCTCAGGCTTTCTGTGGATGCAGTTATCCATGTGGGCGCCATTCTGTAACATGAAGGGGGCTGGCTTGTTTGTGGGGTTTTTGTCCTGCCCAGTTTCCCCAGCTGTTTAATCCCAGAGAAAAATCAATCACACAGGAGATCTCTATAAGTTATAATGCTGTTTGGCCCATTAGGTCTGGCTACTTATTAGCTAACTCTCACATCTTGATTAACCCATTTTTCTGATCTATTTTAGCCATGTGGCTCAGTACCTTTTTCAGTGGGGCAGCTTACATCCTGCTGCTTCGATGATCTGGGCAGGAATGGGAAGAATCAACTTCCTTCTACCCAAAATTCTCCTCCTGTCCTTGCATCATTTCCATGTCCTGTCTGGCTTTCCCGCTTACACCTCCTGCCTGACCAATCAGCGTTTTATTTAAAACATGATTGACAGAATATAGACAATTCTCTGGCACAGAACCTATATAATGGGAATTTATTAGAATGGCTTACAGGCTATGGTTCATATATTCCATATATTCCAATAATGACTGTCTAACAAAAAATGGTTCAAGGCTCCAGTAGTTGTTCAGTCCATGAGGCTGATATTCCAGTTGGTCTTTAGTATATACCAGAATCCTAAAGAAGTTGACTTTAATACCAGGGAAGGTGTGGCCTTACCAGAGAGAATAAAAGCAAACAGGCAAAGATGTAAAATAATAAAGTTAAGAATACAGAAAAGAAGCAAACTCCAACTTTTTAATTATTATTTTATTTTTATGTGTCTTGCTTTTATGTATGTCTGTGCATCACACATGTGACTAGTGCTTGCAGAGGTCAGACAATTCCTTGGAGATGGATGGAGTTTTGATCACCATGTGGGTACTGGGAAGCAAACAAAGGTCCTCTGCAAAAATGACAAGTGCTCTTCCAGCCCCTATTTTAGCTGGAGAGCCAGCACATCTCTTGGTGTCGACCAGAATCAACATAAATTCAGAGTCAGTATCCAAGAGATCCCAGAAATTCTGACTGTTTTCTTTCCCCCAATGTAAAATTACCCTTGTAAAAAAGACAATAGGTTCCTTTGGAGAAGGACTAGAGAAAGGCTAACAGGGAAACTCTTAGGTATTTTACCAAGGTTCTTCCTCAGGGGAACCTGGCTATCACTTTATTCAAGGGGCTTTGGGTCTGCAAATTGGCTCAAGTCTGGAAACTGATTAACAGGTCAAGATTCCCTTTTGACATGATCCATTGTAGTCTTTCATTTGTTTGAGTGTTTTCCCACTTATACAGATAAAGCAAAAACTCAGTAGACTTTTTATCTATTTCATACCTTGAAAACTGTGACTGATTAGCCAGTACTCAAAGGTCCACACAACTCATGCCACTATAAAATTCGCTTTGCCTGTACTATTATGGGTTAGGCCATTAAAGACATTGCTTTGTCTATGCTGTCCATTACTATAATCACCTTGCCTTTGGTGATTCAGTGCTGCCACCTGGCCCCTGCTAAGTCAGATCCCAATTAAACCCATTGTATTCAATGCAGACAACTGAGCCGCAGTGTCTCCAACCCTAAGCTCTGGTACAAAAAGAAGTACAATATCAAAGCCCTTCAAATGTGCTGGTGCCCCTTTCACCATTCTATAAGCTTTATAGGCTTAGTGAGGGACATGTCTTCTGAACTTCCCATTGTGAAGTATTAGGTTTTATATAGCCTACCCATGCTAGCATTGCAAATTCCATGAGTGTTAAAACTCTTCATAAACACAAAGACAATAGGTTTCAGACATCTTCAATTCTTTTCCAGTAGGCCATCTTTGGACAAATGCTTCAGCCAACCATTTAAACTTTTCTAGTTATTCAACCATCCATATTGAATCTGTAATTAAAGCTATGTGACTATTTGTTGTACATTTTATACATGCAGAAATATAACAGACATATGATTCAGGCTGGAAGTCAAGAAATCTTGTATTTTAATCCAAGATCAGTGTCAATTTACTAAATAGCTTCAATGTTTGTCATTTCCTTATGACCTGGAGAATGGTACTGACTACCCATGGCTTGGCGGTGTTACTGTGACAAAAATATCATGTATGTGTTAATCATGAAAGATTTGTGGACTATAAACTAACCTATTAATAACAACAACTCTTCACATTACCATTGTGATTAAAAGTGGAGGGTAAAATAAGATCCTTGATATTTTAAAGAAAATGAAAATGTATATAAATGACTGTATAGCATAAACTTGAAATTCTGAGTCAAGTTAAGTTGTTTATGTAAACTCTGTTAATACAGGTATTGGTCATGATACCTATTAAAAATTTTAAATGACTATTATGCCAGCCTTTATTGGATGTCTACCCAAAAATAGTCAGTGGAAAATTCTTTTGTGAAAACATTGTCTTTTAGGTTCAGTGTTTTTATGTCAAGGACTCCACAGCAAATTCTTCTAATAATTTAGTCTTATGCAAAAGAAAACAAGCTTTATTCAGATGAATTGATATTCTAATCAAATAATAAATGCTGTATGTTCAATTTTGTCTTGACAGTCAGAGAGTTTGATACTGAATAGAGTGATAAGCGTTAGTAACTTTTCTCAGCTTGACTATGACATAAAATTATCTTTTCTGAACTTCAAGGTCTCTCTCTCTCAGACTGTCTCTCATTCTTCCTTTTTTTTGCAGTACTAGTGTTTGAACCCAGAATTATTTTATACTAATAAAAACTGTAATCACTGAACTATGTCTCTGGCCTTCTAAAAGCCATATATATATATATATATATATATATATATATATATATATATATATATATATTCAATGTATAGGGAAGTCCTTTAGAAATTCCTTTCTAAAATAAATGAATTCATGAATAGCATTTTTATAGAAATCTAGTGACTCCATTAGGGCAATTAGTAATATCTGAATTGATGTCTGGATAGAGTGGTTGATGCTATAATATTCAAAGACTGTTCTGTCTCACCCTGGGTGACTATATATAAACTTTTGATTGCAAGTAGGAACTATGAAAAAATATGGGACAGTTCAAGCAAAGCTCTAATTCTAAGTAAGCAGTTAAAGAGCATATCGGTGCAGGACAATTCTATATTCAGTCAATTATATTTTAAATAAACGCCGATTGGCTGATAGCCAGGCAGGAAGTAGAGGCAGGAAATCCAGACAAAAAGTAGAGGTGGGGCAATGAGAACAGGAGTATTCTGGGAAGAAGAAAGCTCTCTCCCAGTCCTGCCCAGATCACGGAAGAAATAAGATGTAACCTTTCCTGCTGAAAAAGGTACCAAGCCATGTGGCTAGCATAGATAAGAACAGTGGGTTAATATAAGTTATAAGAGCAAATATGAAGCCTGAGCTAGTGGACCAATCAGTTTATAACTTATGGAGACCTCTGTATGATTTTCTTTGGGGCTAGACAGCTATGGGACCTGATGGGTGGACAGAAACCAAGCAGGCCCTCATGTTACAGAGTATCTTGTCAATGACTATGTATCATAGTCAACTCTTTTAGAAATGAACCATGAGATAATTATGATACTGGGAGAATAACATGATTATATTTGTGTACATGTTGCAGGATAACAATTAGCCTTTTTTTTCTAAAGAAATGCTAACAGAATAGTCTAGGATTCCAATATCCCACACCATTCTATCACAGCACTGGGGTAATAGAATGCAAGTAAATATGTGCTGTAGTGTGGAAAATATGTTAGCAACAGCCTCAGACTAAATTATAGGCCTTCATTATTCAGGATCATATATGTAGCCAAACAAGGCCTGACAGAGACATTGTAGACCTTCAGAAGACACTGATAGTGGGACCATCATACTGGTGGGCTGGAGGGTAGTGACATTTAAAATGCACTGCAGAATATTTGGATCTGTGGTGTCTGTGCAGGACCATGAACATAAGGCAGGAAGACTGGACTAATAATTACTTGTTAGAGTGTGCTGGGGAAATCAGTCTTGCGTTTAAGTTCTGAAATAGCTGACTCTTCCTCAATAATGAACTGTTAGCCTATTGAGACAAGGTTCAGCTTGCAAAATAGGACTTTTATACCTACAAAAATAGGGTACTTGCTAACAATCATCCAAATCATTAAGACAAACCTTTGGAACCATTTATCAAAGGAAAGGCAAGGGGCCATATTTCTAATACAATGATTAATTGGTTAAAAAAATACAAGCACTCTTCTTTATATAGTCTTACATTTTGGGAGTTGATCATAGATTAGAGAAAGTCTATAACTGATGATGCAAAACTTAGGAAAATAATCACTTTCTAAGAGCAAAACCTCATTCAACAATAGTGTTATTTCCTGAAATAAGCTGCCAGCTCCAGGAGTCTAGACAAGACTTCTGAGAAAAAGTAGGGTATGACAGGGGATTCAGGTTGTAGAAACAATGTATTCAACCACAACTATTGAGAGAATTTGGATCCTCCCAGCCCTTTTAAGTCAACTCTCTTACAGGTATATTCAGATTACATTTGAGGCTGAAATCACCTCAAGAAAAGAGAGAAGGAGCTCTGGTATTGAAAGAAAGAAAATCCCTCAAGAAAACATTGGCATTGTATAATAAGAATAATAAGAAATTCAAAACAGAGACCTGTTTCCGTGTGTGTGTGTGTGCGTGTATGTGTGTGTGTGTGTGTGTAAACAAGAACAGATGAAAAGGAAATGCTATTCCTAGAGGTGTGACTGTTTACTAGGCTGGGGAAAAGATAATATTTTCAAGTGCAAACCAGGAGAATTTATTCCACTTCTTATTTTCTTCTCTTGTATTTCCTCTGCTTTATCACCAACCTCCAGAAAACTACCATAGCCATAAGAACACAGTGTGTGTTACAATACAAAGGACCATAGCAAGACTTCCTGCTGCTGAGAATAATTGGAAGGGAAATTTAGAAGCAAAACCAGAATGGAGTTGTAGTTGGAGAGTTAGAGCTGCCAAACATTCATGTAGTTGTAAGTGCTTGCCACAAATCATTAAGGAAGTAAAGTAGGCCTGTTCTCCGTGACTCTTCACATTCCTGGAATGCACTAATGCCCTTTAATTTATCACAAGCTAAATATATTTTATCTGAAATTGAAATTATTCATTACAATTTATAATAAGAAATATGCTTCTTTACAACTGCTTAAACTTACATAAATATCAAAAAAATATAAATATGCATATGCCAATGTGAGCATGAGTCAATTATTGATAAAAACACATTTTGTTTAAAATTTTTTAAAGACCTGGGTGTTCCTGGTAAGATTACAAACACTTCTCTTTTGAAAAGTAGCTTAGACTTGTCCAAATTAAGAAATTATTGTCTCCTTCTGATCTGCTAAAATTGTAGAAACATTTTGCCATGCAGGAGAATTTGTTGTGGTTATAAAATTAGGAACTAAAAAAAGTTAAGCTGTTTTATCAGCAGTCACATATTCATTCAACAATCCCCTGAGTACCTACAGTATATTTGATGCCAAGAAAATAACCAACAAGGAAAACAAAATTTCTAAATTCATAGAGGAGAATAAGTGTGCACATGTTTCTACATTGAGAGGAAAACATAGCAAGTACAAAGAAGGGACAATATTACTGCCTGCAAAAAATCTGACTAAAAATATTAGAGAGACCTGAATTATCTTTTCATAAAACTAAGAAAAAATGAATTATCAAGGGCTTTTGGTTACCATCAACAGAAAAACAGCTTAGATTGTTTTAAATGCATTATCAAAGAATAAAATAAAATAAATTTTATATAAAATTTTCTAAGTAAATTTAAATTTCTTAGTTTAAATGAACATTTCATCAGAAACCCAGGTATTTGTTTTTTTTTAAGTTATCCTTTGAATATATAACATTGAGTCTGTCATTCAAAAGCTATTCACCACAAAGTAGCCATGTTTAGGGACTCAGGATCAATAGATCTATGGGATAAAATTAAAAACAATACAAATGATAAATTACTTTTTTCTTGTCCAAGAAGCATTTTTTCTAATTTTTTTATTTTTTATTTTTATTTTATTGATTTTTTTGTGAATTTTACCTCATGCATTCTGATACCACTTACCTTCCTGTTCTGTCACATCTACACTGTGCCCTTGAAACCTCCCCCAAAACAAAGAAAATTTCAAACAGAAACCATAAGCAAAACAAAACAAAAACCAAAACAAAACTAAAAGAAAAAGAGAAATTAAAAAAGAAGAATCTTGTTGTGAAAGCTGTAGTGTTGTCTGTTGAGTCACACAGTTTACCCTATAGTCCCTTCTTCTTTACTTCCAACTGTCTACTTCTAGGTCAGGGCTGCTGGTTTCTTCTAAAAATTATAGTGAAATTTATTCCCTGGCAATGCTGAAGCATGCATGAGCAGCCCGTACATGGTGGTTCTGTTGAACTTGTCCCTATTGGGTTTCATGGTCTAAGTTGATGAGGATGACTGACCAGGTCTCTTCCTCAAGAGGTCACCAGATATCATTACAGATGTTTGTGAGCCACTCTGTGGTTGCTGGGAATTGAATTGAGGACCTTTGGAAGAGCAGGCAGTGCTCTTCATGGCTGAGCTATCTCTAGTTTCTGCTATAGCACCTATAATGGGATCTCATTGGGACTCTTCTTGAATAACCTGTTGTTGTCCTACATGTAGATAACCGGCTGTTTTGGATCTGTAGGTTTGTCCCCTTCACGTGCTCCAGCAGTTCATAAATGAGGAATATTGGGGTGGGCCAACTCACAGCCTTGGTTCTGGGCCTGAATAGTATTAGCTGGGTTGCTTAGCCTGCCAGTTTTCTTTTATTATCTACTACCTTGGCGATCTCTCCAGCATTGCCTCTACTAGTTCTCCGAGTGCAGCCTGCAACAAGGAGCATGGCCAGTTCTACTCTCAGTCCCCAGATCGAGGCCCCTTCACTCCTATTACCAGGGCCATCTCTACTGTTTTGGACAGGGAAGGTGCAGAGCCCTCTCTCACTACGGCTGTAGTGGGAACATGAGTGTGGTTGGGATCAGCTCTCCTGTACTCGAGTCCTTAGGGATAAATCATCAGGGCTGTCAAGAACATGGTGATAGGCACTAATTTTTAGCAAGGAGTAAGATAAAGAGAAATAATTTAGACATTGAAAATGAATGAGAAACCCAATGAAGTGTCAATAAAACTAAATTAATGATAGAGGAACTTTTTTGAGTAATTACAATATATGTTAGATCCCATGAGAGATAAAAATGATAAATGAATTCATTTTTGTAGAATTCATGATTTTACTCAGGATATAAGATAAAATATGAACATATATGAAATTAACAACTCACATGTGACTGCATTATAATAGTATCAGGATGAAAAAGGTTTTGAGTTTTCTACTAGCCAAAGTGGTTCTAGACCAAGAACAAGGTGAAGGAATAGGAATAACTTTAGCAGTAATGATCCTTGAAATGGAATCCATTACTTTATGTATTATTATTTATTTTTTTATTTTCAAATACATATTTTTAAAACTTGACTTTAACAATTTCTGTAGGTATAATCTTAAACATGTTGCACAGCTCATTGGAACATCATTTTTGTCATTTAGAAAATGAACAGGATAATTGTGCTTGCTGCATTGCACTATTGTGAGAATTTAATGAGAATGCATACTTAACCTGAAGTAAAGGGACTGGAACATACTGCACACTATTCAAATGGATAGGGCAAACAGGAAACGAAATAGGGTTTAAAAGCATTTGATGAGTAAAAGGAAAGAAGCCAACCCACGTGGAGATAAGCTGTGTCATTAAATGGGAATGAAGATTTTAGTGACAATGATGACTGTGACAGAATTAGAACATTTTATTTTAAAAAAGACATTTTCAGGTTTATTTAATTTCAATTGTGTGTGGGGGGGTATGTGCCTATGAGATGGTGTGATAGAGTGGGTCTAGGGCATGAGATCACCAGTGGAACTGGATGGAGTTATCAGATGTAGATATTGGGAACTGAATTCTGGTCTTCTGAAAGAAAAGTCCATGACTGTAGCCCCTGAGCCATCTCTCTAGCCCCCTAGAATGTTTCTCAGAAGAACTGAGTTTTAAGATACCCTGGGAGAGTTTTTGCCAGAGTAAAAGAACCACAATAAGACTCAGATAATAAGGGGGGTCAAGAATGTCAGGAAAAACTTGCCATAGTAACATCAGAATAATTCAATTTTGTACACATCGATATGATTATTTATAGACTTGATGTACAGGTAATATGTGTTGTTAAAGAGTCCTAGGAAATACGATAGTCCAATCAACAGCTCACCAGTTTCTCTTGGACTAATCAAGGTGATCAAGATATCCCTTCAGATTGAATTTGTAACTAAAGATATCTGCACCCTAATTAGCTATATTGTTTTCTCGGTGAAGGAAAAAATGCAGGTGGGATCTCTCACGCTAAAAGTGTAGCACTAGTAATAAGACATTATAAAAAGTTTGTGAACAAGAAGCTATCTACTGTCAGGGACCTGCCTCGACAAAAACATCTCTTTTCAGGGTAGGGGTGTGGTGATAAAGAAAAATAAGTAAAATATACCAAGACACCTAAAAAATAATAAAACAGAAACCATAGAATAATACCGGGAGAGCATTCCAGTGAATACTGAAGTCATCCGCATTTAATTTTCCATACTCTTTTATACCCCAATACAAAAGGGGGAAGAAGGCAACAAAAGTCTTCCTTAACATGATACAAAGGACAACTCAAACAATCAATTGCTTCTACACTTTGAGACATCAAGTCATTAGCATTCTGTTAGTTATGCAGTGAAGTCACTCCAGACCAAGTATCCTGAAGACAGCCCCAGGTAAGCTCTATTACAAAAAATAAAAAGAAACAGAAGTATGCTTGTATATCCTGATCATCTGTCAGGATGGAATGGATCTACTTGCATGTGCTACCCTAATGTCAAAAGAACTGAGTCATCACATCCTTAGTCAGGACATGCAGCAACACTTGTTAAACATTTTGAGCAACCTCCAAACTCTCTGACCATCAGACAAGGTGGAAATAGGCTCACATTTTTTTTTTAAATTCCACAGCATACAATAGCCATGATAATGTTTTTGGAAACCAAGTTGAACATACTAGAAAAGGAGTTGTTGAACAATAAGATATTGAAACCAGAGAACAAAATTAGAATACAATAGTTCTTCAGAATTTGCAATACATTTTGATGTTTTCTTTGCTCTGAAAATATCATGAGATTGATAAAATGATGAATTAGAGGTGTTAGTGAGTTTTTAAAAGATATTCTTTATTTATTCTTTTCTCATACTACACATCTATCCCAATTGCAGTTTTCTCTCCCTCCACCCGTCTCAGTTCCCCTCTTTTCTCCCCCAGATCTACTCATCTTTCTGTTTCACTTCAGAAAATAGCAGGGCCTCTCAGGGATATTAACCAAACACAGCATAACAAGGGTGCAATGAGACTAGTTATAAATCCTCATATCAAGACTGGGTGAAGTAATCCAGTAAGAGGAAAAGGGTCCCAAGAGTAGACAAAAGAGTCAGAAACACCCCTATTCCCACTGCAAGGAGTCCCATAGGACATCAAGCTGACAACCATAACATATATATAAAGGACCTAGCACAGACTCATGCAGACTTTGTGAATGAAGCTTCAGTCAGATGTTAATAATTCTCTGAATATAAGTCTATGTAATTTATAAAATGTATCTGATTTTCTGTCTAAGGAACACAAACTTGATGATGATGGTGCTGATAATAATGTGAAACTACGTCTAACTATGTAGCCCAGATTTTTCTCTAAAGTTGTGATTTTCCTGTCTTAGACTCTGGAGTTGCAAGTGTTACAGGCATGAGCCAATACATCAGACTATCAAAAATCTAATTTTGCATGTAGTTTGGTGTGGTGTGGTATCTGTCTGTGTGCTTGTATGTGTGTATGACAAATATTTAATTAAAAATGTTACAATTGATACTTGTTTATGTACTCACTGGTATAAGTCTTGTTATCAGAAACTTGGAAACCCGAGCCTGTACCCTTTCAGCTGTAGCCTTCTCTCAGAGGTTACAAGTACAATTATTAATAAAATTTTCTCAGTTGCAGTTATTACTTATGTATCTGTAAAAAAAGCAATGCTATTTTGATAATTTAAGGATTTTCTAGAAATGGACTCAGTCCTCTGGTACCTGCTTCAAGCTCATCATAATTGGTATATTCTTAAGTCGTAGTATATGTGGCAACAGCTCACTCTTTTTTCCAGCTATATGCCATTTATTATACAATAACTATTGAATTATTTAGCTAATATCATATGACTAGCCATTTCACATATCTTTTTCTTGTGATGCTAGTAATTCAGAGTTTGTCTCAGTTGTTATGCTTTATTCGTGGTCTTCCAGCCTCTGTTATCCAACTCTTACCCACATCCATGTTTCCATGTTTATGTAGTCATAAAGCCTAAGACTAAGTCATAAAGCCTAAGACTAAGTCATAAAGCCTAAGACTTCTTTTTGATCCAGAGTCAGTCACGTAAATGGAAACTGTATAGTCATTTCCCAGCCTCCCAAACCTCAATAATCACACAGAAACTATATTAATTGCAACACTGTTTGACCAATAGCTTAGGTGTATTCCTAGCTAGCTCTTACATCTCAAATTGACCCATTTCTATTAATCTTTGTATCACCATGAGGTTGTGGCCTACTGGTAAGTTTCCAGTGTCTTTCTCCTTCGGCAGTGACATGGTGTCTGCTTGACCCTGTCTACTCTACCTATATACCCACATTCAGATTTCCTGCCTGGCTTTACTCAGGTAAGCCATTGGCTGAAACAGCTTTATTAATCAATCAACAAAAGCATCACATATACAGGACTTCCCACATCAAAGGCACACACACGTGAGGCTAATTGGCAAACAGAGACTATGGTGCCATATGACAATCATATTAGACCATGAAAGTTCTTTTGTTCACATTGAATGCTTGAAAGAAACAGGTGACGTCACATGTAGAAAAGAAGGCATTTCCTAAAGAACAGTTTTGATGCAAGTGAGAAACAAGTCATCAGATATGATTATCTCTTTGTTCTTCTCTCCTCTCTCCATGTTTAAAGATGAAGTCATTCCATGTGGCCTCTTTAAAGACATTGCATGCCACTGAGCAATCTGTTGCCAAGAAGCTGTGAATACATTCAATTTAAAAATGTATTTCCTCTCCTGTCTTTTCTATTTCATAACACTTTTTGAAAAACTATTTATGGCATACTTTATATATTTCACATCACCTTTTTTTCACTTCTGTTTCCTTATGATTACATGCCCCTACCCCCACTAATCAATAAAGCACAAGCATACCAGTTTTTGCTTATAGCTCTTTTTACAGGCAATTTTGGTCTGGTATATATGTAATGGACATTCTTGAATTTCCTAGGGAGGGTGTACATCTATGAAGAATTTTCTGAGAACACATGTCTAGGAATAGAATTTCTGAGGTAGAGTTGTACATGTACCAATTTACTAGGCAAGGTACCATTGTTTTCCATTCTGGCTTTTTATTTTTTCATTTATTGTTTGTTTTTTCTGGTGTATACCTTCATGAATAGTAAGACACATGCCCATGACCTCTCCTAAGCCTCATGTTGTTTTAAATGAACTTAAAAAATTAATTTTAACTGATCTATATCATGAAACATGTACATATTTATGAGTAATTAAGTGAAATTTTAACACATATATCATGAAATAAATAAACTAGGTCAAATATAAATTATAAATTATTTTCTTCTTTTTCTTCCAGGTAAATCTAAAGTAAATTCACAAGTAAAAACCTCATACAGCCTGATTAAGATATCCATTTAAACAACCATTTGCCCAGTCCCAAATGCTGTATGTCTCAATGAATTTCAAATCAGTTATACTACTCAATATGAAGTCACCAAACTGGCCCAGTTTGGACAGTATATTGTCAGTGACTGAGGAAAAGGGCACTTTCTTTGCACAAATGACTAGCTTTTGTCACAATGAAACCAAACTCCACACATAGTTCCTTTGATGTTCATCACCCTCTCTGAAGCATGTGTGTGTATGTAAATATACATTAACAAATTAGAATTTTTAAAAGGTCTTTCATGTACTATCATGGCAGCAATAAATTATCCTAGATTTCTCTGGACATTTAATTTTTATGTTTTTATGTTAATCTTTCATTGCTCACCATTGATTAAATACATTTCAAGATATTCAATACATTCAATCGAATGTATATTCAATACATTCAATGTATATTCAATACATTCAAGATAATTTAAACTGATTATCAACATAGTATATAGTATATAATGATTTTTATTTTTAGAAAATACTTTTCAATTATTTTTAATTGTCCTGCATATTATTTTACTTATTTAATGTGCCACAAACTATCCTTTTAGTGCACATTTAAATAATTTGTTAATTTTAATTTTGCTATCACAAATATTTCTGCTATAACTATTTGCATGTAATTCTCTCATAGTAAACATGTAAAACTTTCTCAAAATTGTTAATCTATAAGCTCTGTATAAATTAATATTTAATAGAATATAGTAAACTGTTTATCTAAGTTTGTGAACGAATTTTTACTTTCAGTAGTGTAAATTTATAATCCCACCAACAGTGTATGAGAATTTTATATCTTTAAACATAGTCTTACTTAATTTTTAACTTCGTTCAGTCTAAGTACATTTTGTATGTAATTTTGCTTTAATATGAGCATCATCTGATTGCTACCAACATTGAGCTTCCTTTTGTATTATTTTCTTATCTAACATGATCATTGAAACATAAATATATCTATAAATATGGCTTCATTTGACTCTCTTATATGTCAGCACAACACAAATTTTGTTTACTAAGTTCTAAATATATTTAATATGCATTATGATTTTTATTCTATCTAATTATTAGTCGCATCAGGTTCTCCAGTATAATAGCTCGATGTTAAATCCCAATAACTACAAGGATTTGATATTTCTTAAGGGAATATTTGCCTCTAAAAAGTCATGCCATTTTTAATTATTTAATAAAAATTAATAGTGCAGAGAGGAAAAAATACCTTGAAGCAGATGGTAAATGAATCATAAAGTTCATTCTCAAAGATGCTTCTTTTATGCTTGATCTTAGCCAAAAGGTCAGAACCCAAAGCCAAGAAAATATATGTGAAATTTTATGTCTCAATCACAATTGTTTTCTTCTTTTATTTTTTTGTTTTTATCTTTTTACTTCTTTTTTCAGACATTCCCACTCTCTAGTCCAGACTGGCTTCAAACCTTTCAAACTATCCTTCTCTGTCCTCTTGAGTACTGACTGGACATGAGCCACAATGTTGAACTTTAATGTTTTATACTAAATGTTTCTTTTATTAAAAATAATAAAAATATCAAAGCGACCTTTGACATCTATGAAGGTTGTTGACATTTACTTTATAAACTTTAATGATCATTCACACACATCGCATAATTTGACTCAAAATACTACATTGCTTTCATTGCCTTATAGATAGTACCAAGCAGGTTTAAATGCCTGAACTGAACTACTAGTAGTGGCAATTTGTATATAGATTTGTAAAAACTGCAGGAGATTTTTACGGTTCTTGTCAACTTGATACAAATGGGGACATACTTGAGAACAGAGTACTTCAAGTGAGGAATCACTTCTATCAGATTAACCTGTGGGAATGTGTTTGGAGAATTCCCTCGATGTCTGATCAATGTGGAAGGACTCATTATACTGAGGATGCTACCACCCCTGGGCTGTATTAGAAAGGTAGGTAAATAAAACCTGAACTTAGCATTCTCCATGGTTACTGTTTCGAGCTTCTATCTTGGTTTTCCTCCTTGATGAACTTAAAACTGTAAGCCAAGTAAACCATTTCTTCCCCAAATTGCTTTTAGTCAAATTTATCACAGCAATGTAAAAGTTAACTAGAGCAGACAGAATTAATATTAACTTTAGTACCACAAGAAAATGCGTGGGATTTAAGTTGGACAAAAGCAGTTTGTGTAGTTGCTAAAGCTACATGTTGATGTAGCATAGTGAAGTACATATTTTGAAATAAAAAACAATATTATTTGCATTTATTTGTACAGAGATGATCTTAGGCACCATGTATAAGGTTGAGACTACTATGGAAGGGAAACAGGCCACAAGGAAAGCTATAAATTTGTGTTTTGTCTACATACAAATGTGAGCCGAGAAAAAAAATATAGAACTGAAAAAAAGCTATATATAGAGAGAATGATTGTAAATACTTATATGAGAAAAACAAGGAAAATGTCATTTCTTGGTAGTCAAGGGAGGAGAACTTTCCAGTAAGAGAAAGAATGTGAATTCACTGAGTCAGCTACTTCAGAAAGGCTGAATCTTAAGAGGCCTGTGTGGAATCTACAGAATTTGATGATTAAGAAATCATTGGTAACATCATTAAGAGCAACTTCAGGAGACTGGTGGCAGGAACTAGATTGTAATAGATTTAAGGATGATTGAGTGGTAAAGAACAATAGATTTTTCTTTCATATAGCTTGATAATAAAGGGAAGAGAAAGGGAAAAGAAGGCAGACTGTGGCATGTGTTGTATTGTTGTTAAATTTGCTTTTGTACGAATAGTATTTGAACAAGTTTTTATGTCTGAAAGTTACTAATGTCACAGAAAATATCAACTGCATAGGAATGGGAGTATAGATGGTGATAAAAACAAGTGTGTTGGAAGGGTTGTTGAACTTAGTGTCAAAGATCATTGTTTAAATGCTGTCTTTGCCATTTTTCAGATATGTGTTTATAGATATACAATTTATAATTTTGTGGCTCAAATTTTCATTTTCCATAAAGTCAGAATATTCAAAGTATGTTAATTGGAAATAGTTGTAAAATCAAATCAAATCAATCAATCTTTGCAAAAGTACAGTGGGAAATGAATCTGTACTCTATACCACAGTGCATGACTTTGATAAGTAATCATTAAGGCTGATTCTTTTCTCATTTGACACAGTTATTCCATTAGTAAGATGGAAAAATTCCTAGAGAACAGAATGAAGGGCATGTCCAGAATTCTTCCTTGAAAGTGAATGCAGATATAACTTACTCTGAAATAAAAGAAAAGAAGACAAGGAGAATATTTGAAAAAAAAAATCTTTGGGAATGACAATACAGAATAGTTAGGAATGTTTTACTTATAAGTTACTCAAATTCAAATTACAAATGTGTAATTTGTAAGAGGCAGTAACAAATATAGTGATGTTTATATTTTATATTGCTAATAATGCACAATAGCAATTTTCTGTCTGCACAATAGCAATTTTTCTGTCCTTTCTTATGACTGAGTTGGATAATCAGTCTGTTCACCCCTCATTCTGTGTTCTCATATCTGTGAAATTAGTGTGTGCTTCTCTAATAATATCACACACATACACACACTATGAGTTTCATGAAAATAGGAAATCAATGAACCATATTCAGGGCTTTTCTGAATATGGGCCCCATCTGACTATAGAGATCACATGTTCATAAAGTTGATTGTTGATAAGGCTGGTCTTAATATAGGCCAGTTGGTATGAGTTAATTACTACAATAGTTATATTGAGTTTAGAGAATGGGACCTTGTACCACTTCATACAGTCTTCCAGGGCTCTTGGATAAGTCCTCTGCCTCTCCAATGTTCTCTGAGCCTTAGAGGGGGTGTTGTAAATGTCTCATTTTAGATAGAGACTATAAGTGTTACTTTTTCTCTGCATCTTGGGAAGTCGTGGGTCTTCAGTCATCACTATTCATATTAAAGAGAAACTGCTCCAATTAATGTTGAAAGAAGAGGGGCCTTTTGTTTGTCCCGGCTGCCCGGCTAGCTTATTCCCGAAATAACCACACAGAAACTGTATTTATTAAAACACTGCTTGGCCCATTAGCTCTAGTTTCTCATTAACTAATCCTTACATCTTAATTTAACCCCTTTCTATTAATCTGTGTATTGCCATGTAACTGTGGCTTACCAGAAAGATTCTAACTAGCGTCCATCTTAGGCAGAAGATTCATGGCTTCTCTCTTTCTGCCCTTCTTCCCAGCATTCAGTTCTGTCTTTTCTGCCTACCTAAGTTCTGCCCTATCAGCTAGGCCAAGGCAGTTTCTTTATTCATTAACCAATGAAAGCAGCACACAAACAGAAGGAACGCCTACACCAGATTAATGCTGACTTTTCCTCATGTGTCCATAGCATTAAGCATAAGAATATAGAAGGAAGTTTGCTGCTATATCAGTTTAGCTAACTATAAGGAATATGTTGCCCACATGGGTCTACTACCTCCCTAGACCTTGGTTGTTAGTAAAGCCTGAGTCTTAGAATCAAACTGAGGTCCCCATTCTTGTACAGCAAGTTATTCATTGAGAAAATTATCCTCCAACTCAAATTCATGAGACTATTTCATAAAGGTCCCTATAATGTATATTTTCTTCCAGGTGTTCCAAACTATGGAAAGTACTTTTCAAAGTATTTTCCAAGTCCAGTCTTTAACTATTCCTAGATTTAATTTTTGGGTTGTAGATGTTTGAATGACAAAAATCTGAGGGTACATTTTTCTTCAGCTTAATAGGATAGCAGAGTACAGTCACTAATAGAGAACACAGATTGCATAGTGGTGGGAAGATTAGGAGGCTGTTGCAATAAATCATTCCTGAATTGGCAAAAGTTTGACAAAGGATGCTAGTAAAAATGGGAAGGAAGCAATTAGTGTCAAACCTAAACAAAAGAATTAATGGAGTTTAGTAACTTAGTAATCGGTCAGTTAAGAGTCCCAAATAGGTATATTATAAAGGGCATTTTGTTTAGGAATAGAAAGGACACCCTGTTTTTGACATACAGACATTTTTAAGATACTAGGAGATAATTGAAGTGAAAAAAGCTCAGTTAGAAATTGCAAACTTAAGATGAGCATGTGGTGAGAACATTAAATTTCTGAGAGCCTTAAACCTAATATTACTTAAAGCATGTTATAGATTTGACAGAAAATATGTAAAGTGTAAAGAAAGACAAAGTCTAAGGATGTCTTTTGCTATCTATAGGGAGGAGGCAGAAGGCAAGGTACTGTTAAAGGAGAAAGGAAGGAGCTGGTACAAAAAGGTAGGATTCTTTCATTTGTTTTTCCAGTTTGGAATTGGTGGGAAGTACCTGACAACCACATGTACATTTTCAAGACTTGATGACTCTATCACACTGCCCAGGTATCATACAAGTAAACTGCATAATGTCGAGATGTTGAAGTCTCCCTGATCATCTGTGTGACACATAGACATAGCATTTCCAATGCCTCTTAAATTTCAAAGAGGAAAATTCTTCCTCTAGGAGGTGATTTGTTACCTTATTAGAAAAATGATGAAGGGTGCTTTCTCCCTTGCTTTCATCACTGTGACCAATTAGCAGAGAAGAAGTACCTTAAGATAGCAAGGTATAATTTTGACTTAAAATTTGAGAATCCAATCCATCACGGCAGGGAAATTGTGACAATGGTAGTGGCTCTCTGTTGTGGTGGTAGGTACAGACATGTGACTGCTTGCTTACATCTGAGCACATCAGGAAGGAGAAAAATGAATGGAAGTGCTCATCTGACTTTCTCCTTTCTCAATTTTAGTTAGCCTACCACCCTAGCCCATAGGTTGCTACCACCCACATTCAGGATGGGTCATTCTTTCCTAGAGGCACCCTCAGAGACAAAAATCTAGGTGAATCTTAATCCAGTTAAGATGGCAGTGAAGATTATCTATCACATGAAGGATACTAAAAAAAAAATAAGGTATAATGTTTACTTGATGCTATACATGCTTTGACTATGTCATGATACAGCTTAAAAGAATCAATATGCATGTGTTAGAAGCCATGGACTATATGTTCTCTAATTAATTACAACAGTTTTCTATGAGAGAGTTGGTTTGAAATTCCTGTTAAACATTAGCAGCTGGGATTCACAGAATTCCTACCTACTGCTTCTTATGAAGTAAGTTTTTAAAGGAGAGATCATTAATTCCGTTGACATTTTGCATGCTAGCAGAAAAACACTGGTCACGACAGAAAGCCAGACTGAAAACTAAAATAATAAGTTTTCATTAATAATTTGAGCTATGTCTAGTGCATGGAAAAACAAGTAAATTATATGAACCTTTTTTCATGATGAGAACAGATCAAGTGGTTTAATAATACTTTGCAAATTGTAAAAAGAGCTTCTGACAATAATACATCAGCTTTGGAAACTATATGAAGCAAGAAATTAAAGCCTGCCAAGGCATTGCCAGATTCTTTATCACAAAACTGAAATTAACAAAGACCAACAAGCTCTCTCCCTCACATGTCCAAAAGAAGAAAGCCCCAATGTATGTTTTAACTGATGCTTGGTGTGTGTTATTAGCACGACAGATGATGGTGCACCAATTACTTCTAGAAGTAAAGAAAACTTCTCTTCATTAGTCTCTTTCTAAAGCATCTAGCATTTTTGTTCTTTGTGAAAGCTGACTTTCAGTGCAAGAAAATTCCACACACTGAAATATGAAGACTAGATTCTTTATCTAAGGAACAAAAACCCTTTGAGAATTCATAGAAACTTTGAAAAAGTTACTGGGCAGTGAACAAGAAAAGGTCTCAATTATTTTTAAGTAACTGAGTGAATGTATTGTTAAGTTGTAAGCAAAACTGTCAGCAGTCTCTTGAGGTCTCAACACAATGGGCAACCACTTGAATTAATACTTTAATTTGCCTTGTGCTTATTAGAGGACATATGGCAGGCTTCTGCCTTGGCTGAGAGATGCTCTGACTTTAATTTTGGTAAAATTCTTAGCAGTCATCTCATGCTGTATTTTGATGGGAGGCTAATTTCCAACACTCTGTTAACAAGGTCTCTTCAATGAGTATGAGGTTTTAAAATGAAATTTGCATATCTACCACATAGTGATTCGGTATTCAATCTCATTGCTTCTTTGTTACCGTGAAACATGATGCAGATTAGTAAAAGCATTTGATTTTACACCTTTCCCGTTTCCTCACTGATAGATATGTTTGGATAAATCTGTTATTATGTTAATTTCTTTGCGCTATCTTTGGTTGCCTGGAACTATGGAACAAGAGAATGTGCACATTTTTTGGAAAATAATGAAATGATTCTCAGCAAAGCAATCACAGGAACACATTCAGCTGTGAAATTCATCTTGAATTATACAAACACTTTCGTATTTGTCCAGCATCAAAATCACTCAGAGAAAGGTGAAAGCAAGATGTCCATTTAATAGCAGTATATATTTGGCAATATTTGAGAAATCTGTGTTATCCTTACATGAGTAGAACAGCCAAAAGAGGAAACACTAGAAGAAAGGATGCTTTAAATGCTTTTAGTTGTATGGATTGGGCTTCAGATTAGAGTCATGGCTTTAAAAATATAGACAAATGGTAGATTCGGGAAAATGACAGATAAAAGTTTCAAAAGTGATTCCCATATAACTAGTTAGTGACAGTAGTAATGCTGAAAGTGAATAGGAATTTGAGGTTGTTAGAGAAACATTCTGACCAAATATCTAAGCTTTCCCTCTAGTTAACTGAAGTTAAAAGGCTCTAGGAATAAGAAGAAAGGTGTAAAAGTGAACGAAGATGATTTGATGCAGATTCTCTGGGATCAGGCAAAGCCCAAGAGATGGAAATACTTAGACCTGTGTAGCCTGTTTGAAGAAATGTAAAGAAGCTAGGTGAACCTGTTCAACATTTTGAGGAGCTTGAGGGAACACTAGTGTATTTACAAGGGACCATTCTAAGAAGACTTAGGGCTACTTATGGTGCCATCTGCTGTCCACAAAGAGTGTCGTGCTTTGGTAACTTGTTTTGATTACTGTACTTTACTGATATGTAGTGAGTTAATTAAAATTACTGAGTGTTTACATCCACCAGAAACTAAGATAAAGGTATCATATTATTATGGATGACTTGAAGGTATTCCGAAGTCCCTGGCCACTAGTTTTAGGCAGTTAATTCAAGTTATATTGAGTATCATTTTATTAAACCATCACTTTCTCTGACCAAAAATATTGTTATGAAAAGTCTTTCTTTAAAGTTAATGAAAGTAACAGATCAGTTTTTACAGTGGTTCCCATAATAACGATGGACCGCAGGATTTAAGCTGTCCTTCCAAAGTGTCTAAGAAGGAGCTGTATTAATGAAATGAAAATGGTTTATAATTGTGCAAATCTCCTAAACTGACTCCCTTTGCTCAGTGAAACACACACACATACACACACACACAAACACACACAGTTATTGTTGTTGGAAGAGTCTTATGTAGCAAGGCTGTCCTTGAAGCTACTCTACATCACAAGAGGTGGGATTTCAAATATGTTACGCCACTATTCTTGGCTCTCATTTCCTTTAGGACAAGACAAGTAGGTTCACAAATTTGTGTTTTAAATAATAACCTATTAAGAGATCAGTTTGTCTTCAGTTTCTTGGTGTTCCTGTAACAATTTGCTTCTTGGGACTGAGGCGATGTAAAGATAGTATAAAGTTGTTTTTGCTTCCACTGAGAACATTTCACTATTCACCTATCATAAAAATTAGATCTGCAGCGACATGCTTAATTGATTACTCTGTCCCAAGAAATGATGAGTGCTTAAACAAGGAAAGTTTATAGGTTGATACCAAGGTGCCAAGAAGGCAGCAACCCTATCTTTTTGTACATTTTCCTAGTTTTGGAAAGACATTTAAGACAGCTTTAGGTCTTAAATGCTGGAGACACCTAAGTCTGATAATTTAGATATATTTCAATTCTAGAAGATTAAAATGAGGGTCAGTATCATTTCTTGCTAAAAAGAGAAGTTTTCCCTTTTTTGATTATTTATTCTTTAAAAATTTCATATATATGTACAATATATTTTGATCATGTTCACCAGCACTTCCCTCCCTAACTTCTCTTGACCCTACCTCATCTCTTTCTAATTGTACTCAGTGTTTTTTTTTTAAGAAGTTTCCTTTTCTTGTATCTTCTTATGAAAGGTTGAGACCTTTTTCCTCTTCACTAGTGGAAACTTTCTATTGCTGTCAATCATTTAGCCAGGATATGTCCATTACTAGAGTAAGAAATTCAGCATTACTCCTCAAGAGTAACACTGCAGGAGTGATGTCGGGATCAGGGAATTAAAAAGATATCTCTTTATGATCTAGAGCACATCATATAAGATCTAACAAATTTGAAAAAAATAACAAAATCAAGGGTCAACTTGACTTGTGAGGTTGGCTTGAGTTGTGAAAGTTAAACTACCATAGTAACAAGTCTTTGAAACATGATAAATTCAACATGAGGTACTGTTTTTAGCATTATTTCACCTCGTGTAATTTTAAGGTTTGTGCTTTACTTGTATATTGGCAGAAATTTCAGGGATTAATATGTACCATGGAAAGACACAGGCTTCCTAAGGTTATAATACCGGCTTTGTATTAGCCACAAAGCCATTGTTAAAATGAGAAACTTAGAACCTTTGAAATGGCTCAACAGATAATGGTGCTTGGTGCACTGAAGTTCCATCCTTAGGAATCACATGATGAAAGGAAAGAATCCACTTCTGAAAGATGTTCTCTGACCGTCACACACAAGCACATACACACACACACACACACACACACACACACACACACACACACATACACACACACTACATATGTACAATAAGAATAAATAAATTAATTTTTAAAAATTCCTTTTGAGATTATAATTGTATCATTTCTGCGTTCCCTCCCTGCAACCCCCATATAAACTTCTTTGCTCTCTTCCAAATAAGCACCTCTTTTCTCATTAATTATTATATAGATTCCTAAATATAACCTGCTCAGTCTGCATAATACATGCATATATGTTTTCAGGGCTGACCATTTACCCAGTTGTTGTGCTCTTCCCTGGTGAAGGCTGTTTCTTCTGCTCTTAGTATTCCTCCATTGTCTGTAGTTCTTTGTGTAGGGTTGAGGCCTCGTGAACTTTCTCCTGTCCATGATAACATGTATATTGGTGTTAGCCTTGTTCAGCTCACGTTTAGGCAGTCATGTTGAACAGATTTTATGGGTGTAGCTTCTGATGTTACTGGGAGATGTAATCTCCCTCTGGCTCTTACAATCTTTCTGCCTTCTCTTCTAAAATATTTCCTGAGCCTTAGCTAGGGATTTGTTTTGTAGATGTATCCATTGGGACTAGGTTCCAAAATTCTGCATTTTGATAGTTGTGATTTTCTTTAATTGTTTCCATCTGTTTCAAAGCCTGATTTTCCTGATGAATGGTGAGGACTTCACTTACAAGGCTAGATTTTGAAAAGAGAATACAGAATATAACTGTATGAAGAGGCTGGGTGTGGTGTGGGAGGGGTCTGTGGTTCAGGGCAGGTAGGACCTAAAATGAAATTTTTAAGTGACAAATTTATACAACAACTGGTTGATCAGAGAGTAAGATTAATCCAGAAATTCCAGAGCCAAAATTTTCTTTGCTCTCTTCCAAGTGAATACCTCTTTTACATTAATTACTATATAGATTCCTAAATATAACCTGCTCAGTCTGTATAATGTGTGCATGTATGTTTTCAGGGCTGACCATTTACCCAGAAACAAAATGAATATTGCAGTTTGTTCTTTAAGACTTTCAGCTAATTACATATATGCACACTCAAGCTCCATTCATTATGGTTTTGTAAAGTACTTTAACTTCATAATGTCACTGATTAGTTTATATTTTGTAGATTATATATGCTTCACAATTTATCAATTAATCTGTAATGCATGTTACTGCCTTGTTACATGAGAATTTCCATGTTAAGATGTAGGCTGATTCTAAAAGGGATGATGTGGCTGACCACAGTGACTAAGCTTGAGACTTTTTCCTGTATTCAAGATTTCGAGCCCCAACTCTGTCTTTCAAGTACCAGAAATTGCTATATCACCCTGTATCTCATGACTTTCCTGTGGATTTCAACAGAAGATCCTAAATTCCTGTTGCAGTTTAGAAATAATTTCTGAGTGTTTACACATAAAAGTGAGAAAGTATTTTGCAGCTTAAGGTTGAGATGAAATAGATGCCATAAAAAATGTAAAAGTGTCTCTTCAGCACCTTGAGAAAGGGTGCATTCAAAATGAGTATTCTAGTAAGCAGTATGGTAAACCTAAATTACAATCTTGTATTGATAAGAACAAGAAGAAAATGGCTTGAGATTTTGAGATACTCCATTTTGCTAGTTGAATAATTTTCAATAGGATACATTTGGCTCTCTTTGATAAGGAACAAATTTGAGAGAACAGAAAGATAAAGGTTGTGAATTTAATAATAGGGTATACACTTTACCTGGTTTGTAAGTCCTATTCAGTGGTTTCCCTAACACAAAATTATATAAGATTCTTAGGGTATATAGTGCCTAATTGGTTATTGCTTGCCGCCCTATGCTCTTGTTTCTGAAAGAAACATGTTTTGTTAAATGTCCTTTTCAGGGGCAAATACAGTAGACTTGATGAATGAATGCTATCCTTTCATATGGTGAAACTAGTGTGCAATTCTAGCACTTAGAAGGCTGAGAAAAGAGGATCAAGCAGGGTAGTGGTGGTGCACGCCTTTAATCCAAGCACTCAGGAGACAGAGGCAGGTGAATTTCTGTGAGTTCCAGGCCAGCCTGGTCTACAAGGGCTTGGTCCAGGATAGGCTCCAAAGCCTGTCTTGAAAGAAAAAGGATAAAAATGCAGGGCCAGTTCAGATTAAAAAGACAATAAAACCTGCATCAATATTTTCAAATAATGATTTCAGAATCTGATTATGATCATTTTGTTGTAAGACGTTTTGGTTACAGTGTCATTCACCTTTAGGGGAGAGTCCTGGGAAATTATTGCCTCTCTTGTTATGCTGCTCAGTTCCCCACTGAGATAAACATAAAGACATCAGCTACCATGTGTTTTGGACAACATCTTCACATTCAATAAAGCTGATATCTGAGCACAGTGGATATACTGTATAAGTCTATTCCTGTTTGACATAGGCATCATCTATTGGGCAGCAGTGGTTTCAGAAATCCATCATGAGGCTCTAAACCAGAATAGAGTTGAAGTGCGATCTAATATTCTTTTTTTTAAAAAAAAACCTAATCCTTTTCCTTTTACATTTCTCTCTTAGAAATGTTGTAGTTTGGCTGTGTGCTGTCAAAAATTCAGGTGTCAAACTTAATGCACAATGTAATACTATTGAAAGATGAATCTTAGTACGGGCTAAACTGCTAAGTTATTCTGAGTTGGATTCTTATAACCATGTTGGGGTGGCTCTCAACCACCTGTAAATTTAGTTCCAATTTTCTGATGGCCTCTGCAGACACTCACATGCATATTACACAGATACACAGACACACACAGACACTTATTAAAAAAATAAAATAAGATAAATACTTTTAATAAAGTATGGTCTTTAAAAGGAGATGTAGGTCATAAAATCTCTCCCCTTCATGAATACAATTAAGGCATCTTGCTATGTAATAAAAAATGGAATGGGAAAGCTTCTCCAAAGCTTCTTTATGAGTACTCCCATCCCTTTTATAACAACTTTGTTCTTATGTCCTTATAATCTTGCTGGTGATGATTTCAGTATGTGAGTTTAGGAGTGATATGAATATTTGGTCCATTGTGGTCAGTAATGACTAAGTTAATAATAGTAAATTTTCCTTATTCCTAAACTATTATGTGGCTACATTAATTCCCTTATTGGTTAAGTGACTTTAAATACAACAGTCATTATCATTTTAATCCTTGTAAGTAATTGAGTAGAGACTGCATAGTGGATATAACAGTGTCTGAACATATTAACAGAGAAAATATAGTACATTCCTAAAAGAATGGACTCTAAAGCAAGCTACTTGGTCTCAAATTTCCCACTTACCACTTATTAGATCTCTTGTTTGGAGAAAACAATTTAACATTAGTGTCCTCAGATTTTTTTTCAAAAAAAACAACATGGAGCTGCTCATATTCCCTTCACAGGGTCATTTGAAGGATAAATGAGTTATATATAAAATATTCTACAGTTTGAGAGACATAAAAAGCATTATATGCATGTTTCTTATTAGTAGTAACTGCTCGGTTAAGTTGTTATGTTTGTATTATCATTATCATTATTATTCTGAGTGCAGATGACCAAAGTTGCTGTGAAAATTGTATTTAATGGAAAGTATAATTAAAATTGTGATTTCATCAGCAAAATTAATATTTGAATGTTTACTGCATATTCAAATGAGATATTTATGTATACATATTCACTACTATAATAGTTATTTTTATGAACAAAATGGTGAATTCTTAGAATTAACATAATCAAATCTTCTTTTTGAGATGATAGTTCTGTTTTACCACATCATCTCAGGCAGATAACTTTCTATCTCAGCAGCTTTAATTTTTTTGTTCTGATTAGATGATCTCCTTCTAGCAACAGCAGATCCATTGAGTCGCACTTTCTTTAGTTCAGATCGCTGTCATATTTTCATTGCAATAATATGAAAAAGGATAACTGTTAAAATTGATAATAACAATGTTTGATTTTAATGCATTATCAGTGAGAGTTACCTATAGTTATAGATTTATGTTCTTTTAATTACTGTTCATAAACAGTAATTTAAAAGGTAAGCATTTTGAACACACATGTTGAAAGGTGTTGACTCTGATTGTGACTGAAAGCTATAATCTACTACAAGTAGATGAAGTCATATTTATATATATGAAACCCTAGGCAAAGATATTTCAATATATTTCTCTATAGATTTTCATCTTTGTTCAGGTAATTTTCCCCTTCATTATTGAATAATTTTCATAAATGGTACAAAGATATAAATTTACAAGTAAAAATGATATATATCTACATATATGAAAATATAACACCAAGGAATTTTATATAGTTCAATCAATGATACAGCAAGTAGATGCTAATTTACTAATTAAATTATATATTAATTTTAATGCTATTTATTTATAGGAAAATAAAAAGGATAATGAATGCTCAACAATTTTTTCTTCTAAATAATTTCAAACTTAAAGAAAGATAAAGGACTCCCTTTATCTTACATAGACATACGTGAATTAGCACTTGCCACATATCCTTTATCCTTTCTCTTAAGATAGTGTATTTTACAGCATATGGATAATATTCACATCTTTCCAATTTCCCCAATTATGTCATTCATAATAGTATAGGATCACAGATTCCATTCAGTTATTCAGGGACTTCATTGTTCTTGGACAATTACCTCAGTCTTATATTTTAGTTTATTTATTTTTGCCTGCATGTATACTTGTGTACTGTGGACATTCCTAGTGTTAATGGAGGCCAGAAAAGGATATTGGATCTCCTGGAACTTGAGTTACAAATGGTTGTAAGTTGCCATGTGGGTGCTGGGAACTGAAACCAAGTCCTCTCCAAGGGCAGCAAGTGCTCTTAACCACTGAGGCATTTCTCTAGTTCATGTCAGTCAATCTTTATTTTTTAACATTCATAATTATACACCATGTATTTGGTAGAATGTCCCTCAATTTGAGTTTTTCTGATATTTCTTTTTATTTTATTTAGCTTATGCATTTATGAAAATCCTACCTATCATAGAGTAAGATGTATGTCCTTTCTCTTTGTTTAGATTCTGTGTGCCAGTGTTCTACAATAGAAAGAAAATTGTTGTTCATCCCTGAGTTAAGGCACAATTTGTACAGGAATGTTGTACAGTATATCAATGCTCATATAGCAAGGCATGTTCTTTGTTAGAATAAATTTCTAGTGTCATTGTTTCAAAGTGGTGATTTTTAAACTCTACCATTTTTTACCATCCCTCATTTATACAAAAGACATTCAAACACTATTGACCATATGACATTCCAGTTTATAGGAGGCTATATTCAACAAGTTAGAAAAAAGGATGTTCAGAAATGAAGACACAGTGAAAACATGAAGAACACAAAACAGTGCAAACAAGAGAAGAAAAATAAAATGATAAGAATCTAATAACTTAAAAGCTAGAGGAGTATATTTGTGTTCTATCATTATCCAAATTATAAGAGAAAAACTCCACCGTAGCTCTAAATGACCAGCCGAGGAAATCTCTGTAGCCTAATTTTATAACTCTTTGCTTTAAATGTTTATTCTCACAGTTTCTATAGTTTTGACTTTGGGCCCAGAATTTCTTCCTGTGTATTTGGAGGGTTTGTAGGATATTTCCATTAATTTTATTACAAAAAATGATATTTTGGAAGTTTGCAGAAGGTTCCAGGAGTTGTACCCCTTGAGTAAATAAACATGTTCCTTGAGTGACTATAGGATTACATCACAAGAAATCTGTCCCAAGGTGAAAATAAAGTAAGGTTACATGCATCTAATGCATTTAGTGTACTAAACAATATACCTTAGTGCACTGCAGCATATTGGCTGTTTCCCTTTGTGGTTGTGTGGTTCACTTCGACTGTGACTCTGCTAATGTCTACCTCAAGAAAGGGGAAGAATTTACAGCCTACCTCTACACCAGGACAAGATGAACATTCAACATTTTAGGAATAATTTCTAATGAATGCATATTAATTTTGTACCACCATAGTTTTAGATAGTCATTAAGTCAAGTCACCATAAATGAGGCTGTGCACATTTGGCATGTCTGGGCTTGGACTACTAGCTTACAGAACTTAAGATACAGGAAGTCATATAAATATAAACATTTTAATATTTGCTTGTGTCACTTAGACATTATTTATTGCAGACTTCTATGAGAACAAATTAACTTCTGATTATTAAGCTAGCATTAACTAATGTATGATCATATTTATAATATAAAAAGACTGAGGCATTGAGAAAATAGCAATGTTAAGATGCATATGCACATCATTTATCTAATAAAAAGGATGCAGAGCTATGCATATATATATATTAGTCATGTGTATATATTAACACAAGTATATTTATGTACTTATATCCTTGAATACACAACAAATATCTTTTATAATTTTAATAATCTGCTAAGTACTCATCAGATAATCAGATAAACATTTATTTGGTTAATCATAAATGTTTTCTAATTCTTCATAATTGCAAGTAGCATTGGGAAGTACTAATTTATAAAGAAATATAAATAATACTTACTTCAAATTTATAAGGGAGAAATTTTTGATCTTATTTATATCCACTGCTATATTCTCATGTTCTCTTCCCACACCCATTAATACCCTTTCCCTTCCAATTAGACCCCCTTCTATTTTCACATCTTTTATTAGTAATAAAACAAAAAGTATGTTTTGAAAAATTTTAAAAATTTTAAAAAATTAAAGTATGTTTAATCATAGTTGCTTACAGAAGCATCGGCAATTTAGCAGTGTTTACGTCCCTGATGATAATATTTCTTACTTCCCTGTTGTGGGAGGAGCTGCTTGTTTGTTCCTGGCTGCTTAGACCCGAAATAATCACTCAGAGACTATATCATATGAATCACTACTTGGCCTATAGCTTAAGCATATTTTTATTTAACTCTTATATCTTAATTGAACCCATTTCTATTAATCTGCATATCACCACATGGCTGTGCTTACTGGGTAAAGTTCTGCCTAACATCCATCTCTGGCTGGGCTACATGGCTTCTCCTGACTCTGCCTTCTTTCTCATAGCATTAAGTTTCGTTTTCCTGTCCTACTTCTATTCTTCTCTGTGCAGGCCCAAGACAGTTTCTTTATTAGGCAGTGGTATTCACATCATACAGAGGGGAATCCCACATCACTTTTCTAGCTATCATCAACTCCATATACACCCTCAAGGAGGAGTAGAGCTGCATGGACACCCCCTCTCTAGTAACAGCTAACTGCCTATAAATCATCAGAGGGAGTGGTTCCTGATAAACCCCTCCCACTTCCACAATGAAATGTTGGCAGGGCTAAATCTTGTGCAAGTAATAAATAACAGCTGCTTTGAGTTCAATATTCTTTGACACTTGACCCCTTTCTCTGGCTCTTACATTATTTAGGCTTTCTTTTATGTGATGCTGGCCAACTCTTGGAGAGGATGATATAAATCTTCCATTTACAACTGAGCATTTAACAGTCATTTGTTCTCATCACTAAGATCAGTTATGTCTCTCTGCACTAACCACTTCACACTACTAAAGAAGGTTCCTATAGTATAACTGACTTTAGTAATAATCTAGGACTATACACATAGAAAATGCAACTTGATATTCACCTGTAAATTTTACAAAACAATAGTAGTAGCTTTCCTACAATAGTTTTGCCATGATTGCTCCAACAGCCTTACAGGTTAGTGGTATAGTACATAGACCACAGCTGAGTAAATTTGTAGAAAATATTTTCCCCCTGGCATTGTCCCTTCCAGCACTGTGAAAGTCAGCAAAAAAGGAGAAAGATTTTTGTTGTGGAATATTGCTTTACACTATGTGAAGATGTGTCACTCTGATTGGTTTAATAAAGAGCTGAATGATTATTAGCTAGGTAGGAAGAGGTTAGGGATTTCTGGGGACAGCGAGCTCTGGAAGGAAAAAAGGCAGAGTCTCCAGTCAGACGTTGAAGTAGGATGGGAAGTACAGCGTAAATTTAACTGAGCCATGTAAAAGAATGTAGATTAAAAGATATGGGTTAATTTAAGTTATGTGTAATGGCGAATCAACCCCACACCAGTTAGGTTTTAAAGGGGTATTTATTTTTTGGGGGTAAAACTTACATGCACACAAATCGTCAGGAAAGGAGCCTAGTCGCTGGAGCAGGAGCCAGAACCAAGAGAGGCCGAGTCGAGACTTGTGGTTCTTTTTAAAAGACAAATATACCATGCCACAGTGGGCTGGTATTTCAGCGGCTATTGGCTGAAGGAGCGGAAGGCGCTCCCGCAGCATTGTGGGCTCGTACTTTAGCGACTATTGGCTGAAGGAGCAGAAGGTACTCCCGTAGCATCTCCCCCTTTTGTTTAAGTAAGAGAGTTCTAAGCCTACTATGAAATTATATACAGTAAGTACAAACCTACAAAATTATATACAATAAGTACAAATATCCTATTCTAACTAGCTTAAGTCTTGTATAATAAATAACTTGGCCAAGTCATGAGAGGAAAGTAGCTACATTTATCTAGTCTTCAACCCCATAGAAGATCCGAGAAGGGAAATAATGTTACCTGAGTAATTAGGAAGTGCAATCAAAGAACTTCCAAAACATGCAACAAATCACAGAGACAACTGGCTACCTAGGCAATCACCAAAGACCTGTTTTCAGCGTTGGAGCAACCAACTTTGACTAAGGCCTAGAATAACTGACAGATTATTTTTAACAGGCAAGAGATTTTTCAAAACCATCTTACCCCGTCTTGGCAAGATTTAACAGTTCTGTCTATCCATTTCCGGATTTTATCCATTTCCGGATTTTAACAGGCAAGAGATTTTCCAAAACCGTCTTACCCTGTCTTGGCAAGATTTGACAGTTCTGTCTATCCATTTCCAGATACTGTATATTTGTCAGTAGCTGAGGTATGGGCAGTTCCTTGCCTAGAGGCCGGTTTTGTCAAGAAGACAAGCTCCAAGTGGAGTGTCTTTGGTGCTCAACAATCTCTAGGGAATAGGTCGGTGTTGCCAGGAGTGATTGTGTCTCACTACACAGAACTCTAAGATTAAATTAAATGCCATTTTCTACAGCTCTCCGAAGAGGTTGAAGACTATTTATACAGAATATAATCTCTATGTGTCTAAAAAACCTGATTAGTCTAACCATAAATATGACAGACATAGATGACTATTGATCTACAATTCTTAACACATATCTAACTTAAAGACTAAGAGAATAAACAACTGTGCAATAAATGAGGACAATGACCTCCAAATGTAAACAATAAATATCAATACATAAACAATATATAAGTATCTTAATCAGAGGTAGAAATGTATACTGCAATATGGTATACATATATCAATACAATATATATCAATACATAAAAATGTTTTAAACAGGTAGAAGCATGCATACATACAATATTCAATATATGCTGATGTAATTATTTATAAACAATAACTCACAAATACCATAAATACCATTATTATCTATCCAATTATCCCATTTTTTTCCAAAAAGATCCCTGAGCTTATAAAATTCCTTTCCCAACTCTCAACCATATACTAATTATAATCAATCCCTAAATATTGTTCCCAAACCTGAGGACAAACTTTGCTGAGAGAGGGGACATCGTCCTCTAGAACTACTTCCAGCTGACATGGGGGTGAAGTTCTTTCTGGAGGATCCTGTGAAAGTAAAATGATGGCTAAATTTCAAGATCAATGTCTTTTAAAATCGCAAACAGTCTCTGAGTATTTTGTGGAGGTCTGACCAGAATGTTGTACAAGATGTGCACCATTTCAGCTAACCAAGTTGGAATCATCTGTGCAGCTAATACCCGAAACAGGACTTGTAGTAGCACTATCAGTATCATGACGTCATATCAACCAAGTGGAGTTGTTGTTATGGGGGTCCCATCTTCTTCCTGGAAACTTCAAAAGTCAGTGCACGAAAAACTCATTGTTCATTGTGGAAAACTTAAACATTAATTATATAGACATATACAAACATATATTCAATGAAAGGTATGATAGACATATTCAATGAAAAGTATGATAGATATGAAGAAAAGCAAAGATATTTTCTAAACTCATATTTCTTTCTGTCTCATATCATGGCTCTTGACATAAGACAGAAACTCCAGAAACTCTGGGTTTTTCTCCTAACAACAGGCTTGGAATTAGAGAGGGACCGAGCCAAGAGTCCAACTCAAAAACCAGCTCTATAAATTCAAAAATATGATTTAGTATATTCCAGAGCATCACACTCACAGAACCTATTCAGTTTTCTTGATAATCCATATTGGGTAGTTATTTTTCCATCTGTCAGTATTCAAACATCCAGGGTCCCTTGAATTTTTCAAAGACGAGTGTTTTCCTGTGGAGACAAGAACAGAACCTGTGCAGACCACCAAAGAGGCAGCATGTAACTTTCCCAGCTGAGAAAGGTACTGAGCCATGTGGCTAATGTAGATAAGGATAATGGGGTAACATAAGTTATAAGAGCTAATAAGTAGTCTGACCTAATGGGCCAATCAGTTTATAATCT
Source organism: Myodes glareolus (assembly GCF_982192425.1). Lineage (NCBI taxonomy): Eukaryota > Metazoa > Chordata > Mammalia > Rodentia > Cricetidae > Myodes > Myodes glareolus. The sequence continues at coordinate 60,239,776 of NC_142053.1, forward strand.
TATGGAGTCCTGTGTGTAATTTTCTTTGGGGCTTGCGGGCTTTGGGGTACCCGGCGGTACAGAAACCTGATCATGTTACATATGTGAGCTAATGGGACAAGCCTAAGCTTAGGCCAAGCTTTCATAATTAATAATAAGTCTCTGTGTCATGATTTGGAAGATGGCAGTTCAAAAAAGCCTGGTACAGATTTTGGCTACTGCAGCTTGATTGCTCTGTCCTGAAATGGAAGTATAGATGTCTTCAACAATAACCTTTTCCCATCTATTTCCGGGGGGCAACCAAGTACAGTGGCAATGACCTTTAATGTTATGGGGTCCTACAACTTATAAGCAGATAGTCCAATCCTGGCAGTGCAATTTTGACTAATAACCTGTTGTTTCTGGCAACGACTTTGTTCACCTATGCCAGGTACATGGAAATGGAGAATTTTAATAATTTTGTATTACCATGTTAAGTTTTCTTCTAAAAGATGCAACCATTTATAGTACCACCAACTGTGTGTGTACCTTTACCATGTAGAATGTAAGTGAATATGATTTTATATTGTTAAATAATAATAAGGACAACTAATTTTAATTATGAAGGGATTATTTTTGAATAATTTTTGGTATTTAAAAGTCTTCTTTTCATACTCTCATTTAAGTATTTCTTCAGCTGTAAACTCTAGTGATTCTATTTATTGGTTTATTAGAAGCCCTTATATATTAAGGAAATGGATATGTTTTGAAGTAATATGCATATTCTTTCATACTGATATTTTTCTGGGAATTTGAGTATTAAGTATTAAGTAGGAATTATATTCAATTTTTTACATGTTTTGTTTACTTTGATTAAATAGGTTATTTTGTTCCCTTATATTTTTTATTATACTTATATAATAGAAATATAGGATGTATATACATATATCTAAAATTAATATTTGAAGTTACCTTATGAACTCTCATATTTATTTTAACAGCTTCTCAGAATTAATAATCAAGAATTTTTCATGACATACTTTCTTTAAATAATAGTAAAATTGCTTCTTCTTCATAAATTATAGTTTTCCATTTTTTATTTAATTGCTGTTCACCTTCAAATTAATAGTAACTTATAGTACTAATAATAGGCATTCATTCCATATTTCTATGTTTAGAGGGGTTGAAATTCAACATTTTGCTTTACCATTTAACGTTTGAGGACAAATTTTAGTTATAAGGAAATCTTAATTATAATTATTAATTTTTAAAAATATTTTTTAGAGATATTCATAATCCAATTTAGCCATCTATATATTTGTGATACCAAGAAACATACAGAAAATCATTTTGTAGGTGAGTCTCAAACTACTTACCTTTTTAAATTAAAAAAATAAAGGCTTAATAAATATTTGCACCCTTTGAAATAGTAAAGCATTAGTATTATTGACCTCTTTTAAGGAATCATTTCCCCTTTTGTCTTATTACTTTTTTTTTCCAAAAAGTAGCTCAGACTTTTTATAAATTTTACATAGTTGAAGCTACTCACACTTGCTATGCCCAAAAAATTATTTGAGTAGATACATTCCAAATTTTTTTTAAAAATGAAAAATCAAAGCAAAAGCTAAAACAAATTTATTGAATTTAATTAAATGATTTTGCAGTGCCCATTTGGTTTAATTGGGTCTCATCTCATCAGTACAGATGAGTTTTGTTAAATAGCAGGATTCTAGATAAAAATGAAGAATATACGTGTGTGTGTGTGTGTGTGTGTGTCTGACTGCACATGAGAAAATATTTCAAATTTGTACAAATATTTTATCTCATGATTAATATAATAATCATTATTATTATGATTAATAATGATTAATAATATAATTATTAATGATTAATCTCATTAATATGATTATCATTTTATCCCCCAAGGTAGGCACATTAACAACCAGAAACAAACAATAAAACTTGTGATGAACAGATTCGGGTTCAAACAGCCAGTTTTCAGTTTGTCATTTAATTTATGTTTTCCTCTCTCTCTACTCCTAGTTCCTCTCCACCTCCCCTCCCTTTTTATACCTCTCATTGGAAAAGAAACAGGCTTCTAAGAAATAATAATAACATAAAATAGGATTAAAAAAACTAACACATAAAAATAGGACAAAGCAAACAAAAAAAATAGTCAAAAAAGGTACAAGAAACAGATAAAGAAGACATTGGGTGTCTCTGCTTTATTTTCTTGAAGCAGTATCTGTTTTTAAATAAAGAGCTCACGAATTTTTTCAGCAATCCTCCCATCCTTAACCCCACCCCAGCTCTGACATTACAGACATGCACAGTTACACCTTGCTTTGCTCACACGCACACTCTCATGTGCATGGGCATACCTGTGCCCAGAGATCTTAAGTGGATGTTGACTCCTCAGATATTGTAGTTACAGAAGGTTATCAGCTGCCTGAGGTGGGGAATGAGAACCAAGCTCAGGCCTTCTGTAGGCTCAGCAAGTAGTTTTAACCCAATGACCACCTATTTCTTCAGTCCATGTGCATTGTTTACCAAATAGGTGCTGGGGATTCAAGTTGGGACATCAAGCTTGCTCAGTAAGAGTGTTCATTTACTGACATATTATCTCCCCAAGCCCTGTTTAACTTGCTTTTTGGACTTCTTTTGTCCCTCTCCTATGTAAAATATCAGCACTAACTAATTTGCTTGTCATTCATTCATTCATTCATTCATTCATTCATCATTTGTGTAGTGGAAGTATATGTAAGAGATTGAGATGACGAATGAGACTGATTTATCAAATTGTTAAGTCTCTAAAATCCTGTGACTATACATGTGTTTTATAGCTATAGATATTAAAAAGAAATTGTTGAATTATTCCCAGAGTTTAACTTTATAATTTTCAATTCTATTTAATTCTAGATGAAAAATTACTGGCTATATTTATATTAGTGACTTAGACTCTTACTTTTATTTATTCTTTAATGAGGTAAACAAATTTAATTAAGTCTTCTCAGCTTTCTCTTTAGCAAGAACTAAGTCCTGATTGCAGTTTATGTTAGTTTGGCAGTTGTATTTATTAGATGTATCCTTTTTAAATATCTAATTATGCTAAACTCACATGTATGAACATACTGTTATATGCAGAGTTTTTAATACTACAGTGTACTTTTTAGCAGCTATTTTTCTCACCTCAGGATGGAAAAGAAATAGTGACATTTCCTAAAATGTTCTCCTCTGAGTGATTATGGAGTACAGAAATGGTTATAATTTCTCATCCTTTCATGGCACTAAGGGGGAGATATCTCTTCATTTCTTGGATGTACAAGTAGCCTCTGTGTGTCTTTTTAAAATGATGATGGATGTGTCTGGAATGATCTGGCTATGACTCACTCAGATTCTTTCTTTATACTTGAATGATTACATCTCATAGTTCTTACTTGTTATCATTGCATGTGTTCTTATTTGCCTTTTTAGCCTCACCAATGCATTGACTTGTAAACTCAAACTGAGCCATTATGTCTCAGAATGTCACCTCGCAGCATGGACATGCAGTAGCCGCAACTGCTGATTGTTTCTGTTTTCTGTAACATCACACAGCTTGAGTTTGGACATCAGTGGGTTCTTATGTTTATGCTATTGCTATGGGCAGCCAAACATTCAGTAATGGGTTTGGTAATGAGATAGGACTCAGTTTGTTTTAAGTTGTCTTTGTTTTTGACTTCTGACTTAATTTTGTTTACAGGCAGACTGATTTGTGTATAGATAAAGAGAAATCATATCCAGATGACTTATTATGGGGTTGCATCCTGATAAACAAATCAGGAATAAACAATATTGTAAGTCAAAATAAATCTAATAATGTACCTAACACCACAGCTTAGCCTGGCCTACCTCAAACACTCTTAGTACATTTGTATCAGCCCTCTGCTGGGAAAAAGCAGTGTGACAATAAAGCCTATTTTATAATCACAAAGTATCGTAAACATCAGGTACAAGCAGGGTTGGCATTCTACAGATACAGTGAGCTATAAAACCCCCAATACAGACATACTATCAAAAGAAAGTCACTCAGTGCACTGTATAGGGTAAATGATTATTTACCTTCATAATTGTGTGGTAGAGTTGGAGCCTGTGAATTGTGGAATAAACTTTTTGTATACATTGAAGATGTGTCAGTCAGATTGGTTTAATAAAAAGCTGAACAACAAATTGTGTGGGGGGTGGACCCCAGACCCTGAATTTCCTGTAAACAACTTGTTTTCCAATGCTTGCAACTATTCTGAGCAAAACAACTTGTTTTCCTGTGTTTGCAGCTGCTCTGAGCATGAGACCCTCAGGAGTTCCTAATGGCAGGGAGTGGTTTCTGTTGGGCTTGGCTGGGGCATGGTTATCAATTAAGGATATAAGCTGCGCTGGAACACAATAAAGGGCGCATTCTTGGAGAATTCAAGGATGACCCATGTCCCTGTGTCTCTGTCTCTCTGTGTGCCTGTCAGTCTCCAGGCCCTTGCTTGAGACTCACGAACTGTCACTTAGTACAGGCACTTACTGTACCATAGCACTTAGCAAATACTGTGGAGAGCAGATGTGGCATTGTGCTTTACAAAAAATAGTTAAGCAGTATTTTCAAGACAGAGAGGATGCTGGGAGAAAGAAGGAGAGAGTCACCAGCCAGACGTGGAGAAAACAAGAAGGCAGCATGGGTATAAGTAATGAAGTCATGAGCAAAATGTAAACAAATAGAAATGAGTTAATTTAAGTTATAAGAGCTAGTTAAAAATAAGTTTAAGCTAAGGCCAAGCTTTCATAATTAATAAGTAATGTCTATATGGTTAATTGGGAACTGGCTGGTGGGACAGAGAAAAATCTGCCAACACCCATGTTACCAGTCCTGTCCAGTTTCATGAGAGACGATTTTCTATAGTTACTAGAATAACGGATGTGCATGTAAATCTCAAAGTGTGGCTTCCACTTTCTGTGTATTGTTACACGATCTTATTATTGAAATTTTGTCAGTGTAGCCCTGATAAATTGGAGACCATTTGTATATTATTTTGGGTCTTTGTCTTAGAGATTCACTTGGGACACCTAAGGATAAAGATCTAGCTAGATTTCTGTCAATTTGACAAAAATTTGAGTTATCCAGAAAGAGGAACTTCAATTGAGAAAATGTTTCTATTAGACCTGACTGAAGGAAAGTCTGTAAAGCATTTTCTTTATCAGTGATTGATAGGTGAGGGCCTAGCCCAGTATGAGCAGTGCTACTCCTGGGCAGGTGATCATGCGTCTTGAAATTGAAGTTGGGGACTATAAGGACATAAAAAATTTCAAGAAAGTTTGCTTGATCAGGAGCTGGTTAAGACACTGGGTACAAGGCACTTTGCAACATCAAGAGTTAGCTAGAAATAGGAATCTTTGTAAAAGTGCAAACCGTAGCTGTCCCTAGCAGTTAGACACCTGTCCACACCCAGCATTGTGGTCTAGAAGGAAGCAGATGTAACTACTTGGGTGAAGGGCGGGGGCATGCACAATAGCAGAAGTAGCCGCTTAAAGAAGGAATGGGGTATGAGAAATGGTCCACACCTTGTGTTTAGCAAGTTGACCCTAAATAAACCTGGCTTGTGGTTTTTTGCCTATATATGTCAACCCCAAGTGAGGAATGGGAGCTCTCCCCACTGTGCTGAATCGTGAGTGGTGGCTTTGAGCTCCCAGCTATCTGGAAACAACAAACCTTGCTTTTGCATTCTGGACTTGACTGGATTCCGGTGGTCTCTCCGGGGGTCTTAACTTGGGCACAACATTTGATGCACTGGCCGGGAACCCAGGACCGCCAAAGGTCTAGAGGTTTATTCTAATGCCGGTAAGATATATGTATGTATGTGCTAATTGTCTGGAAGTAATATATTACTTTTATATACTTTTATAACATATATTAATGTTTTATGTTTCTCTAAACTCTTTGGCTGAGGGAGACCTGCTATGAGGAGATGCTCTCTGGAAGAGAGAGCTGACTCCCTAGACCAAGTGACCAGGCTCTCACTAAGGGACAGAAGTGTCCAAACGGAGATCCTGGTGGGAGAGAGAGAGAGAGAGAGAGAGAGAGAGAGAGAGAGAGAGAGAGAGAGAGAGAGAGAGAGAGAGAAAGAGGAGGTTATAGCCTGTTAGAGTCTGGCTGCTGCAGAGGTTATAGCCAGTTAGAGTCTGGGTGCTGCAAGCCTAGAGATAGCTGAAACCAGGTTTCAGGGGACCCTGACAGAGAGCAATCAAGAACCTCTTGTGGAGATCCGGGTCCCTGTCAGGAGTGTTTTTGGGCTTCTTCCCTCACCAAGAGAAGAGGAGATACCTAGTCCTTTATCCCAGGACATTGTCAAAGTCTGGATTTGTTTTTGTTTGTCCTAATTAGCGTCTGTGTTTTTGTTGCTCTGTTTGTTTTAAGTCATTCCACCTCTCCCTCTGTCATCATGGGAAACACTCCCTCTACCCCCTTGAAATTCTGGGAAGCCTGGCTGTCTGATTATTGTCTAAATGGGACAGAGCTTAAATGTGGGGAGGGAAAAGGGAGTGCACGACAGGAGAGTCAAGTCATGAGACTGTGGGAAGTGCAATGTGGCAGAGAACCTGGGACTAGGCAGTGGCAAAGTCCCTGCCTGTTGAGTTGGAGGCACAGCACTGGGGTCCCTCTGGGGATGGTAACCCGGGCAGGGCTTTACAATTGGGCCTACAGTGCCCACGGAGCAGAGGTGCCTGGGATGAAATAGATGGCAAAATTGGCGAGCACCCAGCTGAGGATGGGTGCTGAGGACAGAGGGCAGAAGTGAGGCCTGTGGATTAGAACAGTCCTGGCAGTGGGAGAAAACAGCAGTGGACCAAGAAGCCCCACAGTCCTGGGGCACAGCAGGACTTTATAGCCAGGGAGCGGCCAGGAGCAGTCAGGGACATGAGCTTTTTCCTCCATGCCCCCCTCTGCCAGCCCTGTCTCTGCATCTTGAGGGCCTCTGCAGACACCTCTTCAGGCAGGAGGGAGGGAGGGACCTGTACACCTGTGCATAGGAAATTGACTGCTTACAATTAAGAAGGAAAAAAAAAACTGCGCAAATGTAAAACCAAAAATCTGAGATTGTGGCCAGAGAAAAGTTAACAATTTTTTTTGGGGGGGGGGAACATTGGCAGCCAAGGACACTCTCTTGTGCCTACCACTGCTGATCTTTTCTTTCTTTCCTAAGCCAAGTCTTCCTCCACTATGATAACATTCAAGGTCTCTTCCACTGGCCAGTAGTTTCCCATCTTAACCCTTTTCTGTCCTGATACTGCTTATAAGAAATGTTAAATTATACTAACCTGTATACATTATAAAGGGTTGATTATAAAGCAAATGTCAAAGATGCATTATGTTTGGGAAAAATATGCTTTTGTTTCCACAGGAAAAGAAAAGTACATGGATTTTAATCATTTTATCCAATGGGTTACAAATACTTATCACCTTTGATTAAGATGTATACATTTCTGCTTTTGTTTTAAATTTTATACCTATGCAATGTTCTGCTGGACAAATTACAGAAAAAGGACTTTGATGGAAATTTGTATATTGTCTGGGAAATGAGAGGAGAGACAAGAAACTTTTAGATGCAAGTTTTTATGTTGTCTGAAAAGCAAAAAATTTCAGAAGGTATATGAAAAGTCATAAAAGGCCAGAGGATGTGAACTACATTTGCGTGGTTTCTCATAGTTTCTTGTACCTGCAAATACTAAATTTAAAAAGGAAAACATAAAAATAAACTAAACGTTTAACATGCTAGGTTAATACTGGTTTGAAAAAGTCTTTGTCTTGTTAAAGAGTCACGTTTATTTCTTAAGAAAATTATGTATACTTGGTTTGTTGAAAAGTTAGCCTATGGTAATTGAAAATTTTGTACTTGATGTCTGAACTCTGGCCACTAGATTCGGGTTACCAAGAATTTGGATGTCTTTTTGATATAGATAATGTCAAAACTGTTTTATGCTGTTCTTTATTTAAATGCTGCACCTCAATGCTTTTATATACAAAAATGTACTTTGCTCTGTCAGTTAAACCTTGTAATTCAAGAGTCACCCAGATAAAACACTAAAAGGGATCAGAGAGAACAGCTGAGACTAGAGTCCCAAAGAAAGAACAGTTGCAAGGATGAACCTTAACAGTTTTAGAAACACCAATGCCATATGATAGTCACCAGAAGCATCAGCTACAATAAAATAAAATAGGTTATGAGACATATGTGCTTATAAAATGTTTTATATTGTTAATTTTTAGATTTTAGCCTCATTGTCTTTGATAACATTGTTAAGTTTAAGCTATTTGGATAAACTGAGTCATATATACTAAAAGGAACTAATGGATCTTCCATTGATATATGGCAATAGAAAACAAATTTGTTCTGTTTTTTACCCTCAGAAATGTTAATTTGGTTTCTATATTAGCTTCAATCAAAAATAATTAATTTAAAGGTTAAATCTTATAACATATGATTTAAAATACCTGGGTAGCCCTAAATACTTCAGATATTTATGGAATATGGCATTTAAAATAATGATTAAAAAGTTTATATCAGACAGAGACCCCCAGATCCTAGCAGTGACCCAAGATCTCCAAAGAAGATTATGGGACACCATGATATTTCCACCCAGATAATGATGATGTTGACCACTGGGTGAGATGTCCCAGTGCAACACCTGCTGCCAGGATCCAGCCCAGACTATGGACACTGTAGAATTGACTGCACCACTTTTACCTGCACAAAATAAGGTCAGTCTTTTCCATGTCCTCTTCAACAGGAACCTCTCATCTTATGGGCCTGGTAAGGCCTGCTGTCCTGATACTTTGTCTCCAATGCTATGGAGACCTGGATATGACTGTACATGGGCTGCTCTCTGTCATTTTTTAATAGTTTTGAAAGCTGTTTGGTCTATACTTAAATATAATTTATTTATCCTTCTGAGATCTCTGACAGTATTGATAGCTGGGCTAGTTATAGCTTTGTTAATTTGACAGCATCAAATTTTAAGGTATAAATATAAGTTAATTAAAATACAACTACTTACTGTTTGGGTCACAAGCCCAAGATTTTAAATTTCTTTTAGTTGGCTACACACTTTTAACACAAATCCATGTTTTTGCTAGGACTCAAAGGTATGAACCTATTTTCGCTGTTTTATAGACATCTATTATCTGTTTTTCTAAAAGTTTCAAATGTATTAAACTTCTGTTTCTAGCTTAAATTTGTCTCGACAGGTTTCCGCTTGGTTGACAGAAACAACAAAGCATTAATTACTAACTACAATCTGCTCCAAATGACTATGAACCCTGGACTTGCTGAAAACTGATATGGGCCAGTCTAGCTGATGTGAAGGCTCCATGACTCTTAACAGAGCCCACAAACCAGATGCTCCTGATAAACACACCTTTGCCTATATTTTCTCTGTTTTTGACTAGCATTTCACCTTTGTTAACTCTTGACAATGACACCCCAAGTCAGCTGGAAGCAGTTAAAAGAATACACCATCCTGTAATTTCTGGTTGAAAGGCTAAGTCAAAAGGGAACTCCCTTACATAGAAAGATTCTGCCATTTCAGGATAGATATTCTGTTTTTACATTTACAATTTAAAAATTATAAGAGACAATTTGGCCAAATTTAAGAAAGGATTAGAAAAGTGTAAAAAGGAGTGTGAGCCTTCCCAAGGATGGTTTGAGTCCTGGTTTTCAGCATCCCCTTGGCTAACTACTTTAGTAACTGGATTAATGGGACCCATAATAATACTCCTGCTACTGTTAACATTTGGACCATGCATCATAAATAGCTCCCTTGACTCCTCAATATCAGGGAAGAAAGGTATGTTGTCCCTGTTTGGCCCTAAGGTGGAATCAAGATAGGTCCCCCAAGTTACAAGAGAAGGGAGAAATATAAGGACATAAAAAATTACAAGAAAGTTTCCTTGATCAGGAGCTGGTTAAGACACTGGGTTCAAGGAACTTTGCAACATCAAGAGTTAGCTAGAAACAGGAATCTTTGTAAAAGTGCAAACCAACTGTCCTGAGTAGCTAGCCACCTGTGGACATCCAGCATTGTGGTCTAGACAGAAGAAGATGTAACTACTTGTGGAGGGGGGCATGCACAATAGTAGAAGTAGCCACATAAAGAAGGAAGGGGGTATGCAGAAATGGTCCACACTTTGTGTTTAGCAAGTTGACCCTAAATAAACCTGGCTTGTGGTTTTTACCTATATATGTCAACCCCAAGTGAGGAATGGGAGCTCTCCCCACTGTGCTGAATCGTTAGTGGTGGCTTTGAGCTCCCAGCTATCTGGAAACAACAAACCTTGCTTTTGCATTCTGGACTTCACTGAATTCCGATGGCCTCTCTGGGGGTCTCAACTTGGGCACAACAGAGTCCAAGCTTTGGCAGTACTCCTCCATGGTTTCTGCTTCGGTTAATACCTCCACATTCCTGTCTTAGCGTCCTGAATTAACTTCCTTTCATGGTGAACCTGTAAAGCAAAGAAACCCTTTACTCTCTAAGTTTCTTTTGGTCATGGTGTTTTATCACAGTAATAGAGATACTGAGACAGACAGATCATGGGAAAATGATTGATTCATGAAGGGATCATCTTAGTTCCTTCATTAATTGGTGACCAATTTTAGTACCATTTGGAGTCCAGAGCAATTATAGAAGTGTCATTAAATAAAAATTTTAACTAAACTCAAAATTTGAAAAGTAATTATTATTGCCAGGCAGATGTGTTTAATCCTAACACCTGGGAGTCTGAGGCAGGCAGATCTCTGAGTTCAAGGCCAGCCTAGTCTGCAGAGTGAGGTACAGGGCAACCAGGGCTGTAACACAGAGAAACCTTGTCTAGAAAATTCAAAAAAGCTCTAATTATTATTGAAGGAAAACTCCATATGTAATGGACTATGGATTGTCAAAACTGAAGACAAAAAGTGTAAAGGAGAGATATGTACCAATTCACAAGGTGCCAGGAAAATGAAGTCAGGAGCTCAAGTTGAAGGATGAGTCCTGAAGGGACATGGGCAATGAAGTTATGAATGTTATGTTAAACGTTTAGTGTTTCTTAATCACATTATATGTTTTCCTCTTTTAAACAATGTGATGGGACTCTAACACTGAAAATTGTCTGGATGTCTTTCAAATTTGAGTTATCAGAGTTGAACTCAATTTTTGCTCATGTTTTAGGAAGGGCAATTTCTTCTATCCAAATTTAATATGTTTCTACATACCATCTTCCTCTCAATTCTTTGTCTTTTTTCTGAAATTATAATCATATAATATCACATAAACCAACTTTTCTTTTAGTTTGTTTCCATTTGCTTCATAGTGCTTCATGTACACAAACCTCTGCAAATTTAAAAGGTGGTTTCCTACATTAAACCATCTTCTCTTTTTTAGAAGAAAAAAAATAGTGTATTTACATGCAGTGCCCATGAGGGCCAGAGACATCAGATCTTCCAGAAATTAGTTATAAGTTGTGAGCCATCTGATATAAACATCAAAAATCAAGCTTGGGTTCTCAGCATGATCAATATGCTTTTGTAACTACTAAATCATCTTCTTAGGCCCTATCCTTTCTTTTATCAAAAGTTAAATTTATCAGGCATGTGATTCACTTGCTATCTCCATTATCAATTCTGTATTTATGCTTCAATTCACTGCCACCCAATTTCCTTATAAACTCATTGAACTTAGTTAATGAAATTTAGATAGAAATATGATATGTATTTCTCAGAAGGTACTCTCACATGAAGCAGATGTTCCTTTTTTCCTTCCTTCTTCGTGCTTAATGGAGAGAGATGTGATTGCTGGAGCTCCATCAACTACTTGGAACATGAAGTAAAAACTATGGCTTAAAAATGATGGGTTAACACACTAGCGAATTAACAGAACATTTGAAAACCTTAGAACAAAAAGAAGCAAGAGAACTAAACAGCAGGAAATAATCAAATTGAGAGCTGAAATCAACATAATAGAAACAAAGAAAACAATACAAAAAATCAGTGAGACCAAAAGTTGGTTCTTCGAGAAAATCAACAAAATAGACAAAACATTATCCAAACTAACCAAAAGGCAGAGAGAGACTTTCCAAATTAACAAAATCAGAAATGTAAAAGGGGACACGACAATAGACATGAAAGAAAAAATACAAAGAATCATCAGGTCATATTTCGAAAACCTGTACTCCAAAAATTGGAAAACTTAAAGGAAATGGACAACTTTCTTGGATAAATATCACTTCCCAAAATTAAATCAAGACCAGATAAGCAAATTAAATAGACCTATAACTGCTGAAAAAATAGAAATAGTCATCAAAGTCTCCCAACCAAAAGAAGCCCACGACCAGATGGTTTCAACTCAGAATTCTATAAGATTTTCAAAAGAGAACTAGTACCAATACTCCTCAAATTATTCCACACAATAGAAACAGAAGGAACATTGCCACACTCTTTTTATGAGGCTACAATTACCCTGATACCCAAACCACAGAAAGGCATTACTAAGAAAGCGAATTACTGATCAGTCTCACTCATAAACATTGATGGAAAAATACTAAATAAAATATTGGCAAATCGAATCCAAGAACACATAAGAACCATCATCTACAATGATCAAGTTGGCTTCATCCCAGAGAAGCAGGGATCATTCAACATACGAAAATCTGTCAACGTAACCTACCATAAAAACAAACTGAAAAATAAAAACCACATGATCATTTCATTAGATGCCAAAAAAAGCTTTCGACAAAATAAAACATCCCTTTATGATAAAGGTCTTGGAGAGAGCAGGGATATAAGGAACATACAACAGAATAAAGACAATATACAGCAAGCCAGCAGCCAACAGTCAACATCAAAATAAATGAGGAGAAACTCCCAGCATTCCCACTGAAATCAGGAACAAGACAAGGTTGTCCACTCACTACATATCTATTTAATATACTTCTTGAGGTCCTAGCTAGAGCAATAAGACACCAAAAGGAGATCAAGGGGATACAAATCAGAAAAGAAGATGTCAAACTCTATTTGCTAATAATATGATAGTTTACATAAATGACCCCAAAAATTCTAGCAAGGAACTTCTACAACTCGTAAACACTTTCAGTAATGGATAAAAGATTAACTCAAAAAAAATCAGTAGCCCTCATGTACACAGATGATAAAAGGGCTGAGAAAGGAAATCAGAGAAACATCACCCTTCACAATAGCCACAAATAGCATAAAATGTCTCAGAGTAACTCTCAGTAAACAAGTGGAAAACTTGTATGACAAGAACTTTTTTGTATGTATTTATTAAATCATCTATATTATTTGTCTTATTTATAGTCATTTTTATTTTTTATTGCTTTATAAATAATACAATTCAAAATTTCCACTTCCTCCCCTCCTCCCATTTCCCTCCCGCTCCCCACTCACTCTCCCCGCTCCCACTCCAGTCCTGAGAGAGGGCAAGGTACCCTCTCCTGTGGGAAGTCCAAGGCCTTCCCCCCTACATCCAGGTTTAGAAAGGTATGCATGCAAATAGAAAAGGATCCCAAAAAGCCAGTACATGCAGTAGAGACCAATCCTAGTGCCATTATCATTGGCGTCTCAGTCTGCCCCAATTGTCAGCTGCATTCAGAGAGTCCAGTTTGATCACATGCTCCTTCAGGCCCAGTGCAGCTGACTTTGGTGAGCTCCCATTAGATCAGGCACACTGTCTCAGTGGGTGGATCAACCCCTTATGGTTCTGACTTTCTTGGTCATATTTTCCCTCCTTCTGCTCTTCAACACTAACCAAGGAAGTGAAAGATCTATTTGACAAGAACTTTAAGGCTTTGAAGAAAAAAAATTGAAGAGGATACCAGAAAATGGAAGGATGTTCCATGCTCTTGGATTGGGAGAATCAATATAGTAAAAATGGCAATTCTACCAAAAGCCATCTAAAGATTCAATGCAATGCCCATCAAAATCCCAGCAAATTCTTCACATACCTTGAAAGAGTGGTACTCAACTTCATATGGAAAAGCAAAAAACCCAGTATAGCCAAAACAATCCTGTACAATAAAAGAATTTCTGGAGGCATCACAATCTCTGACTTCAAACTACAGAGCTACAATACTGAAAACAACCTGATTTTGGCATAAGAACAGACTGGAGAAACAATAGAACTGAATTGACGACCTGGATATTAATCCACACACCTTCGATCACGTGTATTTTGACAAAGAAGCAAAAAAATATCAAATGGAAAAAAGAAAGCATTTTCAACAATTGGTGCTGGCATAACTGGATATCAACATGTAGAAGAATGAAAATAAACCCATGTCTATCACCATGCACAAAACTCAAGTCCAAATGGATCAAAGACCCCAACATAAAACCAGCCACATGGAACCTTATAGAAGAGAAAGTGGGACATACACTTGAACACATTAGCACAGGAGACTACTTTCTAAATATAACCCAAGTAACACATACACTGAGAGAAAAAAATAATAAATTGGATCTCCTGAAACTGAAAAGCTTCTGTAAAGCAAAAGACATGGTCAAAAAGAAAAAACGACAGCCTACAGAATGGGAAAAGTTCTTCACTAACCCCACATCAGGCAGAGGTCTGACCTCCAAAATATATAAAGAACTCAAGAAATTGGTCATCAAAAGAACAAATAATCCAGTTAGAAAATAGAGTACAGAACTAAACAGAGAACTCTCAACAGAGGAATCTAAAGTGGCTGAAAGACACTTAAGAAAATGTTCAACATCCTTAATCATCAGAGAAATGCAAATCAAAACAACTTTGATTTTCCATCTTACACTTGTAAGAATGGCCAAGATCAAAAACACTGATGACAACTTATGCTGGAGAGGTTGTGGGGTAAAGGCACACTCCTGCATTGCTAATGGGAATGCAAGCTGGTACAGCCCCTTTGGATGTCAGTGTGGTAATTTCTCAGAAAAGTAGAAATAACCTTCCTCAAGAACCAGTAATACCACTTTTGGTTAAATATCCAAAGGAAACTCAACTGTGCCACAAGGACATGTGCTCAACTATGTTCATAGCAGCATTGTTTGTCATAGCCGGAACCTGGAAACAACCTAAAATCCCTTTGACCAAAGAATGGATAAGGAAAATGTGGTACATTTACACAATAGAGTACTACAAGACAGAAAAAAATTACATCTTGAAATTTGCAGGAAAATGGGTGGAGCTAGAAAACATCATTTGAGTTAGGTAACCCAGACACAGAAAGACAATTATCAAATGTACTCACTCATATGTGGCTTTTAAACATAAAGCAAAGAAAACCAGCCCACAAATCACAATCCCAGAGAACCTAGACAACAATGAGGACCCTAAGAGATATAATCTACATGGGTAGTAAAAATAGATAAGATCTCTTGAGTAAATTCAGAGCATGGTGACCTTGGGAAAGGGCTAAAGGGGAGGGGAAAGGCAGGGAAGGGAGCAGAGAAAAAAATGTAGAGCTCAATAAAAATCAATAAAAAAATTTCAAAAACCGATGGGTTAAGAAGTCTGTGTTCAATGACTTTGAGAAACCTTTCTACCTGGCTTAAATTGTCTTTTCCTGAAAACACAAATAAACTTGTTGATTAATATTCATTTATTTTGGATTTTGTTACATTTGTTCAACCCCTTTCTAAATTAACAGATTGGGAAATAGCAACCACTTTAATGGCTTAGTATATGACTAAAGTAGCAATGACTTCAAGTTGAGATATTTTTTCCTGAATTTCAGAAAATTCCCATTTCAAATTTGTAGACCAAAAAAAAAACATTTAAACATGAAGATACTTGCACTCTCCTCCTTCTCCTCTTATTTTGAGGTACAGGGGAGAGAATCTAGAGCCTTGCACATGCTGGGCAAACTCTTTACCACTGATCTGCATTTGAAGCCCTTGACGTTTTTTGTTTGTCTCTATTCCTTTAACTTTTCTTGATTCTTTGTGGATTTCACATCACATATCCTGATGCCACTTATCTGCCTTTCCCCTTGCATCCACCTTCTGCCCTTGCAAATTCCCCCATAAAATAAAACAAAGTTTGAAAGAAAAACCAAAAATCAAACAAATAAAACAAAACAACAACATCATCAACAAAAAAGAAGAATTGTGTTGCAGAAGCTATAGTATGGCCTGTGGAGTCACAACTTACCTTTTAGTTTTTTCATTTTCATTTGTAAGTGTTTATTGCTGTGCATTATTGGACTGGATTAAGGTCTCTGGTTTCTGCTACACTATTGCTATTGGGTTATTACTGGGATTCACCATAAATATCCTGTTGTACTGTGTCCTGGAGATCCTGCAGTTTGAATCTCTAAGTTCATTCCCTTCACATGCTCTAACACTTCATAGATGAAGTGAATGTTGGGTGGGCTAACTCACAGCCCTGGTTCTGGGCCTGGGTGATAGCTGTGTTGCTCAGCCCTCCAGCTTTCCCGTTTCATCACTACCAGTGTGAGTTCTCCAGAACTGCCTCTGCTAACTCATCCAATGCAGCCTGAAGCAAGGAATGGGGCCATTTCTCCTGCTCTCATGCCTTCAGGGCTGGCTCACCCACACTCATACTATTGGGGCCAGCCCCACTGTCTTATCAAGGCAATGTACAGGGCTGTCCTTCCCAATTGCTTTAGGCTGAATAAAAGGGGGTGAAGTGGGGTCAGCTCTCCTGATTTTGCACCCTCAGGATTGGTTCACCTGTGACCCTGACAATGGGGTTAGCTCTTTTGTGTTGTCTAGGTGGGGTGCAGTGCCCAATCTCCTGTGTGATATAGTTAGTTGGTAGGGGGAGGACACCTTTCTCTCACTCATGCCTCCATATGGTAGACCAGGGAGAGGTGGGTTAAGTTCTTCTGATCCCATACCCTCAGGGCTGTTTCACCTGCTCCACTGGCCAATATGGTCAGTTCTAGTAGGGTGCAGTAAATAAAGGGCAGGGCTAGTTCTCCAACTTTTTGATTCCAGTGCCAGCTCTCTTGCCTGCCAAAGGTAGCAAGGAGTGGATGGAGGGCATCTTTCCCTTACCCATGCCACCACATGGCAGATGATGGGGATGGGGTCACCTCTGCTGTTCTATCCCTCAGGGCTTGCTTTCCTGCTGTAGTATCCAGTGAGAGGCAGGGACAGCTATGCCAGGGCCAGTGAAGAATAAGGCCGGTTCAACATGACCCGTGGACTTTACATGCATGGTGGTTCCTTTGACCCCTTATGGTAACACAGGCCATGGGCATCAACACAGACCCCAATTACAGCAGGGCCATGGATACAGACATGGCCCTCAGCAGCAGCTCAGACCTGGTTATCACCCTGGCCCCAATGGTAGCACAGGTCACCCAGATCAATAAAGCCCTCAGCAGCAGCTTGGACCTAGTAATCACCTAGGCTCCAATGGCAGCACAAGCCACCCAGACCAGTTTGGCCCTAGCAGCATGGCATTAGGATACCAACATGGTCTCAAATGTCTGAATAGACACTGAGCATCTGCATGGCTTTCCGTGGTAACAGGAGACAAGGCCATCAACTCAGACCCTGGCTGCGGTAGACCCATGGGCCCAGACATGTAGCAGTCCTGGCCTGGAAGACAGCATGGCCCCAAGAGACAGTATAGAACACTCAGGCAAACATGGCCCTGGTGACAGCACAGTCCATGGATACCCACATGGCCACAGGTTTTGACCTAAATCTGAGCAACCATGTGACCTTTGGTGGGAACCTGGACCACAGTCACATATACAGATTCTGGCTGCAGTAGAATCATGGAATCGGAAATGATCTTAGGCATCAACCTAGGCTCAGATGTTATTAAGTAGCAACATGTGCTTGGATGTCACCATGGCTCCAGGTGACAGCAAATGGCACCTGCTTCAGTGTGACCCTTGGATACCTACACAGCCCCAAGTGGTGGCCTAGGTTCATGGCATCTGTATGTTCTTGGATGGTATCAGAATTTACAGATATCACCACAGACCCTGGCTGCAGTAGGGCTATGACTCAGACATGGCCCTTGACAGCAGCCCTGACCTGGTCAGCACCATGGCCCCAGGTGTCAGTGCTGGTCATTGAAATCAGCATGGCCCTGGCAGTGGCACAGCCCCTGGAAACCAACAAGGTCTCAGGTTGTGTCCTAGAACTTGAGAATTGTATGGCCTTTAGTGGCAACATGGGCCACACAACATCAACATTACCCTACCTGTGGTAGAACCACAGACCCAGACATGGTTTTCAGCTTCAGTCTGGGCCTGGACATCACCATGGCCCCAGGTGACAGCACAGGTCTCTCAAATTAGCATGGCTCAGCATGGCACCATGGCCCTTGAACACATACATGGTCCCAGGTGGCAGTCCAGAGTATGGGTCTCTACATAGCCTGCAGTGTGGAAAGAAGCCACAGACAAACATGGGTCACAGACATCAACAAAAGCTCCCATTGGCTGCTTCTGGGCCTTGGACCGAGACTAGGCCCTCGGCAGTAGCCCAGGCCCAGATATCGCCTTGAACTTGGGTGGCAAGTATGCCATTTAGGTAAGCCTGCTCCTCACCACCCTCACCTCTTCTGTTTCCCCACCTTGTAAACACTCACCATAATGGTGCTATACCACTGGGAGCCAGGGGCTCCAGACTGAGTCCTACTACAAGGCGTATTGTGGAGCTATTTTTATTATTTTCTATTGTGCCTAGGCATCTTTTAAGGAGGATTCTCACTATGTACCTTAAGCTGCTCCCAAACTCGTTTTTCTTCTGTCTCTTCCTCCCTAAGGTTGGTATTACAGTTGTCGTATGTACTATCAAACCAGACAGTTCCTTCTTTTTAATCTAAATTTAGGCCTTTGCCATTCTGCTGCACTGCCTCTGTAATTCTCTCATCAACCTCCTCTAGAACATGCCATTGTTTGATCTACTTATGAATCTGCTACCACAGTTATGTTTTTCAAACGGAAATGTGTTTATTTCTGAATGAGATATTTTTTGCTTAAAATTCTTCTATGAAAAAAAATTCTTCTATGTTTCTATATTTTCACTGAAAGGAGTAGAATTTATTTGTACCACATATAAAGCCTTTTAATGTCTATATACTGCCAATCTCTCTTAAACTGTCTCTTCTAAAGAGAACATTAAATTTATAGTTCACTTATATTACATATCATTCTCCACACATTTTTTTTTCTGCCACCTTCATACCCTTCTCCATCCCCAGTTACATATTTAAACTCTTCCCCCTATTTTAGTGTTTTGGCTCTCCTTATGTTGCCGAGGCTGGACTTGAACTTTTTATCCTTCTGCCTTGGTTTGTAGAATACAGGGATATACCAATAACTACATCTAAGGTGTCCATTGAATAATAATAACTAAATCTGGTTCTGTTTTTATTTCCAATAGAATGACTTTTCACCAACCCTGAAGGTCCTGATTATTCTCTCTGGTTTGTACCACTTCTCAAATTTATATGCCCTTGGAGATAATTGAGTATAGAGTAGGTGACATTCCTCTTTGTAACCCCAAATCCTACAAAGATGTCTGCCATAAGTGGATACCCATAGAGTATTCATTATATGAAAGGTAAGGAGTCTAGTTGTAGTACTGATGATAGGAAAAGGGAGAAAGTCAAAGATGACTGATTTTATATCTGTTTGGTAAAAGAGGTAGACAAGAATACTGGAAATATGGAATGCAGGGCAGGCAAAGTTTGAGACAGTGGAATTGACTCTGGACATCTTGAGCTTGTCTTAGGAGTGACATGAACAGAGATAAATGAACTAAAGGGTCTTCAAGTACTATTTCACTTCTGGAGTGATTAAAAGGTCATTTTATAAGATTATCAGTGGGTAGCATAGGATATAATTGATCAAATTAGGCTGTGAAGAAGCAAGGGGTCCTACAACATTCACATGATTGAAAATATGAGATAGGATTCAGGCAGTGACCAGAACCACTGGGATTAGACAGTCTAGTTTAATTCAACAGGTAGACTCTCTGTCATTATATCAGTTTCACATGAATAACCACTCTGTTTCAGATGCTCATAGATGTAAAAGGAAACTGTTAGACATTGGGAAAGTTCATTATTCAAGATGCTTGACAACTAACCTCTGAAACTTTGGGTCAATAGCATGAGCATAAAAGACTTGTTAAAAGCCTTTCTTCCATAATATGAATAAGTCCATTTATCAGAATATTATAGAAACCAGGTATTTGGTGTTTACACCTTTAATCCTAGTATTTATGATACTCAGACTGAAAGATGGAGAGTCCTAGGCCAGCCTTTACTACACAATGAGATTCAAGTCAACCTAGGCTACATAGGAAGTTATCTTAAAATAAAAGAAAAAGAAAGTGAGAAGGTATAGCACTGCATCATATGTTGGGAACTGTTAGTGGGGAATATGAGGTTCCATTTTAGGGGAACTTAGCTTCATCGATAAAAATAAATTTAAAACCAATTGGGGAAAAAACTTAAGGAAATTTTATTACAGTTTTAGAGAAAAGCAACAGTACAAATAAGCTGAATGTTCTAGCAGCCACCAGGAGGAGGAAAAATGAGTAACCTCATGTCTTTAAAGTTAGCCATGGAGGTTGATGAAACAGTAACTTAGCTCCGAGTGTCAGGGAACTCATCTTGAGGAGTGTTGAGCAGTGAATCTAAGTTTTGAGGGTACCTCGTGGTCACAGGTTCTGGCATCTCAAGGCAAAGCATTACACCAGGGAGATATGATTAGAAATAGAAATGGGGACAAGAAAAGCAAAGAATGGATGTGGGCTAATGGGCTGAGAAAAGAGCCCTAGAAGCCTCCAGCCACATTCATTATCTATAGAGACAGAAGGGTAGCAGTCTCAGTTCAATAGATGGTTGGGTTACACTCGCAAAACATCTTGAAGCTGTTGTCTTTGGTTGGGTTTGGTGCCACCATTGTCCTGTGTGTTTGTGTTGTTGTGTTTTTGTCCTGACTTAGACTGATGCTGACGATATGGGACAGACTCAAATCACGACTTCTTTGACTTTGATATTGTGATCACTTACAAGGCTTTAGAGATAGTGCTATAATAATAGGGGTATATAAGACAAATAACCTCTACCTGCTGCCTTAAACATTTCATGAAAAGGAGTCAGCCTTGGCCCCCAGCATGAAGCTGTATGGCAGCATGCTTGTGTGAATGGGTAGATGAGCTATGCAACCTTGTTGTTACAATGTCGCAAGGCTACCAGCCACAGTTGTAGGGGGCAGATGTACCCCAATAGGATTTCAAACACTGAACAGAGAATCTGGGGTTAATTTCTGTGGCTTGGAGAGGTCAACAATCTCCCCCCCCCCCAACTCTGCCCCCACCATGCTGGTGGATGAGCTCCCTCTGCCTGCTCTGGGGGCTGTGTGCCACAACTTCTGGTCAAACCTGGCCAAGGTTTAGCTCTATGGTTCATGGACTTTATAGGTATTGCTGCAATGGTCATGCAGTGACACTATAGCCAGACTTCCCTCCACCGGAGCTGCTTTGATCATTCAGATCCAATGTGTTATAAATATCTGTTATAAATATCATCATTTAGAGGGGCTGGTTAAAAATTATTGGTTAATGTAAAAAGAAACAAGCTACTCTTGGTCCCAAATGTTTCACGCTGGGATAAATTTAAAGTTTTTTTTTTATTATAGTATATGCATGTTTCTATTCTTCTTTAAAATATTGTAGTCATACAATATATCATACACCACTCAGGAAAATCACAAGAAAGACTTAGGTTAGAGTTTTTATGTTGTCTAAAAAATTTGTAAAAGATCAAAGGGGGATGTAAACTGTATTTGCTGCAGTTTCTCATACATGAAAATACTGAATATGCTTGTTTTGCTAAAAAGTTTATCTATATAAGTTTTCTTGCAAGCATGTAGCTGAGACACAAATGGTCTGGTTTATTTTGCTGTCTCTGCCACCCATCACTGCTGTGGCCACATTTACGGGCCTGGCTTCAGAGATTTATCACTGAGCTCTGATTACTAAATTTAGGTTAGCAGAAATGCAGATGACTTTTTGGTATAGATAATGTTAAAACTGCTATATACTTTTTTTCAATTGAAAAACTGGCTCTAGAATTGGATTATGGCTCTTACTGTGTTAGACCCATGTTTTATTTACTTAAAATCTATGCATGGGTAATTTTAAAGAAACCATAAGGCATAATTCCTTTTTAAATTTTGGATTGCCATTTTGCTAGAGTTAAAAAAATACATGTCATATATTTTCACCACCATTTTATTAAAGGTTACCACATGGAGTGGGCCTAATAAATCTCCAAGGTAGTTTGGATTGTGATAGATTTTTGCACAATGACTCACATCTCATTCTAAAAATAGGTTTAAAATATTTATATAAAATTTAAAGTATTAAATCTGCACTTCAATGTCTTTATACTCAAATATAACTTGTTCTGCCAGCTAGACTTTGTTAATTTAAGATTCACCCAGGTAATAATGGTTATAAAGACATAAAGAGATCATAGAAAACAGCTGAGGTTTATAAATGTATGGCAGGATTAGCGTCCCCAAAAAAAATGTGCAGTTGCAACAATGGACCTTAACAGTTTTAGAAATGCCAGTGCCAGGTGATAGTCACAAAAAGATCCAGCTACAGTGAAATGGAACAGGCTGAGATCTAAAAGACAGGCTATGTATATGCTGTTGAGGGTGGGACCAAAGAAGTACTTTATTTTTGATATTGCAAAAAGACATTTAAGAGATTTTAAGTTTTTAAATAATTTTATAAGGCTGTGGGGCATTTGTGCCTATAAAATGTTTTATATTGTTAATATTTAAACTTAAAATAAAAGACTAAAAATTATGACTAGGGTGATAAGCACCAAAAGAAAACAAAAAATGGAAATGTTCATTTCTTGTGATGCAGAAGACAATGACCTAAGCAGTTTGTTAGAGGGCTTGGAACAGCAGTTGTTGTACAGTGGTCATCTGGGACCACCTGAATGTCAGATGTTTGGATTGAGATTCACAACATAGGTAAAACTGCAGTTGTAAAATAACAACGGGAAAAAATTTGTAATGAGGGGATCACTATATATAACATGGAAAACTATATTAAAAGGTCAAAGCATTAAAATATTAACAGATGGTTTAAAAATTTATTTTCTTATTTAAGGCTTAAAAATGTATGTTTAGCCTCCTTATCTTTGCTAACTTTGTTGGGTTTAAGCTATTTGGATAAATTGAGTCATAAATATTTGTATTTATACTAAGAGGCTTAGACCTCCTCTTCTGGGGAAAGAATGTTGTTTCTATGTCAATAACTCTGGTGTAATTAAAGAGTCAATGGCCTTGTTAATGATAGAGAACAGAACACTCACAAGGAAGCTGGCTGAAACCTTGTTCAACTGGTCTCCTTGGTTAACAGCCTTAGTTTCAGCTAAGGTCCCTAATGATCTTGCTTCTTCTTATCAACAGACTGATGACTTTTGTTCCAGAATGGGTCAATACTGTTCAACTGATGGTACTGAGGTTCCAGTATCAGCCCCTAGACAGACAGAACCCATGATTAAGTCCTGTCATTGGTACTTGTGAAGGGGGAAAAATATTCAGCCCAGGGCAACTTGGGACACACCTGCCAAGATGGGTTCTATATATCAGCAGGAAGGTAGACTGAGTCTCAATTTCCCTAGAGCAATGTTAGTTCTAAGACTCCCTCCTGTTCCCATTTCACCCTGAGACTTGTTCCTTGCCTTTGCAGGAGACAGCATTAACAGCTAGATATAAACTTGTTATGTGTTTACCCTCGGAATCACTAATTCAGTTTCTTTATTAGCTTTAATTCAAAATCATTACAGACTATGGAGTTGTAGTCTTGTGAAAGCTGCTTATTATAGATTGTTAGGAAATACAAGTTAGTCAGTCATCTTTAAAGTACTGATATAATTAATTACAGGAATAAGTCTTATTTAGTTCCCTGTATATGCTTCCAAAGTCAAACTTAAAATACATAATTAGTAACAAAATTTGTCTAATCAG
Source organism: Myodes glareolus (assembly GCF_982192425.1). Taxonomy (NCBI): domain Eukaryota; kingdom Metazoa; phylum Chordata; class Mammalia; order Rodentia; family Cricetidae; genus Myodes; species Myodes glareolus. Next base: position 60,263,771 of record NC_142053.1, read on the forward strand.
ACATACCTAGGCAGCCCTCATGCTTCAGAGATCTGTAGAATGTGGCATTTAAAATAATGATTAAAAAGCTCATTATATTAGACAGAAACTCCAATATCCTAGCAGAAACCCAAGGTCTCCAAAGAAGATTATGGGACACCATGATGTCTGCACCTGGATTAAGATGAGGCTGACTACTGGGCGAGATGCCCCAGTGCAAGACCTGCTGTCAGGACCTGGTCCTGTGAACAAACAGTACGACCTTGGAGAATTGATTGCACCACTTTTACCTGGACAAATAAGGTCAGTCTCTTTTATGTCCCTCTTCCACAGGAAAAAAAAAATACCTTATAGGCCTGGCTTAGACAATAAGATTGCTGTTCTGGATATTTCTGCCTCCAATGCTATAATGCTATGGAGACCTGGGTATGACTAACTATATATGGTTTTATATATATATATATATATATATATATGTATATATATAACTATATCTTGTCTCTGTCATTTTTAAGAGATTTGGAAGCTACTTGGTCTGTACTCAAGAATAATTTATTTATCCTTCTGGGATCTCTTATAGTATTAATGGTTAGGGCAGTTATAATGTCAGTTTAACAGCAAAAGGTATCCAGATTCTTCCACAAAGCTATAGCCAACTTGTTAGCTCATTCTAAAGCTTCCATACATGGTTCTCTGGACAGCAGAAAAATATTAATGCTTCTAACCAAAATCCATATTTTTTTTTTTGCTAGGACTCAAAGGTTTGAGTCTCTTCCTTCTGTTTACAGAACCCATTATCTGCTCTTTTACTACAATATGGGATTTTCTTTAAGTAAATATTTTTTTACTTCTGTTCCTAGTTTAAAATTATCTCAATAGGCTTCCACTTGGTTGGCAGATGCATCTAAGCATCAGTTGCTGACTACAACCTGCTCTGAATGGTGGTGATCCCTGAACTTCATAAAAGTTGATGTGGACCAGTCCAGCTGATATGAATGCTCCCTGTCCCTTCAATGAAGTCTGATGAGTGCCCCATTGCCTAAATTTCCTACCCACCTGTGGCTAGCCTTTCAACCTATTTGGGCCCAGATAACAATGCTCCAAAGTCAGTTTGAAGTAGCTGTGGAAAGGAACACATCGTCCCATGTTCCCTGCCCAAAATAGGTTGAAAGGATGAGACAAGGGGGAACTTCCTGGCATGAGGGACAAGATAGCTACTGGTGCGGGAGAATTGTCTATAATCTGTCAATCATATTATAAATAAATGCTGATTGGCCAAGCAGAAAGTATAGGCGGGAAAACCAGGCAGGAAGTAGAGGTGATGCAATGAGAACAGGAGAATTCTGAAAAGCAGGAAGCTCTCTCCACCATTCCTGCCCTGATCACCGAAGAAGCAACATGTGAGCTGACAACTGAAAAAGGTACCAAGCCATATGGCTAACATAGACAACAATTATGGGTTACTGTAAGATATAAGAATTAGTTAATAAGAAGCCTGAGCTAATGGGCCAATCAGTTTATCCTTATGGAGTCCTGTGTGTGATTTTCTTTGGGGCTTGCCGGCTGTGGGGTACTGGGTGGGACAGATACCCCACCCTCATGTTACAAACTACCTATAGTGTTGTTGATATATTAGAAAATAGGGCCAAAGTTATCAGTTAATGGATTTATTAATTTAGGTAGTTCCATTCCTCCTTAAAACCAGGGGCAAGCAGGACCAAGCAAGATTGGGTCCTGTCATCAGTGCTTGTGAAGGGTGAAATGTAGGAGCCAGCCATGATAATCTAAATATGAACAGATTACCCAAAGGAAGTTCTTTACTTCTAAGCATTATCACCTGCCAGAGTAGGACTCAACCATCGATAAATTTACTAGAGGCCTGAATCTCAGTAGTTTACCCTGAAGCAATACCTGGTTGCAGGAAGAATCACAAACTGAGATTACTCGAACACCACCCAAGAACAGGCCATCAAAAGGAAATGCTTAACGTTCTAACCACTGTAGATAGGATCACCTGCCAGCACACATTCACCAGGACACCCCTAGACAAATGTCAGCCAATTAGCGGTCCTGAACATGAAAAACCCCTCACTCCCACCTTTACTACTATAAAAACCCAACTCTAACTGAGCTCGGGGCTCTTTGTTTTTTCCAATATGTTGGACATGCGGAGAGATCAAGTTTGCAAACTTACATAAGATAAAGGCTCTTTGCTTTTCCATATGGGACTCAGTGTCCTTGTTGGCTTTTGGGGGACTTTGTGGATTTGGGCATAACACAGAACAATTTATTTCAGATTCAAACTTGATGTCTCAGTTTCTTTCCTAGTCTGCCACAGAAACAATAACATTGAGAAGTCACACATAGCTGGGTAAGACTTCATTTATATTACCTTCTACCAAAAAAAATGCTAACACAAAAACAAAATAAGGACTCTCCTAGTAGTTTCATTTTTCACTTTATGAAAGAGGCAAGAGAACAAAGATGTATACAGTCTCAGCGATTGTTCATCTAAAAGCCTTTGCAGCAGTCTGCCAGGAAGATCTCTCTTCAGAATTATTATCAGTGTTTGATGAGAATATCTAAAAGTGCAATCTCCACATTGAGCTGGAATCCAATAAATAAATTCAATGAATGACACATTAAATGAGCATGCTAAATCCTGAGGATGAAAATTAAAGGAGACACTATTTCCTGCCCTCATGGATCTCACAGTTTAGTGGAAACAGCCCACTTATAAATGGTTTCAAAGCCTGCCTTATCTCACGAAGATAGTTGCAGGAAAACATTCAAACAGAATTGTGCTTATCCTTTTCAGAGAGCAGCCGTTTTAGAGGACTAATCATAGCAAACACCAGGAAAACTCTTGGATTCTTCAGCGGCCATCTTTAAAGAGGGTGATAGAGCCACAAAGATATAAAATTGTTCCTGTATTAATGTTACAGCCTTTCTAGAGCTTTAGCCGGAATAGTAGTTCTAGAGCTTTTAATTAAACTAATCTATAATTTGTCTAGGTTCAAATTATCAAATGACAAAGAGTAGTGTAGACTTTGGGGTAAAACTTCAAACAAAGCTACAGTGTCCCTAGGAGTGGTTGTTTCTGAAATTGTATCCAGAGCTTTGTAAGATGTTTTGGGTTCACTGCATAAATTTGCTGCTTTTATCTTGGATTAGTAAGTTAATGCTGCACTATAAATTAGAAATACATTTGGAGGTGATAATAGTTTATTATGATCCATTGTGCTAAAGGCTTATTTCTCATTGTTGTCACTGTCAGCAAAGGAGGCCAGAATCAGGGAGGAGTTCAAAACAGGAATGATCAAAGTGAATCATTAAGCCCTGGGAGTTGCAAGGTGTCATCTGGAGATGAGCATTGAGGAAACAATAGTTACCATTCACAGGAACGTCTTCCCAGACCCTGAGCACACCTTGCCATTTATTTTCATGTTTTCTTTTTTTTTTAATTTTATACCTTGACAAAATTGTATCAGACAGGATAAATAATTTTCCCAAATCCCATAGCTAATAATTGCTGACAGGAACATTCAGACCTAAATCTGACCAATGCTGACACCATTGCTTTTCGAGTGTCAAATGTTGAATGTATGGTTTTGAACAGAGTAGATAAGACTCAGGCTGAAGAGCGAATTTAAGAGACTGAGGAGAAAGAGAAGTTCATGCAAACTTCGCTCTGGCTTGGAGGCTGAGTCAGGAGACAGCAGACAAATCATTGACAACCTGGAGAGATTCTGGCATGTTAAGCATCTCTTCATCCCAATTTGCAGGTTTACATTAGCTATGAAGTTCTCTTTTTATAGAAATAGTTTGAATAATTAATGTGATTCTGATACTGTGACTGGGAGCTATGGAAAACAGAATTCTTAAGCACAGTGACAAAAACAATTTTAGCCTGAATGAAAAATATCAAGGACCCTCTAAACTAGCTAGTTCTTTTCTCTGCATGTAGGGGTAGCTGTAACTAGTAATATTATGATTTTTGTTCCTTGCAAAAGAATTGTTAGAGTCATCACTCACCTGCACAGGAGTTTACTTCTGCAATTCATTGCATTCTGCACTTCTCATTTGCTTCGGTCCCAGCTCTCATTCTCCATTTTATATGAAGAATTTAATAGTATATTATTTATGTTATCCTTTAGATCTGCACCAGTCTCATTAGGTGTAATGTATCAATGGCAATCTTCAAAGATTATTTTGCCAATTGCACATTTATTTATGTATTTTAACATGTGTAAGTTGATCGAGGTAGAGGATGCATAGATATATTTCATGATGGGGTCATAATTTCATAGTATTTACACTCTAATTGCATCAGTCCTAGGGAACATTCATGCATTGTTTAATATTATAGAAATGCTTTATAGTTGTTACTAGATTTTTTTCATTTTTACTTTTCTTTGTTATTTAAAGGAATTTGGGTTTTTCTGTTACTTACCTTCCTGGAGTACTATCCAGAATACACTTGTAGAATCTGTAGGTTTCTTGGAGGAGATAATTCTGTGAGTACTTATCAACCTCAGATATGTACTTGTAAGTAGGTTATACAATTTCCAGGACACTGTCAATTCTTACTTTCTAAGCATTCACTTAGTCACAGTGGTGAGCAAGATAGTCACTCTGTGAAAAATACATCTATTATATTCCTCTTTATCTTTGTTGGACCTACAGTTTATGCTTCCTGAACCCTGTCTAAATAATTGATTGTGTGGAACTTGAGATCTACACATCACTACATACTCCACTATGCATACATAAAGGCAGAGTTTGTTGCAGAAACTATTTTTCAAAGGGATTAGTCAAGGTGTCTCAAGGGATAAATTTCCTGTGTTATCTGTGTTAGAATCTCCTGGAATGCTTTATAAAACTGCATTTGTCTTGCTTGCATTTACAAGGTTCCAGAGCAATGCTTGTAATTCTGCACATTAACAAGCTCTACAGGGGATTTCCTTGCACCTCAATTAACTAGGATCCTCCACAACATTTACTAAGCACCATCAGGCATTATGCTAAGCACTTAATAACTCAACCAATTCTTACAAAAGTCCTATTATATGATTTTTATAGATATCAGAAGAGAAAATTAATGCATGTGGAGATTATGAAATATTGAGGTCTACTATGTAAGTCTATTCTGTTCATTGAATTTACTTGGTACCAAAAATTATTCAGATAGCCCATTAAAAATGCAGTAAACCTAAGCACATTAGGGTAAAAACATTCATTAAACTTGACCATTTTGTGTCTGACTTTTACTCAATATTTGTACTGCTATTCTGTTGTTCCTTCCTTATGAAAAGCTGGGTTTCAAGACTCTCTTGTCAGTTTTAAGTCTATGATACCATTTGAAGACTTGCATTTGAATGCTTACCTTTTCTCTCTTCTTAAGCATATTGCAAAAAAAAGGATAATTAAAAAGTACCACACTAACTGTATGTAGGGCTTGTGTTTCTTCTGCCTAATGTACTATGTTTTAGGAGCAACTGTGATGGAGAGTCTTAAACTATTAGTAGTAAAATTAAGGGAAAATGGGGTATTGGCTTATAATCTTGCCATATACATCAATAACCATGACAAATTACGTAACTGGAAAAATTGGTTGCTAGATTTTAGTTAACTATTGTATTGTCAGTATAGCTAAAATGACCTAACCTCTATTGTAGTTGTTTATTATTCTTTGCTTTTGAGGGGCCCATCACACAGCTCCCAAATAAATACATAGAGACTCATTCTTACTTATGAATGCTGGGTCTTACCTTGGCATGTTTCTAGCCAACTTTCTTATCTTAACTTTGCCCGTCTACCTTTTACTTCTGGTCTTTACCTTTCTCTATTCTATATGTAATTCTTTACTTACTCCATGATTGACTGTGTGACTAGTTGGCTGGCCCCTGGTGTAGTCCTTTCCTTCTGCTTTTTTCGCTCCTCCCTCTCTTTTCATTCTTCTTTTATTCTTTCTACATGTCAGCCCCACCAATCCTTTCCCTTGTCTATTTGGCCATTCAGCTCTTTATTAGACCAATCAGATGTTTTAGACATGTAAAATAACACAGCTTCAGAGTGAAACAAATGCAACATAAAAGAATGTGACACATCTTTGCATCATTAAACAAATATTCCACAGCATAAAAGAATGTAGCACATCTTCAACTAATATTTTACAACATTCTGTGATCATTTCACTTTGGGAGTTCTGTTGACAAGACAAAGGAAGTGATCCTAGATTACATAGATAAGACAAATCTCTAAATCTTAGACCAATTTCTAGTTTTTCTTGGATACAACATTTATATAACAACAGGCATTTTTCTGAGTCTTTCCATTCATATACTCAAAGGCTAGAACATTTTAATGTATCTTGTTAAGAGAAATCACCTGTGAATTGGAAATAGGTTTGATGAAAGGAGAGAAAGAAGAAAGGAAACATCATAACTGCTAATATGGCTCATTAAGCATAGAATAAATTAGAATGCTTGAAAATAGTTTTTAGGATATTTAAGAACATATGATGTTCTCTTCATTTGGAAAAAATGTGGTATAATTGTTTACTTTGATTAACAATAGCTATAAATTTGGTACTTGCAAAGATAAGGTATAAAATGCTAAATTGTTCATTATTTATTCTTACTTGTAGCATTTTCATAAAAGAATCCTTATATATGCTGATGAGAACCAGCATTGCCTCTGAGAATTTCCAATGTTTTAGATTGTGTTATATGAATAATTTTTTAATTTAGAAAAATTCAATGAAAAGATTAATCACTAAGCAATGAGAATTTTTCTAAATATGCATGACAAAAGGCAATAACACAATTTAGACATAAAATAAGGCATGCTATGTAAACAATGAAATCCAGTTGCATTTTCTAATAACAAAATCATTAATATTAGTATTTTTGTTGAATAATTTGCCATGATCTATTTTTGGAGGAATGAAACTTATGAAAAGAGATTATATTCCTTTCATTTAACTAGATTATTAGATACCTTTATGTTATTTATATGTAAACCTACACAACTGCTCAGTTCTGTACTAATTAAGTACAGCTTCCAGGACAGGTTACATTTGGAGGTCAAGAATATTTAAAAGATTCTTATCTTTAAACATTTTTTAAATGATGATTTAAAACATCAGCCTTTATACTTTGGTTCTATAGATCAAGAATAAATAAAAGTAAAAGTCCCCCCAAAGGCTTTACACACATAAAGCAGAAGAAAATAAGATTAAAGTTGAATTGAAAGAGATTCATTTTTATATTTTAAATATATAAAGGACTAATTACCATAGGATATTAGTTACATGTTATACTGAATAAAACCAATTGTTTGAAGTTAGAAGAACCTTCAGTGAGTTGTTTTAATAATATAGAGAAAAGAAATAAAATATTCTTAGCTATCAGAAATCTTTCAAAATATTTAATTCCCATGGAAGTTATTTGTAAACATGATATAAGGTAAGTGGGCACTTCTTGTGCGTGCTAGTTCATATTTTAAATTTCTGTGATTAACATGGGTAAGTCCTAGAGAAGAACTGGCAAGAAGTGACTAGATTATAAGCAACCCATAAACAAACGAAAAATGAATACATAAAAATTACTAAGTAAACCCAGAATTTTTTTATAATTCAAAAATGATAAATATATTTTGAGATAATACGGAAAACCAGGCCCAGTTAATTATTTAGAATGTTGAAATATGTTATAACTTTATAACTAGAATATAAAATTCAAAGTCCATATGTTTGATTAGATTCAATCTAAAAATACAAAACTTTTAGCAAACAGCTGATTTTGGCAATATAATAGCAAATTTGCAAACTCTCTAAACAATCTGCTCATAGAGAAGGAAAAAAGAAATTAGAAGACACATGTGAAATTATAGGGAAGAAAAAGTCTGACGGCTTTCTTAGGTGCCATAAGGGTCTCAGTCAACATTCTTTAAGAAGAGAAAAATTATAGCATGAATACTTATAATACTAGAACGTTGAAAGCTGAGGGAGTATTGGGAGTTCAATACTTGAACATAACCCTGTTTTTGAATGTAATCACACATGATCTTCTTTGCAAAAAGTTCTTCTATAATCACCTAAGAACAGAAAGTCATAAGTCAATACATTGCCAATTACATTTGTGAAAGTATCAGTTAAGTAGGCTGCTGCAAAATGAGAAAATATCATGTATAAGTTACAGATGTTATTTTATAGTGTTCTCAATTTTATTTAGATTGTTAGAAGCTAGGGATTTTATTAATCCATCAAGAGAATGTTAGGCTGCACAGTCTATAAGAACTTTACAGAAGATATTAATTGCAGCTTCATCAGAAAACTTTTGACCAAAGCTAATGTATATTACATTATGTTAATAAAATGAAAATAGACTGATCTACTTTGGAGTTTTCTGAATAAAAGCTTATACACATAGCCTTTCATAATAGTTTTAGCTAGAATATTGTCCACAATATTTACTAATACTAATTCTTATACAAGCAATGCATGATCGTGTGCTTGTCTGTACATTGGCTGCACAGTCCTGTATAAGAAAGTTGTATTATCTTTTTTATTTACATTGTATTAATAACATTGGTCAACTTTCCCCACATGAACTCGCTGCTTTGAGTTTCTATTTAAAATTCAAGAGGTCCATAAAATTTTTACAAATAAGTCCTTTGCTACTCTACAGTGTGAAAATTTTTGCCATTTAACAAATAATTTCTTCGTTACCTCAAAACTGTAAAGTTTCTGAAATTCATTTTTGTAGATAGTATAAACACATAAAAGCCAAATAAGCACAAAAGAAAAAGAGACTTCTAGTTCTTAGTCCTTTGTGCATGATATAATTATGTGGGAAACTTTTGGAAAATAGTCATACCTAAGCCCTATCTGAGTTTTGCATTTATTTGATTTGGGGAACAGCATGGGACTTACTGTTTCCAATGTAACTATAATAGTATAAACTAATATTGCTTATTTCTATCATACCCAATTGTCAATGCCATACTAGCAAATTGAAACAAGTTGCTCCCTAAAGTAGTATTACCCCATATTTGAGTAGATTTTCTTATAAGGATATAAAGATAGCTCATCATTAGGAAATATATCAACATTATTCGTTACTCCCAAGAGCTTAAGTACAGAAATCATGGAGTTATTAGTAAATGCATAGATGCTAGTGAAACAACATTTCTAAGAAGTCTCTGAGGTTATTTGGATGAGAAATCCATTTCCATGATGTTCATATGTTCATTTGAATGATAGCAAATAATTTGAAAACTTAATGTTGTAAAACAACAGGCAAGTGTTAAAAATTTTGTAATTATACATATATATGAGCTCATCCAATTATGTACCTATAAAATCCAAGCAAGTATAGAGAATTTGTAAGGCAAATTAATGGGTAGCAATAACAGGAAACATAAATATTTAATATAATATGCTTGAAATAAATAGTAATAAGATAAAAATAGAATGTATATACAGTAATTACAAAAATCATACCTCAGATCATATTTAATAAAGAAAATTTGAGAAAAGTTTTAACATTTTTTGAACTAATCAAAATGGGTTTCTAAAATAGGAGAGAGAAAATCCATGTTTTGGATCTTAGTTTTGTTTTTATTTATTTATTTTTTTGCATTGTTGAAGATGAATCCCAGGACATTGCTTTTGCTAAGAAGGTATTCTATGAGTAAGCTATATTTCCAGCCCTAATATGTTCTTGATTAAAAAATGTTGAAAATATTAGTTAATTATATTTTCTTCACAAATATAAAATAAAAAGCATAAACCCAATACAGTATCTTTAACATGTCTTTTTTTGAAACTAGATAAAATTGTTGAAGCTAGAATAGAAAATTAATGGAATCAGGTTTAGTTCGGAGTACCACATGGTACAACACACCTGTCTGTAACTTTATTTCCAGGTGTTCTGACATTCTCTTTTGGTCTTGCGGGAGCGGTTCAAGTACAATGCACACATGTGGTGCATGTAAATCATAACTTCAAACACATATACAGAATAAATGTACAAATGTAAAAATACAGATCCTACATGTCAAACAGTCAGAATAAATGGATAAGTGATTCTCCAGTAGGGTACTCGAATAACACTGTGGTTATACAGAATAAAAGGATAGATATGTTGATAGAGCCTGAAGGGCACAATCAAATCCTGAAATAACTGTCTGTCTTATTTTCTGTATTTAAAATGTTGACATCAGACTACGTTCTGCTGTAAGTAACTTCATACTACATAAAGCTGTTTTTAGGCTATGCTTTGCCCTAGGAGACCCCATTTTATAAGCAACTTTTGGCTCCATTTTAATAGAAAAGGATAACTATAGACATGGGTTGAATGCAGAGACTGTACCATCTATTAGGCTGCATCCACTAAAGACTTAGGTGGGTTACTCAAACCAAACTGGATCTAAGATGATTGACATAGTGATTACTTGATATCCTGTCACTTTATTTTAACCTCATCCACATGGACTATAAGAATTGAAAATTGACTGGAGAGAAGCATGAAAGAACTCAAAATCAGTAGTGTTTAGCTTTCCCAGAAAAAGCCCTGCTGTTCTCATAGAAGATAAAGATATTCTTACCCTTCATTTATTTCATCCTGTTCCTGTAGCCTCTCAAACTATCAAGGTTGAGATATTTATTCGTGAGTTTACTTATTTGTGTCTCTTATTCTTAGCCATAAGCTTCCTTTGAATAAGTTCCCTTTCATGTTCAATAATGCTCAGTCTTGTCAAGGATTAAGTTGAGAAAACAAAGGTAGAGGAGGAAAAAACTGGGGAGAGAGAACATGATATATATGTATGATATGTAGATATACATGTATATCAATCTGCTTTGATGATTTCATTAGTGAGATTTTTATTATTGTATTATCTGACAAAATTATATATATATATATGTATGTATATATATATTCTCTTAACATATGAAGAAATCTAATACTTGAAAACAGTAAATTAATTTTTAAATAATATAATTATGTATACTGAGCTTTTTCTTTCTTTAGCTTTTAGTAAAGAAGTTACCTGGTTATAGATGCAATAATGTACTGCACAAAGCATAAAAATTTTAGATGGATTTTAATGTGTTCACCAGTCAGAAATGTTTATGGAGAATATATGTTTAACATCATTTTCATATAATATAATGTCTATGTGATTTGCAATACTTCCTTAACCCATTGCATTGTATAATTTTTATGAGTTTATATTTCAGTTTCAATTTTAAAATTAAATTTAATTGGAAATAAAGAAGTAAGCGTGATTGTAGTCAGAATTTTGGGGGGACCACCAGCTCACAAAAGATTGGCACAGAGACTTCTTTTTAATTATTATAATTTGACCTTTAGCTTAGGCTTGTTCCCAACTAGATTTTATAATTTAAATTAACCCATTCACATTAATCTATGTTCTATCACATGGCATTGTCTCTTCCACCTTTCACCTCATGTTTCCTCTCTGTGTCCTTTGGCTTCTCCTGCATGCCTAGATACCTCCTCCTCTTCCTTTCTCTCCCTGTAAGTTGTACCTATATCTCCTGCCTAGATATTAACCATTCAGGTTTCATTACACCAATCACACCAATATATATTCACATAGTGTACAAATATGCACAACATGTGCTGGCAGAATTTGTTATCCATATGGAGAAAATACATACATATTCCTATTTCACTTCATTTACAAAAATAAATTCAAAATGTTATAATGTTATAAATGTCAAAAGTAAAATGCATTATTATTAGAAGGAAATTTCTTATTCTGTCCTTAATTTTAAACAAGAAAGTAACTACAAATGTCATAAGTGAACTTTTCACAGATTTTTCTAGGTAAAAGTTTAAAACTCATTTCCTGCCAAAATCAAATAAAATTCGTATATAGCTTTGAAATACAGCAGGCTGGGAAAAAAATGGTAATGCATTTAGTGAATTGCTATCCCTCAGCAACATAGATCTCAACAAAAATTAAAAGACAAAAAAATTAAAGTAGCAACTCCTAGTGGAGCAAATGATATAGCTCTAAATTTTGAGGCCAGTTATGTGCATTACTAATAAGAAAATCCTGCTATGATACTTGTGTTGTAAAGTTAAATGACAAGAAAATGTTTTATTTTAGATGTTGTGGCTTATGCAAATTTTGTTCTATAATTTACCTGCTTGTTTGAACTCTGGGAACAATATACTGATGTAACAACTCTAGCAGTTTTGATTTTGACCTTAAAACCATCTGGACAACATGTTCTATTTGAAGTCTTTAGACACCCAAAATCTTCTCAAATGTATTATTCCACTTGTTATTAAACACTCACTGCACATGCAGTCCCTAGGGCCATCCACATCATATTATTTTATTTAACCCTTAGAATGACTTTTTTCTCAAGGATATTTAATATCATTGATCAAAGACTGTTGATTTCCCCCAAAACACATGCCATGTTTTATTGATTTTATAGAGCTATACATTTTTCTCACAATGACTTTTAAGATATATACAGTATGTACATATCAAGCATAGTCAAGGTTCTATAAATTTATGCTATTTGCCCATTATCATAATAGTAAGTAAATATCTTGATATCAAGTTTATGTAACTCTCTAACTCATGTTCTGAACTTATTAATTACATTCATTGGGGCGATAAAATACAAACTAAAACATTTTGCAAGATTAGATCTCTAATTGTTAACAGATCAATGGTTTCAAATCTTTTGTCCCCTCATATACCTCACTGGAAATTTTATAAAATATGTATACTTGCTCCTGAGATCATTGCATCACACACATGTACACGTGCATATGTGTACACACAAGCAAGCACTCACAATATTCCGTATAATTCCGTATAATGATAGACCTTCTGAAGCTCATGTGGAATCCTTCCATCATTAGGTTATGGCTATGTGCTCTACTGATGGAGGAGACGTAGGGATGCTTGTTAAACTGTTCATGCAAATGTCCTATAACTTGAAGCTGGAGAAATGACCCACAGGTTAAGGGTACTGATTGTTCTTCCAGAGGACATGAATTAATTTCTTACTGTCCACCAAGTGGGTCACAAACAGATTTAACTACAATTCTAAACTCTCTTCCACCCTCTTCTGGCGTCCTTGGGCACTGGGTATGCATGTCATATAGAATGAAAAAAAATGCTTTATAAGTCCAGAGGAGCTGTGTTTCTGCTTTTAAAATTTATTTTCATTTTAAAATCTAATTTATTTTATGTGAATTTAGATTAAATGGAAATTTGCACCTGCTGATTAAATAAATTAGAGGAAAGGAACTTCTAAGGAAGACATAAGAAGAATTATCATATTTCTAGTGCTCCATTTACATAGAAATAATGAAGAGTCTTCCTCAAATCATGGCAGCCTATACTGACATTAGGAACATACTAATTTATTTAACGGTGGCTCTGTAATTTCCCACACAGTTCGATTCCAAAGAATCCCTTTTTAAACAGCATGACATTCCCTACCTTTGTCCCTAGATTACGCTAGGATTTCCTTGTCAGTACTTAGACCAGTTCCTGAAAACTTTAAGGGGGGTCCTGTACCAAGCCAACACTAAAATCTTGTTTTGTTGTGTGTGCCACATTCCTACTAAATCTACTGGATGGCTATTTTGAAAAATCACTTTCCATTAATAAAAAAAGACCTCTTATCCTCATTGGTTATGATGTTGCTGAGAGATGGAGTGTTCAGCTAGTAAATACATAACGAATACCAGGAACTCTGATTAACCAAACTGTCTTCCACACTAAACTATAATATCTAGTTTATGGCTAGTCATATAACAGATAGGAAATTCTAGATCATCGTGGTACTATTGTTGAGAATGAATAATGGTAAAAGCTCCTCAAAGTACTGATGAAATGTTAGTTTTTGGCAATGATGAGATTTTTAAAAGTGTGTAGGTAGTAATGGATCCTTTAGAGTTAACTGTTGGAAACCCCTACTTGATGAATAAGTGTCAGTTATGTCCTTAAGGTTTTCTTTTTGTTATTCTTTAACATCTGTATAAATTGAGAACAAACAGCCAAAACTTTTCTTCCCTAATCATATCTCTATGCTAATGAATTCTCTTTGACATTGTGACTAAGCAATTTTATTAAAGCATTCAAAAAAGCAGTGAGCTACCTAGAATGAAGTTGTGGCAGTTAAACTATTATCTATGTGTTTTGCAGCTTTTTCTCTAGGTGGTTCATCTGAATCTTAGCTGGAATTGTTTGTGAAAGTCCAACTACTTGAAAGATGAAGATAAAAGTGCCTTATTTATGCATACTTGGAGTGGCTGAAGGTTGATACGCACTCCTTGCGTTAATCTTTCTTTAGAGACATAAACAAATGTCCCTTTTTCCCAGTTAAGGCAAAATGACAGAATAAAGAAACAATTCCAACCAAGTGTGACATAATGAATCAGTGAGTATATTCAGATTACATCTACAAGACCAAGAGAAGGGTTCCTTACAGGAGCATGAATCAAGGCAACTACATCAGGGAAAGTCCACCCCAGTCTGGGCCATAACCCACTACACAACGTAGAGGCTGTGTCCCTGGATCTTCCCACAGCACTACAGATATTTTGGTGATCAGAGTCTCCTTCCTTTGCAATTGTTATTGCTTGTATCGTTTTGTGTGGGAACATTGTGAAGCCTGCGAATTTCAGTTCAGACCTCTGGGTTTTGTTTGTTTTCTGAGGTTTAAAGAGTCCCCTCCTCCAACTCAGTTTGGAGAAAATAACTACAAACAGCACCAGAATGCTTTATTTTAGTTTGTCAAAATTGTGTCATCCTTTATTTTGCCATATCTTTTGTCCTCTAAATATTTTCCACAGGCAAAATACTATTTCTTTTGTATTTCTCATTTAATTTAATGTTTACTTTTATATGAAGGAGAAAAACATTATATTGAAGAAACTTGAAGATGAAAGCTCATTTCATTTCCAGTAATGCGGTACTTAAAGTTATGAAGATTTCTCTTGGCTTCTCCAGGTTTATGTCACCTTAGGATAGACAGGTTACTGTATTTTTCCTGCTAAGGGTATATGATAAACAATCATGGTAAATAGAGAATGTTTAATCTTTTATACTAATTTTTGACTATTGTTCAATATTTGATACAATATACCGTTTTTAAAAAATGAAGCTTAACTTCATCCTTATATTGGAAGATAGCTATAGCATTACTTAATTTTCCAACAATCTGACCTTTTTTTTCTTTTTATTCATTTGTTTTCTAAATTAGTTTTTCTTCTTTTTTTGGACTTATCTCATTTTCACCCTCACATTTCCTCTCTAACTCTTCCCATGTCTCTGCAAGTACCTCTCAACTTTATTGTATTTTCTCGTTGAATTATAATTGTTACATACATATTTAAAAAGCCTTAAATTCTAACATTTTCCTTTTGGACAGAAACCAATATATTTTTATTGCTTTCTCATTCTCATGTGATTGTTTAGGAAGGAAGGATTCTTAAACATTTTTAGAGGTGAGAAACAGCCCTATACACTATAGGTGGCTCCTGTTTACTTCAGTAAGCTTCATCCAGTCAACATTTCCAGTATGGTCTAAAACATGAGTAAGTGGCTCATTTCATCTAAGCAAAGCAATATAGGCTTTTCACTGCAGCAAAGTGAAAATGATTTCTGAACCTTTTAAAACTATTATCAGGAAATACCATTGTAATGAAGCTTCCCCTTCAACTTGTATTGTGCCTTTTATGGCATAAGATTAATGCACTAATTCTACTAAATAAAACTGATATAAAGCAACTTCTTAGTAATGTAACTACCTGTCTTATTAATCATTATTAATACAAAGTCAGGAAGCTGATATGGAAGCCCTAGATGTGTGATGTATTTGTGTGAATGTGTGCCTGTCTGTCAGTCTCTGCCTGCCTGCATGTGTGTGAGTGTGCTTCATTGATTGATAAGAAAAAATGATTCTTTCTTTACAAGACCAAAATAGACTTGGTGCAATTGGAAAACAACAAGTAGGTAGCAAAATGACCATGGATTGATTGATTGTACTTGTAAAGTTATGAAATGAGTCAAAATTTCCACTCTGCACTATATTCTCAATGTACTTACTTCCATGAAATGCCTGTAAAACTGCCTAAATTTGTTACAACTATCTTGTGAGCTAAGTCAATTTATTATTTCAAATTGACAGTCCAATGCTGTTAAGATTGAACTGGGTCTTGGATCATGTTAAAGGCAAATGGAAGAAATACAGTGTTCCATTTCCATTAGTGGATATTTGTTGGCTTCTTTCTTCATTCACTGAATTTTCAGAATCATCATGAATTGCTGTCATGATGAATGGAATGTCTGTGGACAAGTGTAACAAACCAGGGATCAAGAAACAAATTCTATGGTCTTGGCTTCATCACTAACTAGATAGATGATTGAGGGTAAGTCACTTCTTGTCCTTGGGCTTCATATTATTTTCGGAAAACAGAAATGTAGAATGTTTAACTGCCCTTTTATCCAGAAGTATCTGTAAATTCTGACTTTAACGTTACCATTGTCAGATAATAACATTTATTATGAGTCACCATTTTTCAGTCTTGTTGGGAAAATATTTTCTATTACAGAATTTTAGCAGTCATTTAAAGTCCCTGGATAATTTTTTATGCCATTTTGAGAAATAATTCCTCATTGAAGTACAATAATATCTATATCTTCCTTTAACCTGCAGCTTTTTAGCAGTGCAGCAATAAATAAGCTGACAAAATTTATTGACAAAAGTGAAGTTCATTGAATGAGTTCATCTTTTTATCCTGTGATATATGAATGCCCTTCAGTAAATACTATACAATTGTGTGACTGTATTTCAAGAGAGAGGTTTAAGATATTTTTGCATCATTAATGCTTTCATTTAGAGAGTCAGTTTCAGAAAAAACTGACTGGAGATGTGTGTAACTCTGTGGCAAAGTGGTCAGAACAAACAAATAAAGAACTGAGAATAGACAAAAAAATAGCATATTTTCAAACGAAGAATTATTTTATCTAGAAGTAAAGGGAAGCTATGGTTGAAATGCTTGTTACTTAAGGTAACAAAGCCAAGGATTCATTTTTGTTTCCATCTACTGTCAATTATTAGAGTGTCTCCTAATGACATTGCTTGTGTCTGCTGGCCATTGGGGAGCAGAAGGGTAAGCCTTTGAATGAAAAAGTTAAGATAAGAGAAAGTTCAGTTCATATGGCTGACCTTCAAAGTTAAATTCTATTTATTTATTCATTCATTCATTCAATATGTTGAGTGGCTATATGCTAGGCATTTTATTTTGACCTGTATGTGATTTCTGTCAACTACAGTTTTCCTTCTTCTTTCAAATTCTGAGCTATATGAGAATAGATTATAAGCATCTTTGTACTTACCACTAGGATTTATTCAATCTTACTGTTAAGATCAGATAATTTTTAAATCAAATAAAGTACTGCAGATACATTATCTCTTTCTTTTAATTTCACTGTTTCCCAAAGTACTTCATTTCTCACATTTTTGTACATATACACACATTCCTATATACAAAAATATCTATGTATTCCAATTTTCTATATTGTTTTGTATGTTTTAAAATTCTGGATAAGGGACTAGAGAGATTGTTCAGTTAGTGCGTACTGTTCTGGCAGAGGATCTGGGTCAGGTTTCCAGCACCCATAACAGGTGAATGACAACCACCTATAATTCCAGATCCAGGATTTCTGACACCTCTTATTGATCTCTGAAAGTACTCACTCATGTGCACATACAAAAATCTTTATATATATTTAAAAACAAAATCTTAAAATAACAAATTCTGTGTAATCTGAATAGAAATAGTAACATTCTATTTTCATTTACTAATGATTTCTTTGCATTTTTCAATTTAGAGTCAAATTGATTAAACAGCTATAACTCTTCATTGCAGGCTTATTTCTGCTGCTTTTTGTGCAATCCCTGTTTCCTGGGGGGCAGGGGTGAGAACACACAGAAGCAGTAACACAGACTCTGAGAGATTCTAATACAGAAGCTCTTTATTGCAAAAAGATCAGGGGTTTTTCTGGGTTTTATGGGATTTTAGGGAAATTAAGCTGCTGCAAGAACATTTTGGTTGGTCACTTTAAAACTGGTGGTCATTGCTGTTGTGTTGTGATTGGCTAGGAATTCATGCCATTAGTTACTGTACTTTAGGTTTGCTCACAGGTTATTTTGGCCAATTTTGCTTATTCATTGTGAGTTTGCATGTGTTTGTGCTTGCACTATTGCTCTGCCTCATCTCACTCTTTTAATTTTATTCTTATTGGGCGATCTATTGGGAGCTATGAATTTTTATAGCCCCACATTGGGGACCCCCCAGCATTTTGGGATGTACCTGTCTTAGACTGGTCTGCTGGACAGGCTCCTACCCATCTTTAACTACCAGTCCTTGAAGGGTTGAGTCTCCCGAAGTTCCCAAGAAGTTAGAAGCAGAGGATTTTAGGAGTACTAGGGATTTAAATGGCCTCCTGTATATGTGTTAGTCAAGCATGGACCACCCCCCTCAGAGTTTTGGTCCAGTATATTCCATAGCCATTAACACCTGGAGTGTTGCCTTGTTCACTTGCTGTTGTCAGGATCTTAGCTGTTGGAAACACTTAAGCAGAAATATGAGAGCCATCACCATCCCTCCCATAAGGCACCATGCAATAAGTTTAAGAGGGGTCTAGAAGGGATTTTATGTGATCCCATAATTGACCAAAGAATGTAGTAGATAAGTCCAATGGATGGACCTGTGTTCCATAGGTTCTGGTTAAATGTTTATAGCTGGACAAGGGAAAATCCAGTAAAAGCTTGTGCATATTTTGAGGGGACAAATGAAATTGCTGATGGAGGAGCCTAGCCTGCTTCAGCAAAGGCAAGGACCTTATCATATGTCATAGTCATAATTAGGCCATTTACTCTATGGTTACCTATGGCTAGCATTCCTGCCAGTACTGTATGTGATCTGATATGGTAATTGCCAGTAGTCCCTTCTGGACTGTAGTAAGTCTTGAATAGTTTGCGTGGTTTTGGAGATGGAATCCCACTGGGACTTTAATTTCACAAAAGATAGTATTTTACATGCTTGTGTGGCATAGCAGATATCTGAAAAAATATTTATGGGTTCTGATTGGGTCATTTCCAATACCTTAAGGACCTCCAATAACTCCCCTAGTTGTTTTGATCTAGGAGTTGGTTGGGTATAGGCCTTTTCCTTATGATTAACTACCATTATTATTAACTCAAAATTAGTTTTACTGGAATCATCTGTAAAGGTTATAGCGACCTGGGGGATGGCATTTTTTGATGGTGTGTCATAACTTTTTATCTTTAATTTTAAAGGGGGGAGGGCAGAAAGCCGTCTGTCCTGAGGGAACTGATTATCCAGGGTGCCCATACTGGACCTAGTAATCACTTTAAAACAGACTTCCTCTCTAAGTGGATTGTTGTTTATCCTGGCTTTGCTTATGACAATATCTCTGCACGCTATATCTTTAGCTGTAACTCCTGGGTCAGGGAGTACACCAAGTACCATGAGCGGCTGCTGACTGACCTGAAGGGCAGCAAATGACTTATTTTCAAAGACTTTCCTGAAAGCTGGCTGAGCACATAGAGCATGAGCAAAAGAAACTTCCTCTTGCCACCTTGGTTCTGGTGTTTCACAATACTCTCAAGCTAGCTCACAAAGACACCAAAGTCTCTATTAAGATTGGCTCTACTGCTGTTCAACTAACCTCAACAGAGAGAACAAAAGTATTTTGTCAATCCATTTTTTTACATGCTTTTACATGACATTTACTATGTTTCTGAAGTTGAAGACATCTGCCTAGTGGATCAGAACCAGTTCATGTTAACCATTGCAAGCCAAGGCACACCACTTACCTTCACACACCAGGAGTATGAAGCCTTTGAACAGTCTATCATTCATATCAGTACCCGCTGGGAGATTCTACACTCTCATGCCCAATGATAATCCTTTTGGCATTAGGGCATTGGATGTTTGGATGAGCCCTGGGACAATCCCTATGTAAATAGCCAGACTGTCCACATTCCCAGCAAGTACAGTCTCTTGGGGCAGAATTACTGTCCTTGTCAAATTTGGCATTGATCAAGGCATTGACGGAAGCCAGAAGGGTAGAAATGGGCCTGTTGTGTGTCAATATCATGGGCAGCCAAGACCCACTTATGAATATTCTCATTTCTAGCAGGTGTGGTGACATTGCAGGTAATTGTGTTGAGCTCCTCCCAGGTTTGCAGTATAATAAGGATATTCCTGGTAGAGCCAGATGGGATGCGTTTTTTAACACCATTGGTGACACAGGTCAAAAATTCAGAAAATTGTTCCACAACCTGCTGGACAAGATTACAGAAATAGCCTATGCTGTTATGGGGCTTACAAAATTTGAGGGCCTTGAAGGCTAACTCAGACACTTGTGGGAAATAGGCATGTAAGCCAATCATGGATTATGAGACAGGATCAGTGTATTGCCCGTGGCCAATAAGCATATTGTAATATTAAGTTCAAACTACAAATTTATATGGACTTGAGTCTCTGCTCCACCATCATAAACTGAGCACAATTGGAGAAACCCTGAGGGGTCAAGGACTGCCTTCAACATGGAGTATGAATCATAATGGTTTTGAAGCTACATGGTCCATTGTCTGAGTACTTCTCCAAAATAAGAAGAATCGGAGTAGCATCGGTCACCCTTGCACACCCCTTCATGGCTCCCAGCCTACTCCCTGCACTGGAGGTGATTGGGGGAGGACAGATATCTGACAAGGACAACATGACTGGAGCCTCCAAACTCCACAAGGATGGGATGCATCTAGAAGTGCTCAAGTTTATCAAAAATGGACTGGAACCATAGATGTTGGACCTGGCACTGAGTCTCTCCATTCGGTGACAAATACAGATGCTTTGAAAGTGAGGACATATTCACCACATATTGTCTCACTGTGATGTACCAGGAAGACACCATGGGAGCCGGTGCCTCCTTCAAGCACTAATTGGACAGCCTTGAGTTGAGAAAACATACCATGGAACCAAAAATATTCTGAGAGGGGCTGATCCCCCTCAGATTCCCTCTGGAAAAGGAATGAACCTGTGGATGCTTCTGGAGTATCCACGGGAGAATAGGGGGCTTAAGAGGAGATGAACTGTCCCTGCTGGTTGCCCTACTCATGGGGATATAAGGGAGCAATTGCAGAGGAAGCAGTTCCATTGACTCAAAATGGGAGCCGGCAATGGAGGCAGAACTAGGGGAGAAGGATGCTGATGGTTGGTTGGAAAGGCCCCTATAAGCCCCCTGTGACAGGGGGTCATTAGTCTTGTCGGGTCCCAACAGCAGATACTGGCTGGGCAGACTTTCTGAATGATTCAGTCAGGGAAACTCCAGGCTGCCTGCTGCCTGAGGAAGGAGATTCCAGGGGCCAGGGGAAGGGTCATGGGACAGGGACTGATAGCAGGGCAGAGTCCTGGACTTAGGCAATTCTGGATGTCAGACACCCAGGCCTTCACATGAAGTGCATTAGTTTTCTCCAGAACGTACTCTGAAGGGCCTTCTACCTTAACCACAAACGTGTTCTCCCTGTAAAGAATCTCTAGGGCCATGGCTGTGTGGATATCTGTGATAGTAGAACATGGAAT
This sequence comes from Myodes glareolus, assembly GCF_982192425.1. Taxonomy (NCBI): domain Eukaryota; kingdom Metazoa; phylum Chordata; class Mammalia; order Rodentia; family Cricetidae; genus Myodes; species Myodes glareolus. The sequence goes on from NC_142053.1 coordinate 60,285,436, forward strand.
GTTGAGTCAGGACCAGGATGTCTTGGGTGGTACAAAGAACTCCAAGTGACTTCTTCATACCCCTTGTTTTTCACTTTGGAGCAATAGGCAACACTTCTGCCACTGAAACTGTCTTCCTCCCCCTGAGGTCAGCCCAGCCTCCCCTCTCCCATAACCCACTCCTGCTGGGTCAGGGGAAATTTCATCCCCCACAAAACTGAGCAGCTCTTCTTTCTGTACCATTACTGCTCCATCTTTCAAGGTTCCCCCTCCACGACTTACTCTCACCCTCTCAAAGTGGTGAGTCCATCTCTCCACAGGGGATGTGCCATCACTAGGAAAACCCTTACCAACTGTCCCAGCACCACCAGAGGAGTTGGAGTTACTATTTCCACCTAGGACCTAGGCATGAGGTGGTTTTCAGAGGCTCAACTGGGGAAAAAGTGTCAATGACCTCTCGCCAAGGCAGGATGCCTCATATAGAACTTCTGACTGAGCTACCCACTAAATGGAGGGAAAAGCATTTCTTGAACTTCAATTTTGAGGACATTTTAGAGGAGGAAGAGACTGAGGAAAGAAGGGGCCAGCTAGATCCTTAGAAAATAGAGATGGACCCATCACTCCTAGGGGCCCACCCACCCTGCAGCTGTCAAGAGACAAGTCAAGTGGTGGTGCACTCTCCACATCAGAGTTCAATAGGGACAAAAGAGTTGGGGAGAGTGAGCCAAAGGCATGGGCCACTTCAGCTTCAAAGTGCTTCAGGAATAGTTCAGCAAAACGGCCAGAGAAGGCAGCTTTTGCTCCAGACTCTGCATATTACGTGCAAGAGGCCAGGTAGAGGCAAAAATGGTGGGAAAGTTCCAGGGCAGCTGTCCTCACATGGGACTCACAGAACTCTTGACAACTTGGTGGTGGGAGTAGCTGTGAAGAAATGAAGGCCTCATTCTCTGGGGAAGGGGCACCATTTATGATGGGCCCCAGGAGGAGCCTGTGAGGAGGGGTACCAAAGAAAAAAGCAACCAGAAGGCATGGGGTGAGTAACAACAACTGCATCTCAGTCACTGTGCTCAACTCCAGGATGAAACTAGTGGAAGTACCGCCATCTGAGAACATTCCAATCCTGAAAGAGAAAAGGAAAGGGAATTCAATCACAGTCAAATGGTCAAAACCTTTCTGTGAATTAAGAGACTGGCCACCACCTAATGGCCTTTAACAGGTGGTCGGTCACATTACCAGATTAGTTGAGAAGAGAGACTAAGAGAGGAAGTCACTCCAGTGTCAGTGAGCTCCCATTAGCTCAGGTAAGCTGTTTCAGTGACCTTGACCCCTCTGCTCATATTAGTGCTCCTCTCTCTCTTTGGCTGGATTTTGGAAGCTCAACCTAGTTCTTCACTGTGGATCTCTGGATCTGTTTCCATCAGTTGTTGGCTGAAGGTTCTATGATGACAATTAAGATAGTCATCAATGTAATTATAGTGGAGGACCAGTTCAGCACCCTCTCCACTCCACTATTGCTTCATACTTAATCAAGATATCTCTTTCCATGTTAACCCTCTCTGTTCTTTCCCCATTTCAACCATCCCATTCCCTCATGTTCTCCTCTTTCTTCCTCTTCTCTCCTCCTCCTCTTCTTCCAATCTCCTTTCTCTCCCCACTCCCATGCCCCCTATTTTCTACGGACATTTTGTCTATTTTTCTTTCCCAGAGAGATCCATGTATGTATCTCTTAGGGCTCTCCGTGCTAGTTTCTCTAGGATCATGGACTATAGGCTGCTTATTCTTCATTTTATGTCTGATATCCACTAATGAGTGAGCACATAGCATGCTTATCTTTCTGAGTCTGGGTTACCTCACCCAGGATGTTTTTTTTTCTAGTTCCATCCATTTGTCTGCAAGTTTCAAGGTCATTGATTTTACCTCTGAGTAGTACACCATTGCATAAATACCATATTTTCTTTATCTGTTCTTCGGTTGAGAGGCATCTAGGTTGCTTCCAAGTTCTGATTATTACAAATAATGATACTACGAACATAGTTGAGCAAATGTCCTTGTAGTATGATTGAGTATACTTTGGGAATATGTCCATGAATGGTATTGTTAGGTCTTAGGGTAGGTTGATTCCCAATTTTATGAGAAACAACTATACTAATTTCCAAAGTAGCTGTACAAGTTTGCACTCCCACCAGTGATGGAAGAGTGTTCCCCTTACTCTGCATCCTCTCCAACCTAAGCTCTCATCGGTGCTTTTGTTCTTAGCCTTTCTGACAGGTATAAGATGATATCTTATACCTTATGTTTTGATTTACATTTCCCTGATGACTAAGGATGCTAACAAGTTCCATAGGTGTCTTTCAGCCATTTGTGAGTCTTCTGTTGAGAATTCTCTATTTATATCTGAATCCCATTTTTAATGGATTATTTGATATTTTGATGTCTAGTTGAGTTCTTTATGTATATTTGGGGATCAGCCCTCTCTCTGATGTGGGACTCATGAAAATCTTTTCCCATACAGTATGATGCCATTTCATCTTATAAACCATGTCCTTTACCTTACAGAAGCTTCTCAGTTTCAGAAGGTCCCATTTATTTACTTTTGCTCTCAGTGTCTGTGCTACTGGTGTTATATTTAGAAAGTGGCCTCTTGTGCTCATGAATTGAAGGCTACTTCCCACTTCCTTTTCTAACAGTTCAGTATGGCTGTATTTATATTGGAGTCTTTGATCCATTTGGACTTGATATTTGTGCATGGGAATAGATATGTATCTATTGGGATTCTTCTACATGTTGACATTCAGTTATACCAGCACCATTCATTTAAGATGCTTTTTCCATTGTATAATTTTAGCTTTAACAAAAACCAGGTTTTCATAGGTGTGTGGATTAATATCCAGGTGTTTGATTTTTTGTTTTACCATATGAAGTTAATAATTGTTCTTTCAACATCTGTGAAGAATTGGGACTTGCCAGCTGTGGAGTACTGGGGGGGGGACAGAAATTCCCACAGCTGACTCTCCTGTTGCAGATGGCGCCCACGTGGATAACTTCATCCACAGAAAGCCTGAGAAAGCTTGGGAAAAAATAGAGTAAAGCATGTTTTCTTGGTAGCAGCAATTTCTCAGGTCTGCTCTGCTTATAAGAGGCAAGCAAGTGCTCTCATCTAAGAGAGGCTTCCTGACTCAGCTTTAGCTGCAAAACCCTGCAGCTCTTTTAAGAGGTCCTGCCACGAAACACTAAAACGGTGTTGATGAAAAGCTGAACACATGCTTTTCGGTTTTCAGCCGTAGCAGAAAAAAGCTGCGCTGTTTTAAAATGCCGGCTTTCTGGGCTATCCTGCCAGGGCAAACTGACTCTTTCAGGCAGGCAGCCCGAAACATTTGAGTGTGGTCTGTGAGCTGAATGCTGCAGCTTGCTTGCTGGCAGGGACCTTGAAATGCCATAGAGTTGTGGCAATAAAAATGACTCCAGTGGTACCTCTGCCATGAGGCTGGAAAGCTAAGGAATGGGCTGGATCTAGCCATCAAAGCCACGGCTTTCATCCTCTCCTTAAAGACTCATGTAGTCAGAAAAAGAGAGATATACAATAAAGAGAGATTCAAAGAAGAAAAAACCTCTAAATGATTTACAGTGTGTTAAAAATATATACAGGATAAAAGTTAAAGTTCTTATAGTAAAAAGAAAGAAAGAGAGTTGTTGGGTGTGGTAGTACATACCTTTAATCCCAATGCCTGGGAGGCAGAGGTAGGTTGACCTCTGTGACTTCAAGGGGCAGAGGTAGATTGACCTCTGTTACTTCAAGGTGTGGTAGCACACACCTTTAATCTCAATGCCTGGGAGGCAGAACAGACTGGTCTCTGTGAGTTCAAGGTGTGGTAGCATACACCTTTGAGCCCAGCACTGGGGAGGCAGAGACAGAGGGATCTCTGTGAGTTCAAGGACAGCTTGGTCTACAGAGTTATTCCAGGACAAAGATATATAGAGAGAACCTGTCTCAAAAAGCCAAAAGTTAAAAGTAAAAATAAAATAAATAGACGTTGAAATAAAGCCACATAAAGATGGAAAATACACAGAGAATCTTGATACTGTGTGTTATTATGCTCTCTTTGAATTGTTTGAATGCTGAGGAAGGAGCAACAGCTGCTAAAAGATATTTGTTTATAAATGCTGCTGAACTAACCCAAGATAGATATTTTGAAAATACCTTGGCTTCAAAATTGAAGTCAAAAGGTATGCTACTTTGGAGAAGAGATTTTGCTTTTGTTTCCACAGGAAATGAGAGGCTATGGTTTCATTCTGAGCTAAGAAAAATTAGATTTGATCAAGGAAGACCACCTGAGAAATCCCCGGTAGGAACAGATGGCCCATTTGGGAAAAATGGTCTGGATGTCTGAGTTTTACATCCAGAACTGATACAAGACTGTTGCCTGAGATGATCGAGACTCACAGGATACTCCAGTTAGGACTTGATTATAACTCTAAATTTCCTTTAAGTCCGCATAAGATTATCACTGACCCAATCAGCAGGAAGTAGCCTGGAAAACTATGCCCATATTCCACCCCCACAAAAAAATGGACTATGGATATTTTCCTTTGTTTAAAAAAAGAGGGGGAAATGGTGTGGGAGAATTGTCTGTAATCTGTCAATCATATTTTAAATAAATGCTGATTGGCCAGGCAGGAAGAATAGGTGGGAAAACCAGGCAGGAAGTAGAGGTGATGCAATGAGAACAGGAGAATTCTGGGAAGCAGGAAGCTCCCTCCACCATTCTTGCCCAGATCACCAAAGAAGCAGCATGTGAGCTGATAGTTGAAAAAGGTACCAAACAATATGGTTAACACAGACAAGAATTATGGGTTACTGTATGGTGTAAGAATTAGTTAACAAGAAGCCATAGATAATGGGCCAATCAGTTTATAACCTAATGTAGACTATGTGCGATTTTCCTTGGGGCTTGCCAGCTGTGGGGTTCTGGGTGGGACAGATATCCCAACAAGCAGGCCCCCTCATGTTACAGGATACTTCCCAATTTCTATTAAGTTCAGTGTGGTCAGATTTATATTGAGATTTTATTTCATTTGGACTTGAGTTTTGTGCATGGGGATAAATATGGTTCTATTTTCATTCTTCTACATGTTGACACCCAGTTATGACAGCACCATTTGTTGAAAAAGCTTTATTTTTTCCATTGTATATTTTTAGCTTCTTTGTCAAAAATACAGTGTTCATAGGTGTGTGGATTAATATCTGGGTCTTCAATTCAATTCCATTGGTCAGTCTTCCTGTTTTTATGCCAATAATAAGCTGTTTTCATTATTGTGGTTCTATAATAGAGTTTGATGTCAGGGATGGTAATGCCTCCAGAAGGTCCTTTATTGTACAGGATTGTTTTGGCTATTCTGTTTTTTTTTCTTTCTTTGTTTTGTTTTGTTTTCCCATATGAAGTTGATTATTGCTCTTTTGAGGTCTGTGAAGAATTGTATTGATTTTTTATGGGTATTTCATTGACTCTATAGATTGCTTTTGATAGGATTGCCATTTTTATTGTGTTGACTCTACCTATCCAAGAGCATGGGAAATCTTTCCATTTTCTGCTCTCTTTTTCAATTTCTTTCTTCAAAGACTTAAAGTTCTTGTCAAACAGATATTTCACTTTTTTGGCTAGTGTTACCCCGAGATATTTTATGTTATTTGTGACTATTGTGAAGAGTGGTGTTTTTCTGATTTCTTTCTCAGCTTCTTTATCATTTTTATACAGTTGGCCTAGTTATTTTTTTTTTAGTTGATCATGAATCCTTCCACATTACTGAAAGTATTTATCAGCTGTAGAAGTTTCCTAGCAGGGTTTTGGGGGTCACTTATGTATATTACCATATCATTTGCAAATAACAAAAGTTTAACTTTTTCCTTTCCAATATGAATTATCTTGATCCCCTTTTGTTGTCTTATTGCTTTAACTGTAACTTCAAAAACTATGTTGAAGAGATATGGAGAGAGTGGTCAGTCTTGTCCTGATTTTAGTGGGATCACTTTGAGTTTTTCTCCATTCATTTGACGTTGACTGTCTGTTTGTTGTATATTTTTTTATTATGTTTAGATATGTTCCTTGTATCCCTGATCTCTCCAAGTCCTTTAACATTAAGAGGTGTTGGATTTTGTTGAATGCTTTTTCAGCATCTTATGAGATGATCATATTTGTTTCTATCAGTTTATTTATATGGTGGATTACATTAATAGATTTTGGTATGTTGAACCATCCCTGTGTCTCTAGTATGAAACTGACTTGATCATGATGGATGATTTCTTTGATGTGTTCTTTGATTCTGTTTGCCAGTATTTTATTGAGTATTTTTGCATCTATGTTTATGAATGAGACTGGTCTGTAATTTTCTTTCTTGTTTGATTCTTTGTGTGGTCTTGGTATCAGGGTAACTTAACCTCATAAAAAGTTTGACCATTTTTCTTCTGTTTCTATTATGAGGAGTATAGATATTAGTTTTTCTTTGAAGTTCTAGTAGAATTCTGCACTAAAACCTTCCAGCCCTGGGTTTGTTTTGTTCTTGTTTTTGTTTTTTTGTGGGGGTTATTTGGATGAGAGCTTCTATTTCCTTGAAAGTTATAGGTGTGTTTACATTCTCCAACCTGTTTTGATATAATTTTGGTTTGTGGGACCTATCCAGAAAATTGTGCATTTCTTTTACATTTTTCAACTTTGTGGAGTACAGCTTTTCGTAGTATGACTTAGTGATTCTCTGGATTTCCTTGGTGTCTGTTGTTATGTTATGTTATGTTATTAGTTTCAGTCCTCAATTTGATTATTTCCATTCTTCTACTCCTCCTGGGTGAGTCTGCTTCTTTTTTTATTAGCTTTCAGGTGTGCAATTAAGTCCCTAGTGTGAGCATTCTCCACTTTTCTTTATGTAGATACTTTGTGATATGAACTTTCTTATTAGCATTGATTTTATGATATCCTATAGGTTTGGGTATATTGTGTCGTCATTTTCAGTGAATTCTTGAAAGTATTTAATTTCTTTCTTATTTCTTCCTTGAGCCTGTGGTGGTTCATTTGCGTGCTATTTAATTTCCATGTGTTTGTGGGCTTTCTTAAATTTGTCTTGTTAAATTCTACTTTTAAACCATGGTGATTCAATAAGATACATGGGGTAACTTCATTTTTTGTATCTGTTGAGGTTTGATTTGTTACCAAGTATGTGGTCAATTTTAGATAAGGTTCCATGAGGTGCTGAGAAGAAGGTATCTTTTGTATTTGTGTGGACTGTTCTGTATCTGTCTGTTAGTTACATTTGAGTCATGATATCTGTTAATTCTCTTATTTCTCTATTAGGTTTCTGTGTGGTTGACCTGTCCATAGTGGAGTGTGGGGTGTTGAAGTCTCCTACTGTTGTAGGAGGCTGCTTGTTCATCCTTGGCTTCCCAGACTTGAAATAACCACACAGAAACTGTTTTAATTAAATCATTGCTTGGCCTGTTAGCTCTAGTTTCTTATTGGCTAGCTTTTACATTTTAATTTAACCCATTTATATCAATCTATATATTACCACATTGCTGTGCCTTATCATCAGGGTTCTTATGACATCTGTCTCTGGGGGAACTACATGGCTTCTCCCAACTCTATCTTCTTTTCCCAGCATTCAGTTTAATTTTCTCCACTTACCTCTGTTCTGCCCTGGTATAGGCCCAAAGCAGTTTTTTTATTAATTAATGGTAATCACAGCATACAGAGGGGAATCCCATATCATACTACTATTAGTGTGTGGGGTTTGATGTGCCATTTAAGCTTCAGTAATGTTTCTTTTACATATGTGGGTGCTCTTGTATTTGGGAAATTGATGTTCAGGATTGAGATTGCATCTTGATGGATTGTTCCTGTTATACATATAATGTATCCTTCTTCATCTCCTTTGATGGATTTTAGCATGAAGACTTTTTGTTAGATATTAGGATAGCTACACCTGCTTGTTTCTTAGGTCTATCTGATTGGAAAATCATTTACTCTGAGGTAATGTCTGTCTTTGAGGTTGAGGTGTGTTTCTTATATTCAACAGAGGACTGGATCCTGTTTTCTTATTCATTCTCTTTGCCTGTGTCTTTTTATAGGTGAATTGATACCATTGTTATTAAGAGATATTAAAGACCACTGATTTATTAATTCGTGTTAGTTTTGGTGGTGGTGGTGTGTGTTTTCTTTCTTTGGGTTTTGTTGGTGCGAGATTATCTGTTACCTTTGTTTTTGTGGGTGCTTTAGCCTTTATTGGTTGGAGTTTTCCTTCTAGTACTTTATGTGGGACTGGATTTGTGAACAGGTATTGTTTAAATCTGGTTTTGTTGTGCAATATTTTGTTTTCTTCATCTATGGTGATTGAAAGCTTTGCTGGGTATAGTAGTCTGGGCTTGCATGTGTAGTCTCTTTGTGTCTACAGTACATCTGCCCAGGACCTTCTGGCATTCATGGTTTCCACTGAGAAGTCAGATATAATTCTGATATGTCTACCTTTATATGTTACTTGACTATTTCCTTTGCAGCTCCTAATATTCTTTATTCCTTATGTTTTGCATTATGATTATTATATTATGTGGGGGATTTTTTTTGATCCAGTCTACTTGTTGTTCTGTAAGCTTCTTGTACCTTCATAGGGATATCCTTGTTTATGTTAGGAAAATTTTCTTCTATGATTTTGTCAAATATATTTTCTGTGCATTTGAGCTGGAGTTCTTATCTTTCTTCTATCCCTATTATATTTAGGTTGGGCCTTTTCATGGTTTCCTAGATTTCCTGCATGTTTTTAGTTAAGATATTTTAGGATTTACTTTTCTTTGACCAATGAATCTATTTCTTCTATAGTATCTTCAACCCCTGAGAATCTCTCTTCCATCTCGTGTATTCTTTTGGTTCTGGTTGCCCCTGTAGTTCTCATTCATTTACCCAGATTCTCCATATCCAGAATTCCCTAGGTTTGTGCTTTTATTGCCTCTATTTCAGAAATCAATTCTTAAACTGTTTGCTTCACCGGTTTGATTGTTTTTTTTTTCTTGATTTTCTTGTGTTTCTTTGAGAGATTTATTATTTTCTTCCATTTTTGTCTTTTCTTTCATTCTTTTAAGGGAGTTTTCATTTCCTCTTTAAAGGTCTCCAACATGTTTATCAAGTTATGTTTAAAATCATTTTCTTCTGCTTCTTCTGGGTTTGTATGATCAAATCTTCCTGTTGCATGACCGTTGGGCTCTAGTGTTACAAGGTTGTTTTTTAGGTTGATGGATGAATTCTTGCATTGGTGTCTACCCATCTCTTCCTCAAATGAGGCCAGCAGTATCTTTGCATCTTGTTCCAATCTTTGCAGTGACTGTCCGTGTCTTGGGAATTATCCTTGGTCTGCTCTGCATTGTTACTCTCTGTGTATCAGGGGTTTTGGAAAAGCATACCTCTTGGTCTTCTCTGTGTAGTAGCAGGCTGTATTTCAGAGTTCCACTGAAGTTGTGGGGGAGGGCAGAGGGATAGGCAAGTTTGGGGGCAGGTTGAGATTTGTAGCATGCAGGATCCAACGAATATGTTGGGGGTATTGGAGCAGCCTGACTGCAGGAAAGTCTCTTTCTGGCTAGCTAAAGAAGCTGAGGCATGCAAAATTCAAGGTGTCATTGTTTTTTACCGCTGAGTAAAACTCTAAAGTGTATATGATCCACACCTTTTTTATTTATTCTTCTATTGAGTGGCACCTAGGTTGTTTCCAGGTTCTGGCTGTTACAAATAGTGCTGCTATGAATATAGTTGAACAAATGCTTTTGTAGTATGATTGGTCATCTCTTGGGTATATTCCCAAGAGTGGAATTGCTGGGTCCTGAGGTACGTTGACTCCCAGTTTCCTGAGAAACCACCACACTGATTTCCAAAGTGGTTGCAAAAGTTTGCATTTCCACCAACAAAGGATGAGTGTTCCCCTTACTCCACATCCTCTACAGCATAGGCTATTATTGGTGGTTTTTGATTTTAGCTATTCTGACAGGTGTAAGATGGTATCTCAAAGTTGTTTTGATTTGCTTTTCCCTGATCGCTAAGGAGGTTGAGCATGACCTTAAGTGTTGTTTGATCATTTGAATTTCTTCTGTTGAGAATTCTCTGTTCAGTTCAGCACCCCATTTTTTAATTGGGTTAATTAGAGTTTTAATGTCTTGGTATATACTCACTCATAAGTGGATTCTAGACATAAATAAAGGACATTGAGCCTATAATTTTTGATCCTAGAGAAGCTAAATAAGAAGGTGAACCCAAAGAAAATCATATAGTTATCCTCCTGGTTATTGGAAGTAGAAACTATTTCCAGGCAAAAGAGGCATGCACTGGGGTGGGGGTGAGGTCAGTGTAAGGGGAGATGGGGAGGGAGAAGAGAGAACGGGGGCATTGGGGAGAGCTTGGGGAAATGGAATGGGATGGTTAGGATGAAGGAAGGGTGGTTATGAGAGCAGAGAAGTAGATAAGGAAGCCATTTTAGGGTTGGCAAGAGACTTGACTCTAGAGGGGTTCCCAGGTCCAAGGAAATGTCCCCTGCTTGTTCCTTGGACAGCAGACAAGAGGGTGCCTGAACTGGCCTTGTCCCATAACCACACTGATGAATATCTTGCATATCACCATGGAACCTTCATCGGGAGATGCTTGGAGATAGAGACAGAGACCCACATTGGAGCACTGGACTGAGCTCCCAAGGTCCAAATGAGGAGCAGAAGGAGGGAGAACATGAGTAAGGAAGTCAGGACCATGAGGGGTGCGTCTACCCACTGAGATGGTGGGACTGATTTAATGGAAGCTCACAAAGACCAGCTGGACTGGGACTGATGAAGCATGTGATCAAACCCTTTTCTCTGAATGTGGCTGTTAATGAGGGCTGACTGAGAAGTCAAGGACCATGGCACTGGGTTTTGATTCTACTGCATGGACTGGCTTTGTGGGAGCCTGGTTTGTTTGGATGCTCACCTTTCTAGACCTGGATGGAGGTGGGAGGACCTTGGACTTCCCACGGGGCAGGGAACCCAGACTACTCTTAAGAATGGAGAAGGAGGAGGAGGGAAAGTAGGGGGAGGGGGAGGTAAATGGGAGGTGTGGAGGATGTGGAAATTTTTAATAAATAAATAAAAAAAGGAAAAGAAAAAGAAGCCGAGGCAGGTGGAGAAGGTGCCTGGGGTTTTGACTCAGTATGGAGAGCATAGAGAGTTGGGTATCACAGTGAATGACTGGTCACTCACCACTTGGTCCTCTCTATGTAGTTGCAGACTGTGTTTCAGAGTTCTGCTGAGGTTGCAGTGGGGAGGGGATATAGGCAAGTTTGAGGGTGGGATGGGGTGTGGTGGGGTGTGGTGGGATTTGTAGCTTGCAGGGTCTGATGGTTGGGATGGAGGTAATGGAGCAGTCTATCTGCAGGAACCTCTCCTGCTAGCTGCTAAGAGATACTGAGGCAAGTCATGGTGGGCGATAGTATGTTTTTTGTGCCTTTGAACTCGAGTTCTTTCTATCCCTATTTTTCTTAGGCTTTCTCTTTTCATGGTGTCTCAGATTTCATGAATGTTTTGTTTTAAGAATTTGTTGGATTTAACATTTTATTTGATTGATGAATTTATTTCCTCTATCATATCTTTAAGGCCTGAGATTCATCCTTCTCTTGTATTCTTTTGGTTATGCTTCCATTTGTAGCTCCTGTTCATTTGCTCAAAGTTTCCATTTCCAGAATTTCCTCAGTTTGTTTCTTTATTGCCTCTATTTCAGTTTTCAAGTTTTTAATTGTTTGAACTGTTTGCTTCATCTTTGATTGTTTTTTCTTGGTTTTCTTGGCTTTAAGAGATTTGTTGATTCCTTCAGATTTTTGTTTGTCTTTTTCTCTATTTATTTAATGGAATTTTTCATTTCCTTTTTAAGAGTTTCTATCATCTTCTCAAAGTTATATTTGGGGTTGTTTTCTTCCTCTTCATCTGGGTCGGGATGTTTAATTCTTTTTGTATGACCATTGAGTTCTGCTGTTGCCACATTGCTTTTTAGGTTGTTGAGTGTATTCCTGCATTGGTACCTCCCCATTTTCTCACCTAATTTTGGGCAGACAGTGTCTTTGTCTCTTGGTCCAATCCTTGGAGTTGCTGTTTGTGTCTCAGAGAGCTGCTGATGTCTCCAGGCATGAATAGGTTTGAAGGTAAAGTAGAACTTGTAGCTTACAGAGTCTGATGGATGTGGACGTATTGAAGCATCTGCCTGAAGGTGCCTTGTCTAATGGTCTGCTAGTGAAGTTGAGGTGGGTGGGGGAGGGTCCTGGGTTCTGCCTTGTTGCATAGAGCCTAGATTATCTAGCTATGGAGATATCTATAGCTATCTAGCTATGGAGCTGGTAATCCCCTCTTGATCTGCTATTTGAAGTTGCAGTCTGTGCCTCAGAGAGCCACTGAGGTCACAGGTGATGGGTGAGTTTGAAGGTGGAGTGGGACTTGTAGGTTACAGGGTCCAATCAGTGGCAACTGTTGGAATAGCTTGCCTGCAGGTGGCTTGCCTGCTGGCTGGTTAATAAAGCTGAGGTAGGTGGGGGAAGGGTTCACAGTTTTGCCCTGCGGCCTAGGGCCTAGAGACTGGGCTGTCTAACTGTAGAGGTGGTCACTCACCTCTTGGTATGCTCTTTGCAGTTGCAGTCTGTCACTAATAAACTTTCAATTTTTTTATGTACCATTGCTCTCTAAGAAAATAAGATTAGAGAGACATTCTTATACTATGTATGAGAATTTGTCCAGTTCTATACTTAAGACTGGTATAACCAGGCTAAATCAATTATACTAGGATGATATGTTCCATCTTCAAGTATGATATTATTGACAGTTTTATTTCTAAGTAATATGTGTAAAATTATTGCAATTTCTATCAGTGGAGTATTAATGCTTCATTATTCTACAACTCTATCATTTAGTAGCATGGTGTTGTTTCTTTCATTTTCCTCTCAGTATTTCACTATAATTAGGAATTCTAGTTCCTTTCATTTTGATAAACATTGCATGCGGAAACCACCAGGAGCTATTGTCCTATTTTAGTGAAGATTTTAATTACCACTATAATTTATTTAATAGTTATTGATTCATTCACACTTTCTATTTTTCATCAGTCAATTTTGGTAATTTGTTTTGTCTAGACAATTATTCATTTAATTGAAGGAGAAATTCAATGAAATGAAATTCAAGTTATTGATATGTTGTTTATTTTGTATATAATATTTTTGCTCATGTGTAATTGAAACATAGACTTTCATTTTTTACTTGCTATTTAACTTTGCCCTCTTTTAAAAGTATTAGGATTGTCCACTTTTAAATGGCCTACTGGGTATTTGTAGAGCAAACCATAGAAAACATTTTGGAAGTGTACAGAGTAAGTTCTCTGGTAGAAAATTGCATTTCGAGGAGAATATATGATTCAGACAAAATTGTGTCCTACTGGAAGATTATAGCTGAGTTCCCAACTCTTTCTTCTTTCATCTCTCTTTTCTGAAACTTTTAACTTGTTATGCTTGCCTCTTAGTGACAATGATTGCGATAAAGGCCATTAAAGATGGATACAGTTTGGGGGAATGAAACTTTCTCTTTTTATTTTATTTATTTATTTCCTGGTACTCAGCATAGAACCGAGGGTCTAGCTTATGCTTAGTAAACTTATGCTCTAACACTGAACTAAAGGGCCAGACTGTGAGGAATGTTTCTTTTTAAAAAGAAGGCATTTTAGTAAGAAGAATATTGAGATCTTAGGCCTCAATGATTACTTAAGTGCAATATCCTAAAAGAAAATAAAGATAAAATTTATAGTGTTTATAACCCTAGAGAAAAAGTTCTTATTTAACTAGTTTGAAATGCACAGTATTTTATAAGTACTAAATCGAATTTTTCCATTTGTTCTCTACTCCTTTGTCCTCTTTAAAATGATGTTTTTTGTTTATGATGGTTAATTCCAAGTACCAAAATGACTGACCTATGGAATGCCTGGATAGGTGTTCACCATGTTGTGTGTGTATGTGAGGATGAATGGGTTGTTAGACTAAGTAGAGCAGGCTGCCATTCCCAATTTGTTGGACCTCTTGTAATCTACAGCTGAATATCTGAATAGGATAAAAGAATGCTGATTTCTGATAAGAAATGGTGGATTCCCTCTGCCTGACTTTTTAAGTTAAGATAGGAATTTTTTTCCTACCTTTTGATTCACATTGAAACATAGTGTTTCTTTGAGTCTCAAGACTTGGTTTTTAAGCCTTTGAACTTTAACTCGAAGCATATATTATTTGCTCATCTGGGTCTCCAACTTGTTAAATGTAGTTCTTTGCAATTCCAAGATTCCTAAGTCATGTGAATCAATACTATCTGATAAATTCTCCCCCCTTTCTCTGTACATACATTTATATGTGTATATATTCATTTATATGTATACATGTAAGAAACATTAACTTGTATTTTAACACAGATTTCTTGCATTTATATGTGTATAAATATTTGTGTATGGGTTTTGTTTCTGTTTTTATTCTGTTTCTCTCACAATCTTCACAAAGCTGATTATTGAAATAGTATACTTATATTTAATTGGAAAATAAGAAGAAAAACTCAGGTATAATGGTCCTTAAAAGGTTTAAGCCAGGACATAAACTAAGAGGAAAATCCCTATGGAATAATGACTCTGTTTTGATTTTGAGAAGTATCTTTTAGTCATTATTCCAAATGTATTAATGAATTAATTATTTCTTATTAAAATAAGCAGAGGAATCAAAAATCCAACAGTTATTATTTAAATAATATTTTATAAATTTTCCACGGTGTATGTGTGTGCATGCATTGTGATTTTTCTTGTGCATTCACTGTTGATGGACTAGTTCACTTCTTAAATTGCAATTAACACTACTATAAAAATACTGTACCAGTCCCTTGGTTATAAATTTAACTGTGGAATTATTAAGTTACCTGATAACATTATACTCAACGTTTTGAGTTCCACAAAGCTATTGTACTATATGTTTGCATGTTCCACTTCCACTAGTGACATAAAAGTGTTGAAAATTATCATCATCTCCATTTATTTTGTTTCTATAAAAAAGATGAAATCTACTGAACTAAACATTAGGGACATTTAATTTGGGTTTTAAATTTTTGTTTCTTATAGACCTGGTGATATTGAGTGTCTCACATGTTCTTACTGGATATATGTGCTTACAGTTTAGAGATATGTCCTCTCAAGTCATTTGCCTATTTTTCAATTTGCACGTTAATACTTTTGAAGATGCATCATTTTCAAATATTTTCTCCTGTTTTGTGGGATGCCATATTACATTCTTTATGGTATTTTTTTGTATAAGATATTTTAGTCTTGATGAAGTTCAATTTATTCATTTTTCCTTTAATGGTTAAGTCTGTATCAATTAATATGATTATGAAGATCTTATCTTTTTTCTTTTAATGTGGCTTGAAATTTTTTTATGTCTGTCTTTCCTTCAATTTTTTACTAGTAGGGTACATTTTACTTTCATTTTTGAATTTATTATCTTATTTCTTTGAGACTAAGAAAATACTTTTCTTTTTTCAAGATCAGTACTATATCTTCTGACATTTTATTCAAGAAGTTTCCTTTTTAATATTTCATCTTTAAAACTCTTTGAATTTATTTGATTATTATTCGTGGTAATTAAGTAACTTGATCATTATGAATAGTTAGCAAGAATTCCCAAAGCTTTTTGCTTAAACTTCATTTTTCTCTCTTGTATATATAAATGTTGCTAAACATAAATTTGTTAATCCATTGTCTTATTCTGGCTTGTCAATTCTTTTTCACTGATATGCTTATCAATTTTTTGCCCATGAAACTGTATTATATATGTGATAAAATAAATATTCAGAATATTAATTTTCCCAGTAATAGTATTATGTATTTGGGGATGATAGATAAACTGCTTGTTATGCAAGTATGTGGATTTGAGTTCAGATTTCCAGCATCCACACAAGTTTTGTGTATATGGGGGTTGACTTGTTAGCATACCCTTATAATCTAATTTTGAGATAACAAAGATACGAAGATCTCTGGAACTCATTGGTTACCTACTCTTATAAATCGATAAACTCCTGTTTTAGTGAGAGATCCTGTCTCAAAAATCAAATAGAGAGGGGTAGAGGTCAACAACTGTTATTGATCTCTGGCTTCCACAGCAAGCATACTTCAGTTAGTCCAAGTCTGTGTTAGCTGATTTAGAACCAACCTGAAGAAGTTTAAGAAATATTAATTAATGTCCATGAAACTAATAACCAGAAACTATCTTTTTTAAAAAAAATTCATTTATTTATTATGCATGCAATATCCTGTCCACGTGTATGCCTTCAGACCAGAAGAGGGCACCAGACCCCATTAGAGATGGTTGTGAGCCACCATGTGGTTGCTGGGATTTGAACTCAGGGCCTTCGGAAGAGCAGGCAATGCTCTTAACCACTGAGCCATCTCTCCAGCCCCCATAAACTATTTTAGTCAAGTCCTATTTGAGTTTCAGTGAATAAAACAAATACTACTAAGAGAATACCTATCCAATAACAGTAATACATTTTAACATATGTCAGTATACCAAATCACTATTTTCTTTCTTTTAATAAATTTATTAGTACTTATTAATCATACATAATAATGGGTTTCATTGTGATGTTTTCATGTATATATTTAATATATTTTTAAATCATATTCAGTCTCAGTTATTCTCTCTGTTCTCCTTTTCATTTTCTCTAATCTCCTTTTTCTTCTCTACTAACCACTATTCTACTTACGTATCTGTTTTTGACTCATTGGATTTTTTTAGGATTGTTTGTAGGGGAATGTGTATCTTACCAGTAGTCACATCACCCTTTCTCCCAACCAAACATTAGTTATGTATACATCTTCAGAGAAGAGGGATCCCCATTCTACTTTCAATGTTGTGGTGTTGATTTCTCTATGTCATGTAACTAAGGTATATGGTGATTTTAGCAGTTGTACACTAGATTTTTGACATTTATTGTTTGCAGCATTTCTTGGCTGTTTATCCTGATTGAATTACTAATATATAATTTACATGTGTGTCTTATTTTTTACCTTGCTTAATTTAACTCAGAGATCTTTGAAAGCAGACAGTAATTCATTCACCTTAAATAGCATTCCTTTCTATACCTAGCTCAGCTTGTTTGCTCATGGCACTACTCGATACCTAGGCACTAATGAACTAATTTTAATAATGTTGACATATTTTTTGAAACCACATACTGAAAATTTATAATCCCATTTACTTTGTTATCGATAATATAATGTAGAATATTTGGTGTCATGCCGTAAGATGTAACCTATATTTAGATGTCTTATTCAATTTTATAGTATTTTCTCCACTGTAACAAAGATTATTAAAATTTGTATTTAAATATATGTGAAAATAATTGAAACAGGGAACTAGTACTGATTTATCCAAGTAAAATATTTTTAGGTTTTTTATGTTTCTTGTGTGTATGTGTGTGTGTTTGTATGTGTATACAACAGTTTTTGAGTAATCACAGAGTAGATTTTTTTTTACACAACTTATGAGCAGAAGTCAAAATTTTCAGGGTTTTAATTTTAAATGAGAAACAAAAGAACAGTTTTGATTTTCCAATCAGGATTTGCCAGAATCAACTTCCCATCACTATTTTATGCAGTTGAGATCTTATTAACACTAGTTTATTCTTTTTCCGGACCTTTCCCTCTTTCTACCTTTTTGTGGAGAATTTTAATAACATCTCTGGATTTCCACTATAACTAAATGTTTTCTGAGGCAGGCTGCCTATGATAGATGGTTCTGCTATTGTGTTTAATCATTTCCATTAAATATTATACTAATCTGTATTATGATGAAATTAAATGAGGGAATAATATATTACATTGGTTTTCATTTAGAAAAACTCATTAATTTATGTTTGCATTTAATAAAACCAATCTCTTAAATCATTTGTCCAAAGTTTAAAAATATGTTTCATGGAAAGAAAAGGAGCTAAGAAAGGGTAACTAAATTACAAAATGTGGTGACAGATTTTTATGAGTGTGAGATATATGTGTTTGAAGCAGGTAATTTCCCTAATTCTCAGTCAAGAATTTCTTAGGACCTTATGCAAGTCATATGACATTTTCCCAGTTACATAATGTCTTTGAACATCTGCTTTTTAAATTTTTTATTTCCGAACTACTTACCTTTCTTTGTACATGGTTAATGGAGGTATTTATGCTACTTTAACAATTATTCTTCAGGTATACTAACTGTACAAGGACTATACAGGTATATATTAAGACAGAAAATATGCCACTTTCCTACTGTTTCTTAAGCCACGCAAATTTAGTTGCTTGTGTGAACTGAATGAAAATGGCCTCTTAATTGTATATACATTTGACTGGTATATATGATGAAACAACAGTGTTAACTATTATACCATACTTATCATGAACATAATAAAAATGTGCTTATTGAATTGGATTCATGGAAAATAGTTTTTCATGAAACATTTAGACACTTATGTATATGAGTTAGTATCTATATGAAGAAACTGATACTAAAATGAAGCAATAATTAGAAGAGTTGAGAGAAAATCTTGTTGACTAAGATATTGATTGAAAAAAGCCAAATGAATTTTATTTATCTCTCTTCAAATAACCTGCCATTTTTGAAAGCACAATGTCAATTTCCTTACTCTACTTTTTTTACCAATAAATCTGCTTCATTCTTCTCTTTATATTTTCAATGTATAGTAATATACCATATTTTACTTTTAAGATTTAGTACAAAAAGAGAAATAATCTGACTACAGGTTCTGATGATCTGCTCAAAAAGAGTCAAAGCATGCTAATAAGAGAACCTTTATCTTGAGGTTCAGAAGCAAAGAAGAAAGAAATAAAATTTTATTTCATGAAGAAAAGTAAATAGTCCAATCAAGAATTAGTGTTCATCCTACATACAGATGAGAGATAAACTATAATGAATGGGTATGTTTCTCATATCTTCATGCTTCTCTGAGTTAATGATTCCATAAAAATTAAATGTTGTATTAAATGTCTACAATAGACATGTGCCTCTGGTATCAGATGACATTCTAGGCTCCTTGAAACAAATAAAGAGACTGACAAAGGGTCAAAGAACCTATTTTACTTTGGGAATTCTCTGTTACATCTCTTTTTTTAAATTAAACAATCCTTTCAGAATAGTAAGTGATGTAAATGTTTTTAAAAGTGGATAAACTTTAGGTTGCTCTCCTATATTTGACAGGTAGTGTGCATATGTCTGGAATGCAAATATCTAAACAATTGCTTCAGAAGATTTGCTTTTAAATTATGTGTGTATGTGAGTCTGTGCATGTCTGAGCGCAGGTGTTACAGAGTCCAGTAGAAGGTATTACATTCATTGAAGCTGGAGTTACAGACAGTTGTTGGATATTAAATGTGGGAGCTGGCCACCAAATCTCTGGTCTTCTGCAAGAATGGCATGTGCTCTTAAATGTGCTGCCGTTTCTCCAGCCCCAAAAAGTTTTCATTCCTTGTTATAAACAACAACAACAACAACAAAACCTTTGTTTTCATCATCATTGTGTGTGTGCACGTGTGTGTGTGTGTGTGTGTGTGTGTGTGTGTGTGTGTGTGTTTCACAGGACAACCAAGTCAAAGTATATTCTCTCCATCCACCACTCCACCACTCTGGACCTAGAGACTAAATTCAGGTTTTCAGCCTCAGTGGCAGATACCTTTACCAGATGAGCTATCATGCTGGTTCAAAATGACATTTAGTTAGTCATGAAGACTACACGCTAAGTGGCTCTCTAACTTTTCTTATTGCTGTGATAAAATGTTAATAACCTAAAGTTATTTAATGAAGGAAGAATTTATTCTGGCTTAGAGTTTAGAGAATATAATTCATTATGTTGGAGAATGCATGGAGGCAGAAGTAGGAGGTTGGGTGACCATATTGCATTTGCAATAAGGAGTAGATCGTTAACAAGTAGTAGAGCTAAGCTATAAAATCTTCAAGGCCGACTCTAAAATGACCCTTTTCCTCCAGTGAGGCTGTGAGGGACATTTTACATTCAAACCTCATCACAGTGAATGCATTAGTAATCACAAACACATGAACACTTGTTCAGGTTTCCTAGGAAAATTCTCTGAAAATAGAAAACAATGGATTCTGAGAATAATTGTTAAAATCAGTGTGGCAAAAATAAAAGATACAAAGAAAGATGAATATTGTTAATGTAGGCTCATTTTCTTCTTAATCTTACTGCCACATGTCTTAGTTTACTTGTCAATAAGTAAATGGTGGATACTACCTTTTTACTTTCAATAATAGTCATTTTGTCCTCTTTTCTTTGAACATAAATTTGTTGGTTGTAGAGATAATTTAGTACAAAAAATTACATTTTAACACATTATCCAGAGTGTTTGACTTATTTAACATCATATCCATTTATTTGATGGTGCTGTCTTCCATAAGTCTCCCCCTGGCTTCAGAGGCTATTGGACCATTGGTGTATCTACTGTTTATTGGTACCGCCTCACATCTCTATCTTACTTTAAAAAGTAATGAGTGAGGCTGCTTGCCACAGTGCTTGTAGCCCATTTTCCTTGTGTGTGGTTCTTTTAAATATTTGATAATTTACATGGAATGATGAAGGAATAGGACCTTCATTACGTTACTGCTAAATTCAGGTAGGCCAAGATTTGGCTGCTTTATGTGAAAATTAGCGCTTGAAAATGATGGAGACATCTAAAAATGTGGGATTAGCTATTAGAGGAGAGGACATGTAGTAAGAAATGGTACATTTTTATAGGTACTATCATTGGACAGAGGCAAATAATTCCAGATTTTAATCTGGGTTGTGTTTGTTATTTGTTGTATTACTCCGGTCAATACTTTGGCTACTTTGCATTTCATCTGAGTAAATTAAGAATAATTTTCTGTAACTTCTAGGTTGCTATAAGAAAGAAATGGGAAACACAGTATAGTATGAGCATTAATAAATGGCCCTTCAGCTTATCTGAGAACATAGTATATAGAACATGAAATGCTAGTGTGTGTAACCTATCATTTCCATTGTCATAAGGTATCTCATCAGGCTAAATTCAATAAGTGGTATGAGAAAGAAGGCTTTGAAGATAGGAGGAACAACAGAAACAAAGGAATAATCATGTATCAAAAATGTGCTGCTCAAACCAGATTAAACACGGCAGCATTACACTCTCTGTCTCATTTAGACAATTTCCAAGGAAGAGAAAGAAGCTCTTAGAAAAATCAGATTTTAGATATTACTTTTTATGTGTACCATTCCTATTGCCAGAAGCCTGATTATGTTGGAAGTACAATCAGTTTTCTCAGGAAATGGTATGAGTGTTAATTAGACTGCTGTGAAACTAGCAGGTCTTGTGTGACAGTAAGGTCAATGGAAATTTTAGTCACTTCAGCTTTGAGAGAATTCCTCAAACCATGAAGTTGGCAAAGTTTTTCACATATCCTAAATAAGGAAACCTATTAGCTACAGTATCAGCTATTAACAAGATTACTGTTAGTAACACTTTCACTTTCTGATGAGGGAGAGTAGTTGGAGAATAGACACAATTAAAGACTAATACTGTTCACCTTATATGGCATATTTTACTGTTTGAATATATTTGTGAATGTTAGTTACTCTGGTCTTTCATTGTACCCTATGATGCATGTTTACTGTTGGAAAAGCAACCTTTTATCTGTACATGAATATATATTGAGGAACTGCATATGATCCTCTTTCCAGGAACAGAATTGTATCTCTCAGAATATCTTTTCTTATATTTGTGAAAATCATTAATAATTCTTTACCTTGAGACTCTGATGGTCCCCTATAAGCTATTAATATCTTTGAAGGGAATAATATATTAAGCTAATCTTTAAGTGAGAATTAATTGATTAGATCCTTTCCAGAAAACAAAAAAGTTACTTGAGACAGATTTTTCAAGAAACAGGACAAGAAATTCATGGAAACAGGAATGTGAATGTCAGTAAGTTTGAATAGTATAAATGGGTGCGGCCATCCAGCACAAAGTTGCTGTGAGAATACCCAAGTAATAGTGCAAAAATATCTAAGATTCAGGAGAAGATACTGAAAGAAGAACAAAGAGAGTAAGCTATATTTTATCAAGTGATTACTATGCACCAACCATTGAGTGAAGTATATTTATATTTATTTTGTTATTATATTAAAAGTAAGGCTTATATTCTTTACAGTTTTGCTAAAGGTCAGCTATGTCTATACTTCCAACTATTATTTTAGGGTCCATTGAAGACTGGAAAGATAGTACAATGGCTAATAGTATGTACTCCTTTTGCAGGAGACCAGAGTTTATTTCCAAGCACCTATGTTGGTTTGTTCTCAACTGAATGTAACTCCAGCTTTAGGAGATCTGATGCTCTACTCTGGATTCTGTAAAAAGCTTCATTCCCATGCGCATTACCCCACCCCATCCCAACTCTACATAATTAATCATAAAAATAAAACATTTTTGTAAGAGGAGACTGCATTTTGGTTCCCGATTGCGCAGACCAGAATAATCACACAGAAACTGTATTAATTACAACAATGTCTGACCTATTAGCTCAAGCTTCTTATTAGCTAATACTTATGCCTTAAATTAACCCATTTTTATTAATCTGTGTATCACCAGGAAGCTGTGGCCTACCAATAGAATTTTGGTATCTCTCTCCTTTGGTAGCTATGTGGCAACTCCTTTCTTGACTCTTCCTACTTTCTCTATATATCTCTGTTTGGATTTTCTACCTGGCTTTACTTTACTAAGCCATTGGCCAAAATAACTTTATTCATTATCTAATAAAAGCCGTAAAAATACAGAAGGACATACCACATAATCTTGCCTTTTCTGTCTAAATAAAAAGGAAAGTTTTAATTTTAATATAGTAAAATTACATATAACAAAACAGGTATCAAACAAGAATTACAGTTAAAATATTTCTTTGTGAGTCTAAAGTTTCATATCTTATCTTTTATCATAACTAAGTGAAGCTATAACTATAGCTATTTGTCATCAACTTTTCGAAGACCCCAGAAGGATATAATATTACCTAGATAAACAGGAAGTGTATCATAAGCAACTTCCAAAACTGTAGAATTGACAAAGACATCTGGCTGTCTTGGAAGTCACCCAAAGTTCTTCTGTAACATTGGGGTATCCATCTTTAGCCTACAGGCCTGTAATATTTGGCAAACTTTTCAGTGAAGTAGGAAATTTGAAGATCTCTTATGTCTTGCAGTGGTAAAGTTTCTCAGTTGCTTTCTTCTTTGTCCTGCAGAATGTCTTGCAGTTTCCTCTGTGAAGCAGGAACCCTGAAGGACCATTCCATCTTTTGTAAAGTTTAACAGTCACTTTTCTGTGGGTCATGCATGTCCAGTTCATACAGCATACCATTGGGCAGTCCAAGCAAGAAGTTTCTTGTCCAAATGGTTAGCAAACTCCATAAGGAGCCTCTTCTATGCCCATCATCTTCTGGAAGTAGATTGATGCTGCCAGATGAAGACATGTCTCATTGTCTAGAAAAATCTAATTTCTTAAATAATTTTAAATGTCATATTCTGTTAGTCTTTGAAAGTTTCGAAGAATACCTATCCATTTGAAATATATATATATATATATATATATATATATATACACATCTATAAAACCTAGCATGACTATAAGTTTGACTATTACAAATGACTATACATTAATCTATAATTTTATATTATATATTACTTTTTAAATGAGTTATATAAGCATAATTCCTTAAACATGAGTATATTGTGAATTATGCAAAGCACATTTTCTATTTATGTGCATGAATGTGACATCCCTTTGATGGGAAAGATTATAATTCTGAAGCTGTTATTAACAAACGAATACTATCTTTGAGTGAATACTATGTTAGGACAAGGAAGTACATTTTTTTTTCTGAGAAGCCAATGATGACAACTGAGTTTGGCAATCATTTGAAGATGATTTTAATAATTTGCTTTCAAATAAATCAGCTTAGTAGATTTACTCAATCATGTGTAGTTTTAAATTCATTTTTTAAATTGGAACATAAAGATGAATTGGTATTTTTGTGCAATTAAAGTCTCCATTAGCTGAACAAAAAGGACATTATAAGCAGGTAGATTGTGAGGTGAAAGAAAGAAGAAGTCTGAGGGGCTGGAGAGATGGCTCAGAGGTTAAGAACACTAACTGTTCTTCCAGAGGTCCTGAGTTCAATTCCCAGTAACCACATGGTGGCTTACAACCATCTTTAATGAGATCTGGTTCCCTCTTCTGGTGTGCAGGCATACATGGAGGCTGAATACTGTGAATACAATAAATAGATAAATCTTTAAAAAAAAAAAGAGGAAATCTGAAAGTGAATGAGCATACAAATTTCCCAGTGGAACATATTGGTTTTAAGCTGTAAAAAACATATTTTTTTTTCCGTTAGACTTTATTCAAGTATCTGAAAACACTCTTTCCACTTCCTCCCCTCCTCCCAATACCCTCCCACTCCCCCCACTCCCCCAACTCCCTCTCCTCCTCCCTCACCATTCCCAAGGGCAGTCAGGGTTTCCTGTCCTGTGGGAAATCCAAGGTCCTTCCCACTCCCTCCAGGTCTAGGAAGGTGAGCATCCAAACAGGCCAGGATCCCAAAAAGCCAGTCCATGCAGACGAAACAAGACCCAGTACCATTGTCAATGGCTTCTCAGTCTTCATTTGGACCTCGGGGGCTCAGTCAGCCCCCATGTCAGCCACATTCAGAGAATCCGGTTTGATCAAATGCTCATTTAGTCCCAGTCCAACTGGCCTTGGTGAGCTCTCATTTGATCAGTCCCCTTGTATCAGTGAGTGAACGCACCCTTCGTGGTCCTGACTTCCAGTGCTCCAATGTAGGTCTCCGTCTCTATCTCCATCCATCGTAGGATGAAGGCCCCCTCTGATTTTGCTTTCCTTGCTCATGATCTCCCTCCCCCTGCTTCTCATTTGGGCCTAGGGAGTTAAGTCCAGTGTTCCAATATGTGTCTCTGTCTCTATCTCCATCCATCGCCATATGAAGGTTCTGTGGTGACATGCAAAATATTCATCAGTATGGTTATGGGCCAAGGCCAGTTCAGGCACACTCTCCTCTGCTGCCCAGAGTACAATCTGGGGACCTCTCCTTGGGCCTGGGAACCCCTCCAGAATCAAGTCTCTTGCATACCCTAAAATGGCTCCCTTAGTTGAGATATAAACTTCCCTGATCCCATAACCATCCTTCCTCCCTCCCCCCTCCCATTCCCCCAAGCCATCCCCAATCCTCCTCCTCTCCCCTCTCCCTAACCATCTTCCCCTACTTCCACCCCCCACCCCCCATGCACCCGAGTTTGCCTGGCAATCTTGCCTAGTTCTAATATCCAGGAGGATAACTATATGATTTTCTTCAGGTTCACCTTCTTATTTAGCTTCTCTAGGATCACAAATTATAGACTCAAAGACCTTTAACTATGGCTAGAATCCACTTATTGTAGTAATGCACTGCAGGCAGGCCTGCTTTTCATCCTGCCCAGCTTCTGCACGGCTAGTTTAGCCCCAGAAATAATAACACATAAGTTGTATTCATTTAAATACTGCCTAGCCCATTATCTCTAGAGAGTTAGTTACTGGCTAACTCTCACATCTTGATTAACCCATTTCTAATAATCTGTATAGCACCACGAGGTGTGGCTTACCGGGAAAGATTCAGCATGTCTGACCTGGTGGCTGGCTCCATGGCATCTGCCTCATTGCTCTCTTCCCAGCATTCTGTTCTGTTTACTCTGCCTACCTAATTTTCTGTCCTATCAGAGGGCCAAGGCAGTCTCTTTATTAACCAATGAAAATAACAATAGATAGAAGACCCTTCCACATCATTTCCCCTTTTCTGTTTAAACAAAAAGGAAGGCTTTAACTTTAACATAGTAAAATTACATATAACAAAACAGTAAGGATTACAGTTACAATATTTTTATCTATTTTATCTTTATCATAATAATAGAAAACTATAACTATAACTAATCATTCTTCAACTCCATCAAAGACTCCAGAAGGATATAATATTTATATCTTGTTTATCTAAGTAAACAAGAAATAAGCAACTTCCAAAACTCTAGAAATGACAGAGACATCTCGCTGCCTGGACAGTCACCCAAAGATCCTTTGTATCATTGGGGCATCCATCTTCGGCCTTCAGGCCCATAATATCCATTAAGCAGGAAATTTCAAAGGCAGTTCAGTCACTATCAGCTGTGTCCTGCAGAATGTCTCGCAGACTCTTTCATGAATCAAGAACCTCGAAAGATCATCTCACCTTTAGGCAAGTTCAGCAGTCCTCTCTCTGCGGGTTTTCTATGTCCAGTTTATACAACAATCCAGGCAAGAGCAGTTTCTTGCCCAAATGGCTAACCAACTCCATAAGGAGCCTCTTCGATGCCCATCTTCCTCTTGAAGTAGATTGGTGCTGCCAGGAGCAGACGTGTTTCATTGTCCTAAGTTATTAAAACATTAAATGCCATGTTCTGTAGCCTTTGAAAGATATGAAGAATGTCTCTCTGAAATATATCTATGCACATCTAGAAAATCAAACTAACATTACTACAAGCTTGACTATTATCAATGATTATCCATAAACAACCTATATTTTTAATTATACATTGCATTTTTAAATGAACTATACAATCACAATACATCAATCAAGATCAGAAATATATATACATATAACAAAATTGACCTTAAAATCCATACCAATGAAATTATTCATATCTATATCATATCCCCCTTTAAATGTAAAAGAACATTTATAAACAATATTTGGGAATATGGACGTAGTTATTTCTCTCCAAACTTCTTCCTGCTGTATAGGGGCTCAGTTAATCAGGTCTTTCATGGTATAACCTGTCTGCCAGGTTCATCTCAGTCGGCAGTTGAGTGAAGTAATTTTTTGAGGGTGTTCACAGAAACCTTTCAGGAGGGCATGGTCTATCATACCATATTGGGATAGAAGAAATCCACAGGGTCTCATCCTCTGTGAAAACAAAAGAAGAACGTCCTTTCCAAAGTATCATATCCTTAGATCCAAATTCAGAAGTCAAGGTATTTTCAACATATCTATCTTGGATTAGTTCAGCAGCATTTATAAACAAATATCTTTTAGCAGCTGTTGCTCCTTCCTCAGCATTCAAGCAATTCAAAGAGAGCATAATAGCATACAGTATCAAGATTCTCTGTGTATTTTCCATCTTTATGCAGCTTTATTTTTAACCTCTATTTCTTTTATTTTTACTTTTACTTTTTGACACAGGTTCTCTGTATATCTTTGTCCTGGAATAAGTCTGTAGACCAGGCTGTCCTTGAACTCACAGAAATCTGTCTGTCTCTGCCTCCGAAGTGCTGGGATTAAAGGCATGTGCTACCACACCTTGAACTCAGAGATGCTTCTGTCCCTGCCTCCCAGGCATTGGGATTAAAGGTGTGTGCTCCCACACCTTGAAGTCACAGAGGTCAACTACCTCTGCCCCTTAAAGTTTCAGAGGTCAATATACCTCTGCCTCCTAGGCATTGGGATTAAAGGTGTGTACTACCACACCCAACTACTCTCTTTCTTTTTAACTTTAAGAACTTTAACTTTTAGCATGCATATATTTTTAACACACTGTAAAACATTTAGAGGTTTTTTCATCTTTGAATCTCTCTTTACCATATATCTCTCTTTTTCTGACCACATGAGCCTTTAATTTACTAAGCAATATGGAGAGCTGTGACTTTGATGGCTAGTTCCAGCCCATTGCTTAGCTTTCCAGACTCATGATAAAGGTACCACTGGAGCCATTTTTATCCTCAGAACTCTACAGTGTTTCAAGGTCCCTGCCAAAAAAGCAAGCTGCAGCATTCTGGTCACAGACCACACTCAGTCAGACTGCCTGCCTGAAAGAGTCAGAGTTTGGGCTGGCAGGATGGCCCAGAAAGCTGGCATTTTAAAACAGCACAGCTTTTTTCCTGCTATGGCTAAAAACCGAAAAGCATGCATTCAGCTTTTCATCAACACCATTTAAGTGTTTTGTGGCAGGACCTCTTAATGAGCTGCAGGGTTTTGCAGCTAAAGCTGAGTCAGGAAGCCTCTCTTAGATGAGAGCATTTGCTTGCCTCTAACAAGCAGAGCAGATCCAAGAAATTGCTGCTACCAAGAAACCATGATTTACTCTATTCTTTCCCAAGCTTTCTCAAGCTTTTTGTGGATTCAGTTATCCATGTCTGGGCTGCCCAGAGTACAATCTGGGGACCTCTCCTTGGGCCTGGGAACCCTTCCAGAATCAAGTCTCTTGCATACCCTAAAATGGCTCCCTTAGTTGAGATATAAACTTCCCTGCTCCCATAACCATCCTTCCTCCCTCCCCCCTCCCTTTCCCCCAAGCCACTCCCAATCCTTCCCCTCTCCCCTCTCCCTAACCATCTTCCCCTACTTCCACCCCGCACCTCCCATGCACCCGAGTTTGCCTGGCAATGTTGCCTAGTTCTAATATCCAGGAGGATAACTATATGATTTTCTTCAGGTTCACCTTCTTATTTAGCTTCTCTAGGATCACAAATTATAGACTCAAAGACCTTTAACTATGGCTAGAATCCACTTATGAGTGAGTACATACCATATTCCTCTTTTTGGGTCTGGGTTACCTCACTCAGTAAAGCGTTTTCTATTTCCATCCATTTGCATGCAAAGTTCAAGATGTCATTGTTTTTTACCGCTGAGTAAAACTCTAATGTGTATATGTTCCACATCTTTTTTAACCATTCTTCTATTGAGGGGCACCTAGGTTGTTTCCATGTTCTGGCTATTACAAATAGTGCAGCTATGAACATAGTTGAACAAATACTTTTGTAGTATGATAGGGCATCTCTTGGGTATATTCCCAAGAGTGGAATTGCTGGGTCCTGAGGGAGGTTGACTCCCAGTTTCCTGAGAAACCACCACACTGATTTCCACAGTGGCTGATGGGATTCGAATTGGAAAGGATGAAGTTAAACTTTCGTTATTTGCTGACGATATGATAGTGTACATAAGCGACCCTAAAAACTCTACCAAAGAACTCCTACAGCTGATATACACCTTTAGTAATGTGGCAGGATACAAGATCAACTCCAAAAAATCAGTTGCCCTCCTATACACAAAGGATAAAGAAGCAGAGAGGGAAATCAGAGAAACATCACCTTTCACGATAGCCGCAAATAGCATAAAATATCTGGGGTTACACTAACCAAGGAAGTGAAAGACCTATTTGACAAGAACTTTAAGTCTTTGAAGAAAGAAATTGAGGAGGATACCAGAAAATGGAAAGACCTCCCCTGCTCTTGGATTGGGAGAATCAACATAGTAAAAATGACAATTCTACCAAAAGCAATCTATAGATTCAATGCAATCTCCATCAAAATCCCATCAAACTTCTTCACAGACCTTGAGAGAACAATAATCAAGTTTATATGGCAAAACAAAAAACCCAGGATAGCCAAAACAATCTTATACAATAAAGGAACTTCTGGAGGCATTACCATCCCTGACTTCAAACTCTATTACAGAGCTACAGTATTGAAAACAGCTTGGTATTGGCATAAGAACAGAGAAGTCTACCTATAGAATTGAATAGAAGACCTGGATATTAACCCACAAACCTATGAACACCTAATTTTGGACAATGGAGCTAGAGGTATACAGTGGAAGAAGGAAAGCATCTTTAACAAATGGTGCTGGCATAACTGGATGTCAACATGTAGAAGAATGAAAGTAGATCCATATCTATCACCATGCACAAAACTCAAGTCCAAATGGATTAAAGACATCAACATTAATCTGTCCACTTTGAACCTGATAGAAGAGAAATTGGGAAGTACTCTACAAGATATAGGCACTGGAGACCACTTCCTAAGTAGAACCCCAGTAGCACAGACAATAAGAGAAACAATGAATAAATGGGACCTGCTGAAACTGAGAAGCTTCTGTAAAGCAAAGGACACTGTCAGTAAGACAAAAAGGCTACCTTCGGACTGGGAGGAGATCTTTACCAACCCCTCATCAGACAAAGGTCTGATCTCCAAAATATACAAAGAACTCAAGAAACTAGACACTAAATCTCTAATTAACCCAATTAAAAAATGGGGTACTGAACTGAACAGAGAATTCACAACAGATGACCTTCGAATGACCAGAAGACACTTAAGGACATGCTCAACCTCCTTAGTGGTCTGGGAAATGCAAATCAAAACCACTTGGAGATACCATCTTACACCTGTCAGAATAGCTAAACTCAAAAACACCAATGATAGCCTATGCTGGAGGGGATGTGGAGTGAGGGGAACACTCATCCATTGTTGGTGGGAATGCAAACTTGTGCAGCCAGTGTAAAAAGTATATTTTGATAAAAGAACAAATGATTTCCCCCAAATTACAAATATGTTTGAGATGGTCTGAATAAGAATGACCCCTATAGGCACATATATTGAACTGTTTAATAGAATGATTAGAAGTTGTGGTACTGTTGGAGGAAATATAGCACTGGTGGTGGACTTGGAGGTTTGACAAGTCCATTTCTCTTTCTCTGTCTCTGTGTCTCTCTCTGTCTCTGTTTCTCTTTCTCTTTCTATGTTTTTGCCCTTGTGTCAGGATGCAACTCTCAACTATTTCTCCAGCACCATTCCTGCCTGATCTGTTGTCACGCTCCCTGCAATGATAATGCACTTAGCTCTGAAAATATAACCAAGGCCCCAATTAAATATTTTCTCTTATAAGAGTTGAGTTAAGCATGTTGTCACATCACCACCGAAGAACAATGACTAAGACAGTGTCAGTCTGATAATAATAGTTTTCAGGTACCTTGTATCTTGTATATGAATCGTCATATACCACCATGCCGTAGTTTCTTGGAATTGGGAGAAATGATGCTTTGAGTCTAAAATATACAGTAAACTAATGATCATTAGGAATATTTTTTTATCTTAAACCTATAGAAATATGCAACACCATCCTTATTTTTATCCTGAAATATTGGCAGAAAAATGCAGTCTAAGAATTTGAGACATTTTTCAACTGTTGAGCCAGAAAAGATAATGAATTACAATACTTTATCTCTAGTGCATTGAATCTCAGAGGGAGACGTGATTTAAGGAGCTAAATGCGGGGCTCCTGACATGATGTTTAACTACTGTGATAATCAAAATAGAATGAACATACTATCTTTCATTTGGAATTAAACCAGTTTGTATTTTAAATGTTATTTAAAAAAACATTGTTTTGAGAAGAAAGACAACAATGTGAGATGAATAAATTTTACTTAATTTTTCCAGGAAGTATGTTATGCTTAGAGATAATACTTTTTTTTATTTATTTATTTATTTTTTTTTAGTAAATTTTATTAAATTATAAAAGTTTCCATTTCCGCCCCCCCTCCCAACACCCTCCCACTCCCCCCACTCCCCCCCTCCTTCCCCTCTGTCCCCCAGGGCAGTCAGGGTTTCCTGCCCTGTGGGAAGCTCCAGCTCCCTCCCCCTCCCTCCAGGTCCAGGAAGGCGAGCATCCAAACAGACTGGATCCCCAAAATCCAGCATATGCAGAGGAAACAGGTCCCAGTGTCATAGTCAATGGCTTTTCAGAAAGACCCCGGGCCAGCCACAGTCAGAGAATCCGGCCAAATTCCGAGAATCTGGCTAGATCACGTCCTCGTTCAGTCCCAGTCCGACTGGCCCTGGTAAATTCTCATCAGATCCGTTCCCTTGTATCAGTGGGTGATAGCATCCCTCGCAGTACTGATTTCGTCTTTCATGTTCCTCCTCCTTCTGCTCCCCCTCCGGACCTCGGGGGGCTCAATCCGTTGCTCCAATGTGGGCCTCCGACTGCATAGCCGTCCTTCGACAGACGAAGGATCTATGGTGATAAGCAAAATATACATCAGTATGGTCATGGGCCACGGCCGATTCAGGCACCCTCTCCTCTGTCCAGAGAGCAATCTGGGGGATTTTAGAGATAATACTTTATAATTTGGAGATTAGTAGAGGTTCTGTGCGATTTCTTAATTATATAGTTTATAAATTCCTTTCTTTCTTAAAGACATTATCTTATTTGTAATGATCTTTCTTTGAGCCTATGATTTTTTAAAATAACAATAGCTATTTAAATTCAGCAGTCTGCACCCCTAAAATATATGAAACTTGCTTATTGTTTTAAGTTAAAGAAAAATAATTTTTATTTATGTGAGATAAACCAGAATTTAAATAATGTAAGAGATACATTCTTTTCATCATATTTCCAGATAATATAAGAGAAAAAAAACAGTAGGACTATGCAATTATTTTGCTGATATAGATATTGCCAAATAATTATAAATAAATTTTCAACTAAATTATTTATTTGAGTGAGCACATATTCTTGAAGGATTCATATATTGTACCTAGAAAGCTAGACAACCAGAATTAGCCCTGATTCTCAGTGTCTAGAATGAAAAATTCCTTATGATTCACTTATATCAGAAAATTCAATGATATATTGGTTGTGGTGGTAAATGCTTTTAATCCCAGAACAAGGGACACAAAGGCAGGTATATGTGTGAGTTTAGGGACAGCCTATCCTACAAGTTCCAGGCCAGTCAGGGCTGCAAAGTGAGATCCTGTCTCAAAAGCAAAGCATATCACACAAAATCCAATGACTATTAAGATATGAATATTATTCACACATAAAATTATGATATGCATAATGAATTTGTACATACTTGAGAGAACTATTTTCTCTATTACTATTTTCTATAGTAATGGAAGCATATATGTTTGACACACTCAAATATGTACAAATAGTCCCATTTCAGATACTTCTAAAGTGACTAGAAAGAGCTATAATATTGTTATTTATAACAAATAATATATTTTAGTATTAATTTAAAGGAAACACTTTATGACAAGTTGTAGTATATCTATATGCATGTTTCTCAAATCTGCATTTTTTGCCTAGGTCACTCCATATAATTTCTGTTTTGTATATTTCCTTATCTAAGCTCCTTTCTTTGCTAGTTCTGCCTGTGGTAGAAATTTTTAATATTTTATTTTTAATTGAATATATTTATATTCAATTTGAAACCACTTATTGATGTCTTGATCTCCTCAGCACTTTTGATATTTGACTTTACTACCTCAGCTTTAGTTTAGTCTCTATTCATCACAGCAAGCTCTTCAGTTGGTTTCCAGTATTATTTTTCTCAAAATCATTCTGTCCTCACTACTGCTTGAGTTATATGCTATTAAATACATGTCTATTCAGATTATCCCCATAACTAAAATACTTCCAGGAACATTTGGATAAATACGTATGTTTATCTGAGCACTTCCTTAAAGTCCATAAATTAGTTTTTTAAAAAATCAAAAAGGTATAAAACCACAAGGACAGATAAAACAGTAGAGGGAAAAATCAGAATAACACATATAGACAAACATTTTTGGAAGCTATAAAGTAAATGGACATATAGTAATTTATATACTAAAGTAGAAAAAAATTAAGCAAATTATTGCAGCAGTAGAATAAATTTTAGTAAAGAGATAAAAGAGAATTAACTGGAAGTTTAGAGAAGTAGTGTTGGAGTTCGACAGTTAAATGTCCCCCACAGACTCTTAAGTTTATTCCTAGAGAATTTACAGATTTGGAAGGTTGTGGAACCTTGAAGAGGTAGAGCTCTGCAAGAAGAAGTCTCAAGTGGATCACTTAAAATTTTATAGCGCAACATAGTTCCTGTCTGCATTCTGCTTCTTGATTCGAAATATTGTAACCAACTATATCACTCTTCCATCATCATGCTTTCCTTTTCATAGTAGATTGTATTGCCTCAAACTGTAAGCCCAAACAGACCCTTTTTTCTTTAAGTTACTTCTTGTCAGAAATTTGATTCCAGAAATGAAAAAGTTATATAAGTAGTAAAACTCTTGATCCCCTCAAGACACTCACTTTTAACTTGCTTTAGGAAAGTTTGAGATTGTCTAGATAAATCTAGGTTGAGATTGTCTGGATAAATACTTTGAGAAAGTCCAGTTAAATAATGAGACCCAAGGTCATGAACTCACTGCCTTTTCTTAAGAAATCAACAAAGATTAGAATGTACTGATTTTTTGTATGTTATTTGATATTTTAAAATTCAAGTGACATACAAGTGACTGTTTATGTCTTGTTTTATTACAATATGCTTAGTTGATAGTATGGGCAGCTTTAGCTGTCTATTACTAACTGGTGTTCTCTTTAAAGATACCCTGACTGCTCTTAGGACTGGAGAGGGAGGAGGAGAGGGAGTGGGGGGAGTGGAAGGGTATTGGGAGGAAGTAGAAATTTTTATAAATTAATTAAAAAGTCAAAAAAGATATATGTATTCCTTTTAGATAAAACAGTGCCCATAAAGTAGATTTCCAATAATCCATGATGGATGTTCAGTGACAATGTGCAAATTGGCCTTTTTTACTGAAGCAATTTTAGACTTGTAAGATTTCTAGAACTTGCAACTTCTGGATACATTGGAATTTTACTGATGTGGTACTTAAGGATCTATCAAACCGTGTAAGTTGGTATTAAGAAAGATCGGTAGATAGAATCCACCAAAAATAGTGAGAATATAGAGTTCCAGAGAGATGCCAAATTATGTAGGAGACAATTATACTGCAAAATTTTATAGCTAATTTACAACCAGCTTTGTATTTTTGATAAATGGTAGATAATCACAAGGGCAACATGGGCATAAGATGCAGAAAAATCTTGTCTTTGGGAGAACAGAAAGATAATAAGGCTTAGATAAAAGGGAGGTAGATGGTAAAATAGAATAAAGTTACGTTTTTTATGACAAAAAATTTGTTATGATTTTGAATCTTTTTCAAATTCATATCTCTCTTGTGGCAACTTGGGAGGCATATTATCATTACTAAATTGGAGAGTTAATAGCTTACCATAAGGCATCATTCTATAGAATGAAAATTGGAAATTATAATACTTTTATTTCCTGTTTTCTTTTTTAAATAAAGCATCCCAGAAAACTAACCTCCAAATACAACCGAGGAATAGGTATTCATGTCATTTTTATGAACCAGTAAGCTGATGAAATATGGCTATGCTATGGATGTAGATCCAAGATGTCCATTGAGCAGAAAATCAGTTTGTGCCTTCCTTGCAATTCTTTATTTAGCCAGAGATAGTTCTACCCAAGACACAAGCTTCTCTATCGACACATCAGGGAATTAGGAAGTAAAGTCTGATGGGCATTTTTCCTGAAATATTACAGCTGCCATGCTGATGGCCCTCATCCTGAGATTGTGGCAAGTTAAGATACTTAATTTATATTTTCTTAAAATTCTTCGTGAGCTGTTGCCATACCAATGATAATTCAAGCAGAAGTACAAGTTCTTTTAAAGAATGAACTGCTTGATTGCTCTCTGTATAAAACATCCAATCTCTCAAGCAGGAAGCAATGTTCATCTGAAGTTCATTCTATTTTTGAAAAAGATTATTGCTTTCTGAAATCTCTTTGCCAAGGACAATTATGATAGATGTATATCGTAATAGTCAATGTTTTAGCATTTAAACTTAAGTTGTAAAAACCAAAATGTCAAGATGACCCCCAAAGAAAAGCATGATGTGCACAAAAATGAAGTGTTTTAAAAATTAAAAACATGTTATGCTGTTTCTGTTTCTTTTTTTATACAACTATGAATATAAGTCATGAGACTTTTACTGAGTAGGGCAGTAATCAAAAGAACATATAATGATGTGTTTGTCTTTCCTTTCTTTTCTTTGCATTTAATTTTCACATATATTCATGTTTGCACAATGGCTTTGAATGTGTCTCCTGCAGGCAGTTTCTCATGTGTATATAATATAGTAAAAGCAGTAGGAGGAACACCAATGAACAAAAGACTATACATCAGGTAATGTTGATAGAGTCAGAATACAGTGCATGAGTGGAATGTAAGGTTCTGGTATCAAAAGGATCCAGATAGGTGTTTTTATTTACTGAAAATCAGCATATAAGAGACCATATTATTCCACATCTGACTCTGGTGCCCTCTTTTTTTTTCTCTTCTCTCTGATGCTGGTACTCTTTCTCTCCCCAACTAGACATCCTTTTACTTTCATGATTTTTAGGGTGGTGGTGACACAATTGCATTTAATTCAGGTTACATGCATGGATATGGTGATATTTGATTTACAGGAGCATGAACAACTTACCAATTGCTACTATAGGAAAGAAAAGATCTCTCCAATTCTCAGCAGCCATTAACTGTTTATAGCTATGCCAGGAGGGATGGGGTCTTATGAGGTCATCCTGAATATTTGGCAGATTCTTGTCAGACCTATTTTTGTAAATTTTATTTATTTATTATTTATTTATTTATCTATTTATTTATTTTTGCTGAGAATGAAATAATTTTTATTCTAGACAACAGATCTCTAATGGCACAGAGAGGATTGGACTGGATGCAGCTCAGCATGTTTGGTGTGGGTGAGGCCCTGGTTCAATCCTCAGCTCTTCCCTGCTTCCTCACTAAAAATATATTCAGTATATATTGAAAGTTTGATATTTAAATACATTTAAATGTGGACCTTACAGTCATTTGAATGCTCAGGCAGTTCAGAACACAATGTAGAGACACAAGTATATGGTGACTGCTGGATAGTCTAAAGGGATAAAGAGCTTTTTCAAATAAGAAAAGCAATCAGACTTTCTATACTTCAACTCTAGTATCTATTCTCCTTTATATACTAAAATGTTGTCAGTCTCATATACTTTTACTTTATAAAGTATTCCTCTAGGAAGAAGTTTCTGGAGATTTTCCCAGATATAGACAGCTACATTTTTTGTTGTGCTTACATCTGCAAAGTGCGGCACATCCAGGTCCAGGTTCTTGTAATCAAGGGGCTTCATGATGGCCTCCTCCATGTATTCTTTGAGGTCAGTCAAATTCATAACCATTCCTGTAACAGGATCTCTCCATATACTGTCACCACAACTTTATAGTTGTGCCCGTGACCATTGGGATTGTTGCATTTCCCAAACACTTTCAAGTTCTCTTCATCGCTCAGAGATGGGCTGTGCAGATGGTGGCTCGCATTGAAAGACACGAGGCGTGACAGTCGCGCCGACCTGCCGCACTCATGGTCTTCATGTCCTAGACCCCGGAGCCTTTTGTAGGTTTTATAATGTTAATCACAGCTGTTGTGAGTTCACAAGTACATAGCACCATCTTTTCAGTCTTTCCTTTGTACATCTATAGTTACAGTATGTCGTGTATGGGTGTTTTTCGTGTTTTAGTGATATAATTTTGCTATATTATCTGAGGCTGCACTTAAACTAGCTCTCTCGCATAGACTAACTTCATTTTTTCAGCCGTCTTGCCTCAGCCTTCACTATACTGGAATTACAGCATTGTCCCAACACATCAATCTGGCTATAGAATGTGTTTTCTAACGGATTCATTTAAGGAGTTTTCATTGTAGTTTTAATAATGCTGAATTATTGTCTTTAGAACTATTAATAGGGAACTAGCTGAGGAAACTTTACCCAAGTACACATGCTAAGCGATGGGACCTGGGGATTGGGGAATGAAATGATCTAAGATGATATGGGGAACACATAGCTCCTCTGTCATTATTCTTTTCTCTCAACAAAGGGACTATATAAGCTGTTTTAATCATTAAAATTATATATATATATAATATGTAATATGTTGTATATAATATGTGATATATATATATCACACACATATAAGCTTTACTTGGTAATTTTCACAAAAGCAAATCTATTAACACATATAATGTTCCAGGCATTGCTAATAATGTTTTATATCTGGCAGGCAATTTCAGTCATCCAACCCTATTTGCTAGGTGCTAATATTATTTTCATTATATAAAAGAGATAGATTTGAGATTCTATTCTAGATGATAGGGTTACAGAGGCTTCAATAAAGGATTTTGGATCTTACTTTATGACGGTACCACAGTTTAGATGCATCTATGGCTTGGTGCAGTTTGTACTGTGCTTAGTTCAGTCCTCCTTGACTTCATCATCTCTTTATTTTCCTAAATGTTCTTCCCTCCATCATCCCTATTTCTTGACCCATGGACCCTGTCCCCTATTTTCCCAGGCTTTACTGCTTTCCTGATTTATTGATCTAATGGTAAAATACCTGATAAAATACCTTCCTTTAAATATACACTATGTTATCCTTCTGATAAACACAATATTTCATGTAAATAAAGTATTAACCAAAAATATTTGCATTGTCAAAGAAGATATCTAGAAAGGAGATTGGAAAATTTTATTTAGTACATCATATTTTCTAGAGCTTCTCTAATTGCAAAATCTACATAATTACATACTTCCTTCACAACTTTTGTGTACAGTAAGCTCATGACACTATCAGTTTTTACTTATGAGCTGGAAAGGTCATAAAAAATTGGATAGTTCTCATATCACTTAACAAGTGTCTACTTCCTCAGTTCCCTCTGAATTTATCACTGCTCTGTGAATTTCTGTAGGAAGAACCATCACTTACCATTTGTGGTATTATGGGTATCAATTCCTGGCTCACTGAATTGTCAGGCTTAACAGATATAAATAAATGACTCTAATATAAACTTAAATTTTATGTAAAGAATAACTTATAGTATAAATACAACCTCTTCTAATATTGAAAGCATGACATGAACAAAAATCACTTATGTTTTATATTTCAAATATAATGCCTCAGATTTTATCAAGTAATAACACACAGGGTAGATTTTCATTATTTCCAGATTAGATAAATTCTAGTGATGGGTATACTATAATGATCTAAGTATATGATGATAAATAAAGTGAACTGTTGGTTACTGAGAAAACGGTAAATCCACGAACCTTATAATTTGTGAGGAGGAGGATGAATGATGGTACATGAAATCCTAATTGGATTATTTTATTGTTGGTTTGTAAAAGTCATTGCAAAAGACTAAGGGCAAAAACTTAGGTTTTAGTGTGGGGAGGTAAACTGCTTGTATAAATTCATCACATTACAGAGTGAGTTGAATTTATATAGTCAAATTATGTGTAGAGAATTAAAAACTTAAATAACAAATTGTAGGGCACTGTGCTATTGACTGTCTAACAATCATAGATAACTCACTAAAGTAAGTCTTTTCAAATTATAAAACTATGCTTGTAAATTAGTTACATATTCTCTGCATTTAACAAACTAGTTACATTGCTTTACCTAATATGATCATTGAATATGACCAAAATGAAGATTGAAAAATGCCATACACAGCCTGTCTGCGTTCTAGAAAGGGAGGAAAAATTCAGACCATTTAGGTTGATTTTCTGATGTCACAAAATATTTCAAATATGAAAAAAATACATTTTCATTGGATTATGGGTTTGCTTGCTCCCCCTACCCTCCAGTGATGATTCCTCAAGAGCGGATGACAACAGGTGGCTAAATGGGGAAATACAAATTAGAGTATAAAATGGGTTGCAATGTGAGCCTTATTTTCTTTAAACTACAGTGTCTATTGGCACCTTTGATCTATTTAATTTTCATTATATTTAAAAGTGATTACATCATTGTTCATATTGTAAGGTGAATATTTAATCAGATAGATCTTGCAAAATGTTTGTGATAAGAGTTTGAATGTGTTATAGGAAGAGCACTTTAAATATAAAGGTAGTGTTGTAAGGTACAAGCAGTAGGAAAAGAGTGGGGTTACTGTGGGAACTTTTAATCCTGAACTTTATTACTTGACTGGTGTGATTGGAAATTTAATGCTGGAGGACGATTGTGTGACTTTCTTCCTTATTTTGAGAATGATTTATTTGTGAATAATCAGAGAAGTATCCGGCTTAGTTGTGACCTGAATCTGCCCAAACAGAAAATTCTTTAGGAAGGTAGATGTGAAGAAAAACAATATAGAGGGCAGTCTTTTCAAAAATACATGTTTTCAGCACAATGTGAATTTTAAATGTAGAGAAAGAGAACAATTTCACACTTTGATTTCATTTACAGCTGAAGATTTCCAAAGTGCCTCAAATGAGTTCTTAAGTTTTATGTTTTCACAGACTCCACTAGGGCAATCATGACAGTGAATGAATTCAATGACATAACATGTAGCTGGAAGCAGAAGGCAAGAGAATAAAGGGGAACACATTTTTTTTTGCATAGATTTACTGAGGTACAACTTAAATACTTAATTGTCATTGTAACTGTCTCGGAAATAATAGCAACAAGCTGCCACTGTGTTAGTTCTCTGAATGTGTTATTTTTTAAGACCTAGAGTAAAATATGGACATGAGATTGTTTACATACAAAAAGGTGTGTAGTGATGCCAATCTGTTGAAGGCGGCTCCTTGTTCATTCCCGGCTGCCCAGACCGGAAATAATCACTCAAAAACTACACTACTTAAATCACTGTTTGACCTATTAGCTTATGCATATTTCTTGCTCACTCTTATCTCTTAATTTAACTCTTTTCCATTATTTTATATTTTACCATGAGGCTCGTGGCCTACCAGCAAGGTTCCTGCTAACAGCTTGCATCTTTCTCCTCTGGGGCTCCATGGCATCTCCTGACTCCACCTTCTTTATCCCAACATTCAGTTTAGTATTCCCCACCTAGCTCTACTATGTACTCTCACAGGCCAATGCATATTTTTTTATTCATTAACCAATAAATGCAGCACATATACAAAAATACTTCCTACATCAAGGGTGTATGATGCTGACCATATATCAACTCCATACTTGTTTCCATATGCCATGCATTTTTACAGAAAGAGAAGAGATCAGGCAATTACTGGGGTGTTTGTACTATAGTTTTGAACATATAGATGTCTCAAAAATGTTGGGTATATTAGGAGCTAGAGAGATAGATCAATGATTAAGAGCACATCTTGCAGAGGCTCCATTTTCTTGCCCAGATTTCCTGCTTTGGCTTCCCTAGATGATGGACTACAAGTTGTAAAATGAAATAAACACCTCCTCCCTAATTTCTTTTCATCACGGTAGCCATTGCTACAAGAGAAACCAAATAAGACGTGTGCATGTGTGTGCAGGTGCCCTGGGAAGCCAGAAGCATCAGATCTGCCTGGAGCTGTTTATGGGCAGTTGTGAGTCACACAGTGTGGATACAAGAAATCAAACCCAAGTCCTCTGGAAAAGTAGAAAGCACTCTTAATCACCAAAGCATCTCTTCAGCCCTACATAAATGAATCTTTTTTAAAAAAATCAATAACATGCTTATTATTCTTGGCTATTTTAGAAGGCATGGATTTTTGAGGCTATGGACATTCTGGTAATAGATATTTCTTTTGTTTTGAATTGCTAAGGTATAAAAAATAGATTCACTTTCTCACTAGGTGGAAAACATGAAAAAGACTGAACCTATTTGGGCCTTTAATGAGAATTCAATAAACATAATAGATCATTAATAAATTGAGTTTATATTATTAGCATTTATACAATATGTGAACTATTACCTTCTGGTTTCATTCCCTTTTCATATTAAACTGTGACGCTACTAAAATCAACAACCATAAGCAACAGAAACCGCTTTTCTGCGTTCTGTACAGAAGAAAAATTAGAAATTATTGCTATAGATATTTCAAGAACAGCCTGGAATACATACTGAAATCTTATTTTTAAAAAAGTTGGAGGAGAGAAATTATATATATATATATATATATATATATATATAT
This sequence comes from Myodes glareolus, assembly GCF_982192425.1. NCBI lineage: Eukaryota > Metazoa > Chordata > Mammalia > Rodentia > Cricetidae > Myodes > Myodes glareolus. Next base: position 60,327,215 of record NC_142053.1, read on the forward strand.
ATATATATATATATATATATTTCAAGTTACTAAGCACCAAGTGTATCATCAAGGAAAGATTTGGGTTAATGGAGGGGAAAATTGCTAAAAGTATGACAGAGTGCTAGCATTAGGACAATGATGCCAAAAATGAAAGAAATAAAATGCAGACTCTCAGTAAAGTGAATCATTATTGTCACTTATAAAGTAAGCATGGGAAAATAATCTTCCTGGATTTGGTCAAGTTAGTTACTAGAAAGTTATTTTTAAATAGAAAGATAAGCACAAGGAAGATAAATTTTAATTTTTCACTGAATCTCTCTCTCTCTCTCTCTCTCTCTCTCTCTATATATATATATATATATACACACACACATAAATGAATCTAATAAGTTAGGAAAAATATAAAGGATCATAACACACAATAAAATAAAAACAAATTAATTATAATATGTTGTTCTGGATCAGACAGTATTGTTAATGAAATTGATGAAATCATTTACATGGAAAATTGAGACATTAGATTTCAGAATTTGTTACATATTTCTAAAAATGCTATAAATATTATAGCCAGGATTTGCTGCTTTTTATCACCATGTTTTTCTCATGAAATATCTTGCCCTGTGGCTTAATAAAATAGCAAGGAATATAGTACTCATTACTGAAACACCAAAGATTGGTCTCTATGTCATCATCTTACTTTAAAAACAGAGAAACCAGAGGCCCTCTAACTGAAAAAAAGAAAGGGAAAAAGAATTTTCAGGATAAAAATTTATTTGGAAATAAATGGAATATCAAAAGTGATCAATGGCGAAGGATCAGTTAAATATAAGTTTTTATAAAAATTATAGGAACAGACAAATGTAGGGAAGAACACAATGAAACATCTATAGATCCAGCACATGACAGAAACTATGCTAACAATGTGCATTGATATCCAGATGACCCATGTTGTATCTCTGTGATTCCCTGAATATTTTGATTTGTGCAGGCCTTGTAGCTTATAAATTCTAGATGCATGATTTGTGTCTGTGCACACAAGGAAATTTTTATAGCTTATTCATAATTAGAAAACAAACTCAGCTTTATCCCTTTGGCTCTTTAGTCTATACTTTTCATGGGAGCTCTATTGCATGTTTTACATGCAACAATGACAATAACAATGATAAGCTGTTCAGAACATATGTAGATTTCTCCTCAGGTTAAGATCATATATTAAAAATTATATTATGCATTCCTGAGTTAAAAAGATTTTTGCTCTTATATATAGAACTTTACAGAACATAAATGTCAAAATAACATACACATGATGGTTTATTAAAAAGTAAATTTGCAGGCAGGAGACTTGGTCCTACCCCTCACCTGAGCAAAGTGGGAGAGTTGGCCCTGATGGCATAGATATAGGAAGGAGAGCAAGCTGATCAACTTATCAACCACCCAGGCCCAGATCCAGGGCTTTGAGATGACCCACTCCAGCATCTATCCTATTGAAGAAATGCTGGAGCAAATGAAGAGACAGAGGACACTCCTGCAGAACCAGAGTTGCAGGATCTTCACGACACAGGGCAAAAAAAAGCTATCCCTTAAGGTCATGTTCAAACTCCTTAGCGATCAGGAAAATGCAAATCAAAACAACTTTGAGATACCATCTTACATCTATCAGAATGGCTAAAATCAAAAGCACCAATGATAGCCTATGCTGGAGAGGATGTGGAGTAAGTGGAACTCTCATCCATTGCTGGTGGGAATGCAAACTTGTACAACCACTTTGGAAATCAGTGTGGTGGTTTCTCAGGAAATTGGGAATCAATCTACCTCAGGATCCAGCAATACCACTCTTGGGAATACACCCAAGAGATGCCCAATCATATTACAAAAGCATTTGTTCAACTGTGTTCATAGCAGCATTATTTGTAATTGCCAGAACCTGGAAACAACCGAGAAGCCCCTCAATGGAAGAATGGATAAAGAAAGTGTGGAATATATACACATTAGAGTACTACTCAGCGGTAAAAATAATGACATTTTGAGTTTTGCATGCAAACGGATGGAAATAGAAAACACTATCTGAGTGAGATAACCCAGACCCAAAAAATGAATATGGTATGTACTTACTCATTAGTGGACTCTAGCCATAAACCAAGGACATTAAGCCTATAGTTCCCAAGCCTAGAGAAGCCAAATAACAAGGTGAAGCCAAAGAAAAACATATATAGATCCTCTTAGAAATTGGAAGCAAAGAAGATTGCCAGGCAAAAGTTGGGAGCATGGGGCTGGGGGAAAGGGAGAGGGGGGAGAGAGAAGGAAGAAAGGAAAAACTAGAGAGAGCTTGGGTGGGAGAGTGGGAGGGTGGAGAAGGAGGAAGGGTGAATTTAAGAGAAGGGAAGAAGATATCTACATTAAGCGATCCATTTTAAGGCTAGCAAGAGACTTGCCTCTAGAGGGGTTCCCAGGTGTCCATGGGATGTCCCCAACTAGGTTCTTGGGCATCAGAGTAGAGGGTGCCTGAACTGGCCTTGCCCCACTACCACACTGATGATTATCTCGAATATCACCATAGAATCTTTGTCTGGCAATGGATGGAGATAGAGACAGAGACCCTCATCAGGGCAACGAACTGAGCACCCAAGGTCCAGTTGACGAGCAGGAGGAGGGAGAAGCCATTGATAAAGACACTGAGACTTGTTTCTACCACATGTACTGGCTTTTTAGGACCCTAGTATATTTGGATGTAAGGCTTCCTTGGCCTGAATGTAGGGGGGAGGGCCTTGGACTTCCCATGGGACAGGGTTCCCTGTCTGCTCTTAAGGAGGGAGGGGGAGTGAGGAGGGGGAGTGGGGGAGCAGAAGGGGAATGGGATGAAGGGAGGAAGTGTAAATTTTTGAATGGAAAAATAAATAAATAAATACATAAATAACAAGCTATTCCAGACCAATGACTTATTACTGAGAACATTTGGAAGTAAAGCCGTTTGGGAAAAAGAGGTTAACTGGTTGGCACAACATGACATACCGCAGCTTCCATGATGATATTTTGCTTTGTTTTCTTCATTTTTAATTTTTATTTTATATTTTTGTCATTTTTATTTTTATTTTCTTTGTTGGTGAGGTTGCAAGCACAAAAAGCAGATATGGAAGGATGGAGAGATGAGTGGGATTGGGGTACATAATATGAAATTCACAAAGAATCAAAAAAATTAAAAAATAAGGATAATAAAAAGTAAAACTGAATTTTAGTGAATACTTTTTAAAGATTTTAAAATAAACAAACATCAAAAACATTTTAGAAACATAATTCAAAATGAATTTACACATCTCTATTTCTATTGACTATTTCTTCTTTATAATTCTTCTGGGATGTTATGCTGATAACAGAAATTCATACCATTTCATCATGAGGGCTATTTAAATGTATTTTTTTTTAGGTTATAAACTGATTGACCCATTAAGTCAGGCTACTTATTAGTTCTTATGACTTATCTTAACCCATTATTCTAATCTATGTTAGCCATATGGCTTGGGACCTTTTTCAGCTGTCAGCTCAAATGTTGCCTCTTTGGTGGTCTGGGCAGTAATGGAGAGGGAACTTCCTGCTTTCCAGAATATTCCTGTTCTCATCGTCCCGCCTCTACCTTCTCTCTGGTTGACCCACCTATACTTCCTGCCTGACCAATCAGCATTTTATTAAAATTCATGATTGACAGAATACAGATAATTCTCCCACACCACTTCCCCTTCTTTTTAAGAAAAAAAAAAGGAAAATATCCATAGTCCAGTTTTTGGGAATGTGGGAGTTGAATTCCAGGCTACTTCCTGCTGGTTGGGAGCACTGAAGATCTTATGGGGACCTAAAGAAAATTTAAAGTTATAATCATGTTCTGACCGGAGTATCCTGTGAGTCTTGATCATCTCAGGCAACAGTCTTGAACCTGTTCTGGAGGAAGAACTCTGTCATCTGGTCCATCTGTTCCTATCGGAGATTTCTCAGGTGGTCTTCCTTTATCGAACCTGATTTTTCTTAACTCAGAATGAATCCACAGCCTCTCATTTTCTCTGGAAATAAAAGCAAAATCTCTTCTCCAAAGTAACATACATTTTTACTTCAGTTTTGAAGTCAAGTTATTTTCAAAATACCTATCTTGGGTTAGTTCAGCAGCATTTATAAACAAAAGTCCATTAGCAGCTGTTGCTCCTTCCTCAGCATTCAAACAATTCAAAGAGGGCATAATAGCATACAGTATCAAGATTCTATGTGCATTTTCCATCTTTTCGTGGCACTTTTATTTTACGTGGTTTCTTTTATTTTTACTTGTACTTTTTGAGACAGGATCTCTGTATATCTTTGTCCTGGAATAACTCTGTAGACCAGGCTGTCCTAGAACTCACAGAGATCCCTCTGTCTCTGCTTCCACAGTGCTGGGATTAAAGGTGTTTGCTACCATACCTTGAACTCACAGAGATCTGTCTGTCTCTTCCCCCCAGGCACTGAGATTAAAGGCATGTGCTACCACATCTTGACGTCACAGATGTCAATCTACCTCTGCCTCCCAGGCATTGGGATTAAAGGTGTGTACCACCACACCCAACTACTCTCTTTCTTCCTTTTTTATTTTTAATGACTTCAACCTTTAGCCTGCATATATTTTTAACACACTGTAAACCATTTAGAGGTTTTCTTCCTCTTTGAATCTCTCTTTACTGTATATTTCTCTTTTTCTGACTACAGGAGTCTAAAACCGTAGCTTTGATGACTGGATCTAGCCCATTCCTTAGCTTTCCAGCCTCATGGCAGAGGTACTATTGGAGCCATTGTTATTGTCACAACTCTACAGTGTTTCAAGGTCTCTGCCAGCAAGCAAGCTGCATCATTCTGCTCACAGACTAGACTCAGTCAGACTGCCTGCCTGAAAGAGTCAGAGTTTGCCCTGGCAGGACAGCCCAGAAAGCCGCCATTTTGAAACAGCGCAGCTTTTTTCCTGCTAAGGCTGAAAACCAAAAAGCAAGAATTCAGCTTTTCATCAACACCGTTTAAGTGTTTCGTGGCAGGACCTCTTAAAAGAGCTGCAAAGTTTTGCAACTAAAGCTGAGTCAGGAAGCCTCTCTTAGATGAGTGCATTTGCTTGCCTCTAGCAAGCAGAGCATACCCGAGAAATTTCTGCTACCATGAAAACATGCTTTATTCTATTCTTTCCCAAGCTTTCTCAGGCATTCGGTCAATCAGTTTATAACATAATGTAGACTTTGTGTCATTTTCTTTGGGATTTGCCAGTTGTGAGGTACTGGGCAGGATGGAAACCCCAACAAGCTAGCCCCTCATGTTATACCCTTGTATCACTGGGTGAACGCACTCCTCACAGTCCTGCCTTCCTTGGTCATGTTCTCCCTCCGTCTGCTCCTCATTTGGACCATAGGGGCTCAGTCCAGTGCTCCAATGTGGTTCTCTGTCTCAATCTCCATCCATTGTCAGGTGAAGGTTCCCTCTGATCCTGCCTTCCTTGCTCATGTTCTCTCTCCTTCTGCTTCTCGTTTGGACCTAGGGAGTTAAGTCCAGTGTTCTAATGTGGGTCTCTGTCTCTATCTCCATCCATCGTCAGATGAAGGTTCTAAGGTGATATGCAAAATATTTATCAGTATGGTTATGGGCCAAGGCCAGTTCAGGCACCCTCTCCTCTGCTGTCCAGGGAACAATCTGGGGATATCTCCTTGGACCAGGGAACCCCTCTAGAATCAAGTCTCTTCTAAACCCTAAAATGGCCCCCTTAGTTTAAATATATACATCCCTGCTCCCATATCCATCCTTCATCCCATCCCCATCCCAATTCCCCAAGCTTTCCCCAATCTTCCCCTACTCCCTTCTCTCTAACCCTCTCCCCTTTCATCCACTCCCCCACCCCCCAACCCCATGCACCCAAGGTTTCCTGGCACTCTTGTCTACTTCCAATATCCAGGAGGATAACTACGTAATTTTCTTCATGTTCACCTTCTTATTTAGCTTCTCTAGGATCACGAATAATAGGCTCAAAGACCTTTAATTATGGCTAGAATCCACTTATGAGTAAGTATATACCATATTCCTCTTTTTGTGTCTGGGTTACCTCACTCAGTAAAGCGTTTTCTATTGCCATCCATTTGCATGCAAAATTCAAGATGTCATTGTTTTTTACCACTGAGTAAAACCCTAATGAAAAATTCTTTTCAAGAAATCGAAGAAAAACAAGTGAAAAAAATTGAAAAAAATCAATAAATCAATTAAAGAAAACCAAGAAAGTCAAGAAAAAAAATCAAACAAGTGAAGGGAATTGTTCAGGACTTAAAAACTGAAATAGAAGCAATAAAGAAAACACAAACCAAAAAAAATCTGGAAATGAAAAATCCTGGTAAGTGAACAGGAACAACAGATGAAAACATGACCCATAGAATACAAAAGATGGAAGAGAGAATCTCAGGCATTAAAGATACAATAGAGAAAATAAATTCAGTGGTCAAAGAAAATGTTCAACTCAAAAAATTTTCTAACATATAGCATCTAGGAAATCTGAAACACCATGAAAAATCTGAACCTAACAATAATAGGAATAGGAAGAGAAGAATTCTAGCTTAAAGTCATAGAAAATGTATTTAACAAAACCATAGAAAAAACATTCCCAATCTAAAGAAGGACATACCTATAAAGATACAAGAAACTTACAAAGCACTAAGTAGGTTGGACCAAAAATGAGAAAAATCCCCTTGCCACCTGATAACCAAAACACTAAACATACAAAATAAAGAAAGAATATTAAGAGATACAAAGGAGAAAATCCAAGTAACATATAAAGGTAGACCTGTCAAAATTACACCTGATATCTCAATGGAGACTCTAAAAGCTAGAAGAACCAGGACAAATATTTTTCAGACCACGGATGTCAGCCCACACTGACAATTACAATACCCAGCAAAATTTCAATCATCATAAATGGAGGAAACAATTTATTTTGTGATAAAACCATATTTAAACAACACTTATCCGCAAATCAAGCCCTACAGAAAACGCTAGAACAAAAATTCCAAGACAAGGAAGTTAGCTGTTCCACAAAAACAGAGTCAATAAATAATCTCACAACAACAAAACCTAAAGAAGGGAAACACACACACACACACACACACACACACACACACACACTATGACCACCATCACCAAAACCCCAAAATAGCAAGAATTAACAAGCACTAGTCATTAATATTTCTTAATATCAGTGGATTCATCTCACCAATAATGACACAGGTTAACAGAATATACACAAAAACAGACATTACCTCATAGTAAAGAGTTGGGAAGAGATTTTTCAATCAAATTGACCTAAGAAACAAGCGGGTATAGCTATCCTAATACCTAACAAAATAGATTTCAAGCTAAACTTAACTAAAAAAAGAAGGAGAAGGATATTTCCTATTTATGAAAGAAAAAACCTATCAAGTTGAAAGGGCATCCACATTTGTAAAAGAAACATCACTAAATTGTAAATCGCACATAAAACCCCATACATCAACAGTGGGAGACTTCAACACCCCACTCTCACCAATGTACAGGCCTGCTAGACAGAAACTAATCAAAGAATTAGAGAATTAACAGATGTTATGACTCAAATGGAATTAACAGACATCCCTATAACATTTCTTACAAACACAAAAGAAAATACATTCTCAGAACCTCATGGAACCTTTTCTAAAATTGACTACATATTCCATCACAATGCAAATCTCAACAGATACAAATGTATCTTATTGGATCATGAAGGGTTAAAGTTAGAGTTCAACAAAACCACAAACTACAGAAAGACTACAAACTCATGGAAACTGAACAATTCTCAACTGAATTGTCACTGGATCAAGGAAGAAATAAGGAAATTAGAGACTTTCTAAAATTCAATGAAAATGAATATATAATATACCCAGAATTATGGGACAAAATGGAAGCAATGCTAAGAGAAAAGATCATAACACTAAGTGTCTATATAAAGCATTCGGGGAAATCTCACACTAGTAACTTAACAGCACACCTGAAAGCTCTAGAATTAAAAAAAGCAAACACATTCAGGAGGAGAAGATAGAAGGAAATAATCAACTCAGGCTGGAAGGAATAAAATAATACAAAGAGAAAAATTCAAAGAATCAATGAAACAGAGTTAGTTCTTTGAGAAAATCAACAAAAGAGAGCAACTCTTATTCAAACTAACTAAAAGACAGAAAGAAAATATCCAAATTAACAAAATCATAAACAAAATGGGGATATAACAGACACTGAGGAAATCCAGAGAATCATTAAATTATACCTCAAAAACCTGTACTCCACAAGATTGGAAAATCTAAAATAAATGGACAAGGTTCTTGATATGTAACACATGCCAAAATTAAATCAAGGCCAGATTAACAATTTAAATAGCCCTATAACCACTAAGGAAATAGAAGCAGTCATTAAAACCTCCAGGCAGTCTAAAAAAAAAAGAACACAGGGCAGGATTGTTTTAGTGCAGAATTCTACCAGAATTTTAAACAAAAGCTATAGCAGTATTCTTCAAATTGTTTCACACAATAGAAACAGAAGGAACATTGTCAAATGCTTTTGATGATGGTACAGTTACCCTAATTGCCATGCCAGCATGCAACTGTCATTCTTCTGAGTGAGGGACGTCGGGATTAACACACAACACAACTTCAGGTTCTGCAGACAAGCCTTTATTCCACTTTCTCACACAGTATATATGACCCTCAACAGGAGAGGCCAAGACAGCAAAAGCAGGAAGCTCATCACCGTAACTCAATGGTTTAGGGGTAGACATCCTTAGGAACATTGCTGAAAACAACAGATTGTTCCTGTTTTCAACCAAGTGCATAAATACAAAACAGATCTAGTGGGGGTGTGAAGGCCTATCCTCTATGGACCCAACAATTCCACCCTTTTTATTTTAAAAGCATGAGAGCCCCAGTCTTAGCAGACTCCTTGATAGAGGCTCTTACCTGTCTACGGGAGGCCTTAATCTCTGTCTTAGGTGAACTCTCTATACTAGGACAGTTGCCCATCTTAGGGATCCCTCATGACTTCTGCAGCATCTGCAGCCAGATTTGGGGATACTTCCTGATTATTGGAAGACAGCCCGAGCAATATTTGTTGAGTGACAGTGTGCTGTATGTGGGATTGCCACATAAAGTGGCAGAGAATCCAAAACCAGATAACCCCAATAGCAATATCAGTACAAGTGAGCATTCTAGACAATCGCTGGACCCAGCCCCCAAGCTGGGCCATGGCATTCTACTGACTGGATCCAGACACAGGAGGGACCCATATGCTGTTAACATTAACAATATGATGAGCTGTCTGCAGGGTGAAATTCAAAAAGGAGGAATTCCAAGGGCCATCCAAACATGCATTCAACTGTTCAACCACATCAGAAGCATTTACAACATTAGCAGGTGTAACATACAAGACAGTTGTTGCAAGAGTCAAATGGAATCTACATATTCTTGCAAAAGTTCAGCTTCTTGATTTAAATTTAAAAGTCCAAGTCCAATATGAGAGTCCAGAGCACTCTGTGTTTGCAGGGACTCGCTAACTCTTCCAGACAGCTGATCCACAGTCTCTGTAGTCACAGCTGTCTGTGAATTTGCAACTCCAGCAACTGTAGCTGCAGTGGCAGCAACAGCAATAGCAGCAAGAATTGCAGCTGTTCACCCGCTGTTGATAAAGGATAATCTCCTGATGTTCTTGCGATACCATCACCGGCACAGGAATCACAGCAGGCACTTGAATGATAAAATCTCCATCAGAACCGTACCAGCAATTATTCAGCTTGCAGATCCTGGAAAATCAATTAAGAATATCACCCTACAAAGTGCCATTCCACAATACAAAGAAAAATGGGGCAGGAACGCACATGGAGGATTGAATAGTCATATTGCATCCAGCAGTATAACAAATCAGGCTCTTGAGTGATACATTCTCCCCACATAACTGTGGGGGTGGAGATTAAAATCTCTATCAGCATCCCAACACTGAGGAACAGGTTTGGGACCACAGGTATTATGCAATACTAACTGGCATTAAAAGTGGGAGGTTTCTCACCAGACTCCCCATCACTCATAATTCTGTTGTTGTTATCAAAGTCATCAACTAAAGCAGAAGGAATGTTGCAGTCTTCATCCTGGGTCACTGAACTTATGCACCACTCTGGAACCCAAATTGGTTTATCAACTCCTGAGGGAAAAACACATACAGCCTTCCTCACCTTTGCCAACAAGGGGGCTGGTTCCATCCATCTTCTTGTTTGCAGATCTTTCAAATGAACCCATCCTAGGCTCTGAGCCCTTACTTGTGTATGGTGCTCCATAGGCAAGTGCCCTTCAGCATCCATAGTCAAAAAATTTAAAATAAAGAGTATAGTGGATAATTGAGTTGCTGGGAGAATATGAACTCCCATCCTTTGTATTTTTTTGAAAAATATTGCTTCAGGGTCTCACTGACTCTTTCCACAATTGCTTGACCCATTGGGTTGTATGGGATGCCTGTTTTCTGGGAAATTACATAGAATGAACAAAAGGATAAAAATTTTTCCTGATATATGCTGGGCCATTATATGTCTTAATAACCTCAGGTTTGCCCATATAGGCAAATCAGATTGGCAGTGTGCAATGGCATCTTTTGCTCATTCTCCTGAATGCAAGGATGTGAAAATTACTCCTGAAAAGGTGTCTACTGATACACAGACAAACTTAAGATTCCCTGCGGCATGCAGGTGTGTAATATCCATCTGCCATAAATGATTTGGTCATAACCCTTGTGGGTTAACTCTTAAATTTGGGCTGCTTAGGAAAGGAGCACACTGAGGACAAGAAGAAGTAATGGCTTGTGCTCCTTCTCGTGTGCATGGAGTATGATGCCGAAGGGAGTGCACATTAAGGTAAAATTGGTCAGTATTTCTTGGGCGTGATCAGAAGTAAAGCAAACATATGTATATTTATCAGCTAAATCATTACTTGCTGACAATGGCCCAGGCAGCCCAATAGGACTGTGTGTATGTCCAACAAACAAAAGCTTAGTCTGTTGCCAAATCAAATGCTGAACACAGCTGAGCAAATGATGAACCTTAGAAGTAGGTGATATATATGCGTATGTCTCCAATGGCTTAAAGATGTGGGTCATATACAGACTATCAGTTTACAAGTTTACAGGTTCCCCAGGGAAGAGCTGGAGTGCAATGAGGCAGGCTGTTACCTCTGCAGCTTTGTTGGATACATCCCACACAGGATGTTTCCATACTTTTCCTCCAGAAAACACTACTGCATTACTTTTAGGGGAAGCATCTGTAGAGACAGCATGAGCTGAGGGTATGGAAGATCCTATAATCACTCGAAGGAATAGAACAAGATGATTTTTTAATAGGACCATTAATGGATGTTGAGTATAATGAAAATCAAAACTTCCAGAAAAGGAGGTGAGAGAAAGGGTCCACTCATCATGGTACTACTGTAAATGTGCTAGCTGGTCTTTAGTATAAGGTGTTATAATCTTGTCAGCATACTTCCCAAAAATCTGGGCAGCAACCTTCTTAGCTTTCCAAAGTAACCTGTTTTGATTGCAAGGGAGGGTCGTATCCACTGTACGTCTCCAAGTAACTGCTGCCAATCATGTAAGGTTTTAAGTTGAGAGGTGTCAATAGTTAATTTTTCTTTGTTTAATTCTATCCAAGGCCAATTGGTACTCAAGGTAGGAATATGAGGCTTGCATTAGGACCTTCTCAGGAACTATGATCAGCCCCACCTTCTCTAAATCCTGTCACATTTGAGTATAAACCTTGAGCAGTTGATCTTTATCAGGCCCTGCTATTAATAAATCATCCATATAATGAACAATATATAACTATGGAAACTGACAGCAGATAGGCTCCAAGGCAGCAGCAACAAAAATTTGACATATGGTAGGACTATTTGCCATTTCCTGTGGGAGTACAATCCAATGGAATCCTTAATGGTTCCTTAAAATTAACTGAAGAGAGGCTAAAAGCAAAACGAGGGCTATCCTGTTTGGATAGAGGAATAGTAAAAAAGCAATCCTTTAAATGTACTATAATTATATGTCAGCCTGGTGTATGGCTGAAGGGAAGGGCAATTCCTGCTGAAGAGGACCCATAGGCTGCATCACCTCATTGACAGCCCTGAGGTCCTGTAATAGTCTCCATTTCCAGATTTTTTTAATGATAAATATTGGTGTATTCCAAGGGGAAAAAGGGGACAATTTGCCCAGCCTGCAGCTGATCTTGGACCAAGAAATGAGCAGAATGCAATTTCTCTTGAGTCAAAGGCTACTGCTCCACCCAAACTAGATCGTCAGATTTCCAAGTTGTAGGAATTGGGGCAGGCTTGGGAACAGTAAACCTAACTAAAAATGGCCTAGACTGCTTTGGTCTCTCAGCAGTCTGGTAATTTGTTTATCTGGTGTCATTGGTTACAACTGGCCCTGCAGATTTTTTCCCAGCCCCTGTCCTGGTCTTCATCCCAGTTGCTGTATAATTTGGGACACTGGTGATGGTGGTGTGGGCTGAGTGGTCAAGATATCTCCCATCTCACTCAGGACATCTCTTTTCCAGAGATAAACAGATAGTCCTGGGAGGACATATGGCTGAAAGTAACCCTCATGGCTTTCATTATCCTGCCATTTTGATAATTTTACACTCTTCTTGGAATTTGCTTGACCTATTCCTTGAAGGGAGGCAGTACTACTTTCTAATGGCTACTTCTTACGACAGAATTCTAAGGACAGGACAGAGATGTCAGCTCCAGAGTCTAAAATCCCATTAAATGACTTCCCATCAATAATCAATCCCAATCGCGGCCTTTCTTTCATATGAGCTATCCAAAAGGCTGCAGTGCAAGATGACCCAAAACCCTTAGTACCCTAACTCGACCTGGCCATGGGGTTGGAGGTGTTAACTAAGGGTACCAAGACCAATTGGACAATATGATCCCCCTGAGGAATTACTGTAACTCCTTTAGTAACTGATGTCATAATTTTTATTTCTCCTTGATAATCTGCATCAACAACCCCAGCATGAATTTGAATTCCCCTCAAGATGGTACTGCTTCTTCCTAAGATAAACCCCAAGGTCCCTCTAGGGAGTGGCCCAAAAACGTTAGTGGGTAAAGCTTGAACCCCCATTTGGGCTGTCAAGACTGCTCGGGAAGAGGTACTGAGGTTCAGTCCTACACTTCCTGGGGTGGCATGGGTAAGGTCTGCAATGCAAAAGGATTGCTCTGTGGAACAAACTGGATACGGCCACTGCCCGGGTGGGACCACCCCTGACTCCTGGTGTCATTGCTCCATACACTGAGGATTTGGGGCCCTGGAGTGGGGCCCTCCGCCAGTTTCTCTGCTGTTGGCCTTGGATAGGCAGAGGCCTTCCATCTATATTTGTCTTAGATCTGCAATCATTTGCCCAATGGGCCCCCATTTTTCATCGTGGGCACTTTCCTGGTCTGGCAGTAGTTCCCCGAGTGAGTTGTGGACATTCCTTTTTAAAATGTCCAGGAGCACCACAGTTAAAGAAGGTTTTATTCCCAGTTGTCCAGGATCCTCACCCAGGCCTGATGGCAGCAGCAATCACCTGGCCCTGAATGAAGTGCCTGTCAATATCCTGGTAGATCCAGATGCATTCATTTAAGCTTTTTGCCTTATGTGGCTGCAAGGTTTCCTTATTGTATTTATTTGCATTCTCAAATGCCAGCTGCTTAACTATGGGCAAAGCTGTGGTCACATCACCAAACATTCTTCCTGCCAACTGCAATATCGTATCCACATAGTTCTGAAATGGTTCTGAAGGCCCTTGTAAAACTTTTGACAGCTTATCCCCTGTGGCCTTGTTTGGCAGGGCTTTTCAAGCTTTGGTAGCTGCAGCCACCATTTGGAGATATATGGCAGGATCAAGCACAATTTGATTGACCAAGTCAGCATAAGCTCCTGCTCCAGTTAGCATGTCTAGATTTTGCAGTGCCTGTCCTGCTTGTGCATTTAACCTAGCCATTTGTAAACAATTTTTTTGCTATTCTCCCCTCCGCAATAAGTAATCTCTTCCCGATAGTACCACATGGCATAGCTGCTGCCAATTGCTAGGTGTAAGATTCAATGCTGCAAAAGACTCTACTGTGGCAAGAGTAAACAGGGCCTGAGAGCCGTATGCTGCCATGGCCTCTTTCAATTGCTTCATCTTCTTAAAGCTCAAGGTCACATGTTGTCTCTGCATCTGTCCTGGATTGTTAAGATCAGGCACCTCTATAACCAGAGCAACTGTGTGCCAGGACTAAAAACAGACACCTCCTCTTCTTTCTGAGCCCTCTTCAGCCTCCCAGTCATCTGTTAGTCCCCAACATGACTCCCTTTTTCCCCAATCCTCATTATAAGCAGATGGGGCTAATGGAACACATAAGGAATCCTTCACCTTACAGCACTTCAGCCTTTTCTGAAATACCTTAATTTCCTGAGTTAGCTGTGCTTCCTTGTTTCACCCGAATCTGTACCTCCCTCTCCCGGTACGGATTGTGCGCCTTCCGTACCTCCCACGAGCTTGGGTGAAGGCTTGGGGATTGAACAGAGACATACATACAAAGAAACCTGGGTCATTCGCCAAGAGCCGAATGCCAATTTTATTTAGCTTCTGCAAGGTTAATATACTTTGCCCCAGTAAAGGAGGACCCCTCCCAGCCAGATGGGGAAGCCAGGCATGAACAGTCTGGCGCTGTGTGAGAAATTCCTCTCAGGTAGGAGGTGGTGGGCAGAGGGCAGCACAAACAGTTGAGAGGGGATTAGGCGCCGTGGGAACTCTTCTGGGCAGGTGGGAAATTACCATTCCAAAGGTTTAACAAAGACTACAGCTAGATCACCAGGCTAAAAGTGGAGCTAGCACATTAGGAGGAAGCTTGGCTGGCTAACATAAACAGTCCTTGCATTTTGCACCTCTAGCAGCAGGGGGGAAACCGGGCATCCTACACTTCCTCATCAGATAAAATATTCTCTACAGTAGAACTGAGGCTGTCTTCCCCATTTTCTGACTCAGAGGTTAGTGCTATCTGGTTTTGTGCCCCAAAGTGGACAGATTTTGGCGCTAGCCTTAGTCCTATTCCAGATTCCACAGTTCCCCCTGGTACCTCTGATATTTTGTTTTGGTCCCTATATGACTCTGTCAATCCTATAGACAGGTGAGTCTCCTTCTCCTGTATTTATTCAAGCATTTCTTTAGTCGTGATGACCTCTGGTCTCACTTTCACCTTATCAGTAAGTAGGACATCGCAAACCAGGCGCCATAGCGAAAAGGTAGATATAGTGGTGCTATTAGCACCCTCCTTTTGCAGTCATTTCTGCAAATCTCTTTTCAACTGTTTCCAATCAGAGATGTTCAAACCTTCACCTGTCAAAAACCATGGGCTTGCTGTGGCTATATTCTTAAAAAAAATCCTCTATAGTTCTCTCTTTGACTGTGGTTCCTTGTTGCTCTAACAATTTAGCTATCTGATATATCAGGTCTCCCTTACTACTTGTGCATCCCATTTTTTACCCCAATCCATCCTTACTGGCCTTGGACGACCCCGTCTGCTATCCCTTCTTTTTCCGATCCCATTAAAATTCCAATACAACTTTTTCACAGACCTCAAAAGAACAATAATCAAATTTGTATGATAAAACAAAAACCCCCAGGAAATATAACACAGTCCTGAACAATAGAGGAACTTCTGGAGGTATCACCATCTCTGATTTCAAGCTCTGGTATAGAGCTAAAGTAATAAAAGCAGCATGGACTTGGAATTCAAAACAGACAGGTGGATAAACAGAATCAAGGCATAGACATTGACATAAATTCACATACTGATGAACACCTGATTTTTGACAAAGAAGCCAAAATTATACACTGGGAAAAAGAAAGCATATTCAACAAATGGTGGTGGCATAATTGGATGTTGGCATGTAGAAGAATGCAAATGGATTTATATCAAAACCCATGCATAAAACTCAAGTCCAAGTGTATCAAAGATCTTAACATTAGTCCACTTCCACTTCCACTGAACCGAAAAGACAAACATGGTATGTACTCACTCAAAAGAGAATATTAACTATAAAGTAAAAGATAACCATGCTACAATCCACAGCCCTAAATAGGCTAGGTAACAAGGAAGGTCCAAAGAGAGAAACATGGATTTTACTGAGAAGGGGAATTAGAAGAGATCTCCTGGGTAAACTGGAAGTGTGGGGGGCCATGAGGAATTGTTTTGGGTGGGTTGGGGGACTAGATGCGGGGAAGGATAATTAAAGAGATGACTTCATAGGGTGGTCTTTTGGGGGTCAGGGAGAAACCTGGTACCAAGAGAACTCCCAGGAATCCACAAGGATGACCCGACTCCTAGCAATAGTGGAGAGGGTGCCTGAACTTGCCATCTGCTATAATCAGATTGGTTACTATTGTAATTGTCATCAGAGAGCCTTCATTCCAGTAACTGATAGAAGCAGATGTAAAAATCCAAAACTAAGCATTGGTCTGAGCTCCAGGAATCCTGTTGAAGAGAGCGAGGAAGAATTATATCAACCAGGAGGGTCAAGGTCATCATAAAGGAACCCACAGAAACAAATAACCTGGTTCATAGGAGCTCACAGGTTTCAGATGGACAGCTAGGAAGTCTGCACAGGACCGATCCAGGTCCTCAACATATGTGTGACAATTGTGTAGCTTGGTGTATTTGTGGAACCATAGAAGTGGGATC
The DNA here is from genome assembly GCF_982192425.1 of Myodes glareolus. NCBI lineage: Eukaryota > Metazoa > Chordata > Mammalia > Rodentia > Cricetidae > Myodes > Myodes glareolus. The sequence goes on from NC_142053.1 coordinate 60,343,969, forward strand.
AAAGCCTATTTGTCCTTGGCATTGGGCTGGCTTTTAGGGACCTATTCCTCATACTAGTTTTCCTTGCCCAACCTTAATACAAAGGGAGGAGCTTGATCCTACATCAATTTGATATGCTATGCTTTATTAACAGCCATTGGAGGCTTTACCCTTTTTGAACAAAAACAGAAGGAGTGGATGAGAGAGCAGAGTGGAAGCCAGGAGAGGAAACAGGAGAAGAGGGAAGGGAAAATGCTCTCAAGTGTTACTGCAATTCTGTGTTACCCTCTCAAGACAGTTTGCATGCCACTGTGAGCAGGGCAAGGGCCTGGAGATTTAAAGAATACACAAGAGACCTGGGTCATTCCAAAGGAGATCAGCCCAATGCTGTTTATTCAACTTTGGGGAAATCCTTAAATACATAATTGCTGAACAAGGAATTCCCCCCAGGCTTGTGGGAAATCACCACACTCAAGATGGAGTAAACAATGCCCTACAGCTAATCACCAGGTGGTGGCAGAGGAAGCACAAACACAAACAGAATGTTTTAGCTGGCTGACCAGAAACTGTCCTCAAGTAACACCAGGATCAGGGGTAGACCCAGGCCCTACACTCAATGTGTAAAATAAATGAAAAAATAAGTGACAAAAATGTAAAAAAATGGAATATTGGTGCTACCATAGAATTATCACATGCTTTAAGTACTTATTAACTATCTTAGAAATATGAGCTAGAAATAGTAGACTATGGTTTTTTTAGAATGGATTTTCCAGGTTGAATTCTATTTGAACAACTGTTCTTTGCAAGATCTTCTTAGTTTAGTTTATTTTCAGTAAAATACTTTATGGATCTAAAACATCTACATATATTCATGCAACCATCTTTTTCTAAAATCTGTGCTATGAGAAAAGAAATTCTTATGTCCAAAGCAATGACTCAGGCTTCCATACATAGTATGAGAATACTATCTCTATCCTCTTCATACCAATGATTATATTTCAGAGCTTTGAATTCTCACCTTTAATAGGAGTTTATAGTCCCTCATTATACAGAGTGAATATGTTCCAAGTTACCAATGAAAGCCCCAAATGACAGATGATGCAATGTTTCATTTATATTGCTTGATTTCCCTACTCATATATACCCATGATTACATTTAATTTACAACTAAGAGATAGGAAGATTTTGCTAACAATGATTACTATTAAAATAAGGAATCTATATGCATGCAGTATAATAAAAAAAATAAAAATCATGAATTATGTATTTATGGATTTTTTTTATCTTTGTGTGTGTAATTTGTATTTGCATGTAGTGTTTGCTGGTCTGTGTGCAAGAATAAAGGTATGAGGGGACCACACATGCATGTGGAAAATCTCAGGTGTTGATCCTCACCTTTACATTTTTGAGACAGGGTGTCATTATTTTATAGCTTATACAGTGCTAGTCATCCCCAAGGTTTCTGTGCACACTTTAATCTCCATCTCCCATCTCACAATAGGAACATTGACCTTACAGAGTTGTGTTAGCACTTTTCACTTTTGACTTGGGACCTGGGGATCCAAACTCAAATCCTCACACTTGAACAGCAAGTACTTTAGTAGCTAAGCCATCTTTCTAGATCTGAATTTTTTGAATTTGGTGTTTTTAGACCATTATTGACAGCAGGTAAAATGTAAGCTTAGAAACTGAAACCTCAGATTTGGTAATTTGTACTTTTTAGGTTTCAGAGGAGCAGTAGTGCCCTGAACCCATATAGTACAACACCAGTTTAAGAGGACTTTCCATAAATTCTCTCACTGAGTTTTCAAACCAGGCTAATGTTAGAAGTACTGTAACTCTACATTCATAACTAGAAACAAAATAGTGCTTAGTGGGAATAATTACTCATCTAAGAGTACAACAGAAAAACAAAAAAAAATTAAGGCTTGGAAGAAATGGTTTGGTTTTTGTCAAAAGTGTGAGCAACTGAAACCCTCCACAAAAAATGACAGTGTGACATGGAGAAGAGAAAAGAGGGGTGTAACAACATAATAGCAACATCACTACCAGAAAACTAGAGATCATTGCCTTCTCTCATCCACTGTTTTACAGGAGAGAGCAAGGCTCTCAATTATAGAAGTCTCCTGAGTGATGTTGTAGAGCTTACGGACTGGATTCAAATAAGAAAACATACATTAACTTAGGATATGAAAGAGGTAGGAAATAATTTTGATTAATATTTTTACATATTTAACTAGCTTATGCAGTAACTTTGGGGGCAGAATATGAAGCTCAGTGGTAGAATACTTGTCTCGTATATGCAAAGTCCTCAATTTGATCTGCAACACCACTAAAATAAGTAGCAAGAGGAAAATAATTTTAAACTAGAAACAGATACTTTACTTATCATTTTTATTGTTCTTTTTAAAAATAATGATGTTGGGATGTCCCGGGCAGCTCGCGGAGCAGCTGCTAGTGGCTGGGGTCCCAGCAAGATCTCCAGGGTGGCAGCGCCATGCGGCCGGGAGAGTCAGGGTCCCCGGGCGAGCGGCAGAGTCAGGCAACTGGATGTGGTGGACGACAGAGTAAATGGACATAAGGCTATACATAAAGCTAGACATTTATTACTTAAAGAAAGGGAAACATAGACAAACATAGAGAGAACAAAGACACACACACACACATGCGCACGCACACACAAACATGAGAGAGAAGATGGCGGCGGGGGAGGTCCAAAGTGGCTGGGGTGGGCGTGGTTAGTTCTTAAAGTGGCAGCAGAAGACTAACATTCCTGGATCCTTTTTATAATAAAAAGTAGAAGGTTAGACATTACAGGTTGAAGGAATTGGGGCGGCGAATTCTCAAGACTGCTTCCCCCTGATTTGTGGGCGTCATCTTTGGGGGGTGTGGGGGCGAGGGAGATCCGAGAGAAGCTGGGTGCTGGTCACATCCTGGCATAGTTGGTCTCTGCTCCCAACAGGACAGGTGTCTGTGGCATGGAAATGTCTGGTGTTATTTTTATTTGGTGAGACAACCTGGCAAAGCCTCTCAGCTATCAGACTGTTAGAGATCTTTGAGAAAGATAAGATTTTACTTGAGTTACTGATTAAAAAATGACAGAGAACTTACTTGGTTGGCACCCAGAGCTACTCTTTGGTCCTCCCTGGTCGCTGAAGGTTGCATTTGACCTTGTTGTTTAATGTAGAGCCTGCCAGGCTTTCGAAGACCCTATGGACTAAGAAATCTTTAGGAAGACAGGCCTACCTTGACCCTGGGCAGCTAGACTGTCGATTCCAGTGATTTTGTCCACGTTTGGAGGTCTCCAGTTTAGGTGAAAGGCAGTTTTTTGCCCAATGGTCAGCGCTTGGCAGTCGAAGCAAACTGCAGATGGACGTTGGTCTTCTGTCTTCTCGGAGGAAACAGAGTACTTGCTAGGAGCCAACCTGTCTCTTTTTGTTATGAAAAGTTTTTTAAATAATTAAACATTTAAATATCACATTCCCCAGATCTCTGAGCAGTTGAGGGCTGATTATTCGGTATAGCTGCAGTATAGAATCTGTCTGGAAGATTGGGTTTGAGTTTTACTGTATTGACTCTTAACAGGTAAGATCTATATTTGTAAAAAGACAGACAGAAAGAAAAAAAAACTGTTTGTAACATTAAGATTAGTGGCAGAACCGACAATGGTAGAAAACAGCTTAAAAGTACATACCAGTTTAAAATATGAGAATTATGATTTTGTAGTCTGAAACGAGATGAAATGAACAATGATTTTATATAGAAAGATTGAACAGGAATTAGGCAAACTGCATGCTTCTGATGGGCTCTATCAAAAAGCACGTCACTATGCAAAACACCTGTAATCAGAGTTAACGAGAACACCGAGGAGGGGGCGAGGAAAGGCAGGACATACATAAGAATGAGAAAGCTTGGTTGTATGATCTGGCACTCAGTGAATCTAGTAATAAAGTCACCTGACCCCAATGAACAAGGCGGTGGCCACGTGTTGTGGCTTGAATGGAAAAACCGCGGGGATTTTAAAAGCCGGGGGCTGCCTGGTTGTTGAATCGTGAAAAACCCGCATAAACAGACAATTTAAGGTATATTTAGGCTGGTATGACTTGCTTTCCCAGGTCAAGACGGTGAAAATCCCTCAAAAACCGTGACATCTCGAGCCTATGGGGAATGGCTCCCCGTTTAGGTGAGATGCAAGCGAACATCCAAACCATATGCCTAGGCATCCGAGTGCCCATGTGGGATGCTAAAGGCCGAACCGGATCAGCCAATTATGTCCGCGAGAAAGGTAGGAAGGAAGGAAAGACTGAAATAAAGAGGAAGGAGACTGGAAGCCCCGGGCCTCCAGATGAGGGAATGCACGGGCTTAACAGGATGCAAGCTGTAATGGACGCCAGCAATGGGGCAGAGAAGTACCCCTCCCTGAGCCCAGAAACACTGGGAGGACAAGTCAATTCCGGGATAAAAAGGCTCAGATAAGCTGGCTGGAGTGAGGAAACTTACAATTAGAAGCCGATGTTGTTTGTAGGAAGGAGTCCAGGCAGTTGGTGGTGTTGAGGAAGGCCCTCAGTCCGATTCAATCCCAGAAGTTGGTGGTCAGAGTCCCGGACAAAAGGTAAAGTTGGAACCCTGGCCCTTGGCAGGTGAATCTCCCAGGTTTCGGCACCAATATTGTTCTTTTTAAAAATAATGATGCTGGGATGTCCCGGGCAGCTCGCAGAGCAGCTGCTAGTGGCTGTGGGTCCCCGCAAGATCTCCAGGGTGGCAGCGCCATGCGGCCAGGGGAGTCAGGGTTCTGGGGCGAGCAGCAGAGTCAGGCGGCTGGATGCGGTGGATGGCAGAGTAAATGGACATAAGGCTATACATAAAGCTAGACATTTATTACTTAAAGAAAGGGAAATATAGACAAACATAGAGAGAACAAAGACACACACACACACGCGGGCACGCACACACACATGCAAGAGAAGATGGCTGCGGGGGAGGTCCAAAGTGGCTGGGGTGGGCGAGGTTAGTTCTTAAAGTGACAGCAGAAGACTAATAATTTTATCATTATTTGATCTAAAATATTTAAGTGAGTTCTAGCTATAAATAGATGCACTATAAAACTTAGAATCTGTAAGTGTAGGAGCACATTCTTAGTTATATAATTGATTTGATTACTGTATTATGTGGATCAAATTCAGGGCCTTGTGAATAGTACTCACTTGTGCTATTACAGAGCAATACTTCAGCTTATGAGTTACATTTAGAACACCAGAGTGGATGGAGGACTTATTGATGCTGCCTTCTCAGGTAGAATTCATTTTTTTATTAATACCATAAACAGCTTGGTCATTTTTATTCTGTGCAACAGAGTTTCTTTTGCTAAAACATTGCTCTTTCATTGTAATTTCTTTTTTTCTCCTTTATCTGAGTAAGTTTGTAATGTGGTATTTTCTTCTTTATCCATTTCTGCAAATGAAATTAGTTTGCCTTAGGTCCCACATTGATAAATCAAATGTAATTGTTTAATTTTGAATTATAACTCCTTCTTCTTTTATGATTCATACTAAGGACATTGTTGATAATATCCTTCTTTCATTCGTTTCCTTTTGAATGCATTGGTTTTCTTTTCTTTTCTTTTTTTCCTTTTTTTGAGATAAGTGTCAAAAGATAACTGTCAGTGGCCAAATTCAACAAAAATACCACTTACCATGATAGAAACATGGGGATTAGAAAAATAAGTAAAGAGAACAAAGATGCAAGTGAGAATAACAAAAGAGAAACATAGGTTAGTACCAGGAGAGAGTTCCAGTGAATACTGAAATTGTCCATTGTAAACATTATAAATGCTTAGTTTACATTTGTTTAAAATGTCCTGGAGCCCAAAAGATAGGAGTAAGATAAAAAGCTGCACTAACATGCTACAAAGAAATGAACATACCAGTTGAAGGTTACAGAGTACATTCTTAATTAAACATTCTGTTGCTAGAACAAGACAAGTAACACTTACACCTTAGACCAAAATATCCTGCAGGCTAATCACTTCCTGGGTAGAATTCATTATTATCTCCCTAAGAGAGTAGAAATTTAGTTGTATCCATAGACTTGTTTGAGGTAGAAACAGGTCTGCTTCTCAATACCTGAAATACAAAGACTGAATATTAGTCACACCCATTGACAATAACCTCGAGAGAGCAGAACTCTCTGATCTAAATCTAGGTGGTACCTTTGTTTGAGGTAGAAACAGATAATAACCTGGAAGGAATAAAAGTAAGTTCAAACTCTCTGACCTTTGGTCAAGAGGGAATGGCAACAACTTTGAGCAAGCTGAAACTCTCTGACCTTCAGATAAAGATAGTAGTAGGCTCATATTTTTGCCCCTCCACAAATAACGTACTATATTTTTAACAGTTGTAATTTCAATGTATTTTATATAGTCATTTTTTTCTCTTCTGGAAAGAGATGAATTTTGGTTGTCTGGTTAAAAAGACCAAAGATCGTTCTGATTCTAATATCTTTTTTTTTTATAATTATAGCTTCCATGATAAGATTTTTTCTTTAATTCTTTTAAATTTTATTTTATTTAAGAGTGGGAAATACAAGGGCAGAAGGCATATTTAAAAAGATGAGAAAATGAAAGGGATTGAGATGTATGATGTGGGAGGGTGTTGGGAGGAGGGGCAGAAATGGAAACTTTTATAATTTAATAAACTTTGAAAAAAAAAGAAAAAAAAAGAAAACTCTGTCAATAGGTAATTGTTCTTGTTGTGTACAATTACTATGCTAAAGTTAAATCTTTTCAATTTTGTTTAACTTGACAAAAGGGAAATGTTGCGGAATATTATTTTCAGGTGTGTGACTTTGACTTTTGTTTATGCTACATTTGTTTAACTCTGAAGCTGTGACTGTCTAAAACACGTGATGGTCCTAAAAAAGAGATGAACAGCCAATAATCAAGCAAGAACATGATTCTAATATCTTTTTCAGTTTCTTTTGGTCATATCTATTAAATACTCCAGTATGAATCACTGTTTTGTTGTTGCTTATGGTATTCTCTGTTTTTCAATTTGGAAAAGATGTAGAGAAATGCTACTATACATATACATTAAGGGGATCTTTGAAAAATAGGCTTATAATTATATCGTATCTAAATCTTCATAAACAGTGCTAGAGAATATCCATATTGTCCTGAATGAGTTAATGACCAGAATATGTTAAGAAAAGTTATCATCCAAATTCATCATTGTGCAAGCTTGATAGAGTGTACTTATACAAACATGAATGGTATACCTTAATTCACACTGATAATATCTAATTTCTACACACACACACACGCACGCACACACACACACACACACACACACACACACACACACACACAGATTTTACTGAAGAGAGATCCCGGGGGAAGGAATAAGGCAGGCAAACAAAGACAAAAAGGAAATGAGATATTGTCTGTGATGAGGAATGGGCACCTCCTTATGCCCTCAGTCACCCTGGAAAGGATAAAATAGGAGAGGGGAAGGGGACAAAAAGGGGGCTCCATCCTTGCCAGGAGAAAATGAGTATAAACTTAGGTGAAGCTGGACAGAGACAAAGTAAAGTTCAGGCCTCTTATCCTCCCAGGGTTGTATGCAAATCTCCTAAAACACTATTTGTTAGAACAAATGGATGCCTTTATTACCATTGACTACCTAGCCTGACACCTGGATTCACCCCCAAAAGTAGAGGCTACTGCCCCCAGGGTCTTCCACCCATTAAGTGGACAACAGGTAAGCTGGTATGGGTGGAGCAGTGGCCATTATCTGAATTTAAACATAAGATGCTCAAGGAAATAAATAGAAATCTGCTTAAAGAAAGAAGGATAAGCCCCCTCCCCATGAGCCCCTGAAACAGCCCTGTGTTTGTGGTATGTAAGCCTAATGGGAACTGGAGAATGTTACAGGACCTATGAGCAATCAATGCCCATATGGAGCTAGTAGGGGCCCCTTTAAAGGGCTTACCTTGAGTCCCAGAAGTCCCCTCCCAGTTTCACCTTACTGTAATTGATCTAAAGGATTGCTTCTTCTCAATTCCTCTTCATTAGGAGGATTGTGAAAAGTTAGCCTTTTCTATTCCTACAGTTAACTCCTCTTGACCTGACAAGAAATACCAATGCGCTATTCTTCCACAGGAGACGGTTAATAGTCTGGTCTTTTGCCAACAATATTTGTTTAGTACCTTCTCTCCTTGTTGCAAAAGGAGTGTCAGGATGCTTCCTGCCACCCAGCTCCCAGCTAACTTTACCTGAAATAATTACACAGAAACTGTATTCATTTAAACACTGCCTTGCCCATTAGTTCTAGTCTTTTATTGGCTAACTCTCACATCTTGACTAACCCAAATCTCATAATCTGTATGCCACCATGAGGTCGTGGCTTACCAGCATGAGTCTAGCCAGCATCTGTCTTGGGAAGGGGAATCATAGCATCTGCCTGACTTTGCTTTCTTTCTCCCAGCATTCTGTTTACTCTATTCCACCTATTTGAATTCTGCCCTATCAAAAAGCCAAGGCAGTTTCTTTATTAACCAATGAAAATAACACATAGAGAGAAGGTCCACCTACTCCATCTCATTATTTTGACAAATTTAATAACCTCCTATATGTTTATGTGGATAATCTAATCATTGGGTTGTGCATTTGGAGGAATCAGGGTTAGCTCTTTGGGTAACCACTATTGTTGATATCCTCCAATAACATGGCTTTAAAATAGCTCCAAACAAATACAAAATACAAAAGGTACCCCCATTTCATATATTGGGATCCCAGTTAATACTCACTCAAGCCAAAATGAATGGACCCAAATTAATCCTGCCCGAGCCTCTTACTTTATCCGGGTTACAAAAGATACTGGGGAAGTGAACTGGGTAAGGCCCTGGTTGCCTGTAGAGACTGGGAGACTATATGTGTTATATAATCTCCTTTTAGGGAGTCAACTTTATGAGAACATTTTCTTACACCCTGAGGGTCATCAGGCACTCACTGAATCTGTCAGTGAGCTCTATCAGGCTTATTTGGTGAGATATAATGCTAACATTCCAAATCAAGGTTGGATATTATTAGGGAAAAAGACTAAGCTGGCTGCCATTGTTCAGCAGTCACAACCACAAGAATGGGTATGCACCACCCTGGTGCATGATCAAATAACTTATATAATTATAAAATATATAAATAACTTATATAATTATAAAAATCAGGTACATATCCCTCTGACTTTATGGAGAAGATCCCTCTAAGTTAATTTCATTCAAAATTAAGGATTTAGAATGGGTGCCCAGATATTGTTCTCCATTGAGCCTCGCACTGGAGGGATTTCTGGGAACCCTGCACACCCTTTTTGGGAAGTCCTGGTTAGTGGAGTTATATCTAAAACTACACTGGAGTGTCCCCTTAGTCTTTTCTTTTAGGCCCCTGCCCCAAGCCTTCACTGTTTGGACAGATGGCGGGAAGAATGAGGCTGCCTTTGTAGTTTTCCCTGCAGGGGGGACCAAGACAAAGATTACCAAAATTCTCCCTTGAAGGGGGAGTCTGCTCAAAATAAGGAAATGATGGCCATATATATTGCCCTTCAAGAGGTTCCAGAACCCTGAAACCTCTATTCAATTCTTATGTGTTGAAACTACTGCCACACTTATCCTATGCCTATATCAGATTGGATGCTAATCCTATTTCTGTCTTGCTGATACAACTTGGATTGCTCTTAGAAGGTAGGAGAAAAACCCATAAATATTCAACATCTCAGAGAACACCAAAACCTCCCTGGCCTCATTTCCCAAGAGAATGCTGCTGCAGATACTGCAGCTTCAGGAGTCTGTCTCATAGAGGTCTCTATTCTGCCCATACAAAATGCTACCCAAATGCATGATTTAACTTATGTCAACTGGAGAGGACTCAAATAACTATACTCCCAGATCCCTGCAACAGAATTAAAGAGAATTATTCACATATGTAAGACTTGTCAACAGGTTCTCTGCACCCCTCCCTTTATAAGGGCCGGGGTGAACACAAGAGGGTTAGGACCCAATATCATCTGGCAAACAGATGTAACAGATTACCCTCCATTTGGCAAATTAAAATATATGTTTGTTATCATAGACAGGTCCTCTAAGCAATGCTGTGCTACCACCCACCTAGGGGAAAAGGCAACCTACATCAAAAGCCACTTCTTAAAATGTTTTGCTACTTTGGGACTACCACAACAGGTCAAGACTGACAACGGCCCCTGTTTTATAAGTAAAACACTAAAATAATTCTTCAAGAGTTGGAATATATCCCATACCACTGGGATCCCATACAACCCTCAGGGTCAAGCGATTGTCAAAAAACATCACCAATATCTCAAAGAGGTCCTTATAAAACAAAAAGGGGGGAAAGTCTCCCCCATCTACAACTGCAAAATGTATTATTAACCATCAATATTTTAAATTTTCCAAAATCAGATGAATAAAATAGATTCTAGAAACATTGGGGATCCCGACCAATGAGGCCCTGCCTAAACTTCAGGTAGAAGGATCCTCTTACTAACCAAAGGAGGAGCCCAGATCCCTTGTTGATACAGGACTGAGGATATGGGTGTGTCTTTCCAAACAGAGGGAAAATGCCTATATGGCTATCCCCACATAACTTAAAGTTTCTCCCCTCCCCTCATGACGATGGGGAAGACTAAGATGATCAATAAAGAAATAGATTATGGTGGACAACCCTTAAATTCAAACACAAGAAAATAAAATCACCACTGCCCAAGGGAGACTGACTCTTGAGGAAAGTGTTGCCTGTTTATCTATTTCAGATGGCCGTCCTGGTAGTAATTATATTAACTCTTCTCAGAGGGATGAAGGTCCAAGCAGCAAGTCCCCATGAACCACAGGTGACATGGATTCTGTTGCGCACTGGCACTGAAGAGATCCTAAACCAGACTTCTCAGATGACAACACCCTGGATGTGGTGGCCTGACCTGATATTTGTCCTCTGTGATATGGCATGTAGGAACTGGGATGTGGGATACTGGATTCCGGGGATTGAAGGGAGATATGAATATGGAGGCTCTTGGGGTGCATCTTATCCCAGGCATCTTACCCTAATGAACCTGGTTGATCTCATGTTCTTAGAAGACATGCCCTCCTACAGACACCCTTTTATGTATGCCCAGGAAGCAAATGGAGTGCCTCCACTATTAGAAACTGCAAGGGGAAGAGGCTGCTGAATAATATTGCTCTTCCTGGGGATGTGAGCAGACTGGGACCGGATATTGGATAAAACAACATAGAGATATAGTGATCTCTAGGATTTCCCAGGTGCTGCTATCCCAAAACCCCCTATATGAAAGATGTATTCAAGTTAAATGTAACCATCTGATATTGAGGTTTACAGATCACAGGGAAAAAAGGGACCTAGCCTGGTTATTTGGGAATATATGGGGATTAAGTCTATACTAAAAGGGATATGATCATGGCTTTATCCCCATGTTTCATATGAAGATACTTCCTGAGGCCTCTCCTCAGATGCTGGAGCCTACTTCAAAGTCAATGTCTCTGGGGAACTGTTGTAAAAAGGAGAGCAGGTCCTTTTGTTTCATCCCACCCAGCTAGCTTACACCCGAAATAACCATACAGAAATTATATTAATTAAATTATTGTCTGACCCATTATATCTAGCCTCTTCTTGGTCAACTCTCACATCCTGATCTAACCCATTTCTATCAATCTGTGTAACACCACAAGGCCATGACTTACCAGGAAAGATTCTACCCAGCATCAGTCTCAGGCAGGAGCTTCACGGCATCTGCCACCCTGCCCTTCCCAGCATTCTGTTCTGTCTACTCTGCACACCTAATTGCTGTCCTATCAAATGGCCAAGGCAGTTTCTTTATTCAACCAATGAAAGCAACACATAGACAAAAGAACCTCCTACAGCAGGGAACATGCCTGTATATACCTCAACTTTACATACCCCAACATCAACTTTACATACCTCAACTCCCCACATCATCTACCCCTAAGGTATTCTTCACTAAGCAGCCTAGAGATGTAGGAGGATTAGAAGCCTTACCTTATTTGATGGAGACCATTAAGATGGTCTTTATGACTTTAAACCTTACCTACCCTGAAGCCAATGAGGCCTGTTGGCTTTGCTTACAGCCACTATCTGCCTACTTTGAGGCATTTGGGTAAACAGCTCTTATGAAATACTGGATAAAGCTGATATTTGGAGATGGGAAACCCCCAAATTGGGGAGATGTCAGACTAATTATCACCCTTTGGTAGATGTCAAATGCAACTTGTGTCTCGTACACCAGACACCCTCTTCTTAACCTCACTTGTGATGTGGCTGATGGGTCTATAGTTTCATGGAGGGTGCCCAAAGATCATGGGTATTTTGGGGTCTGCCAAGAGATGGGGGTTAGTACCTGCCTGTCTGGCCCACTGTTCATCCAGTGTAACAATACTTGCCTGCTTGCATTAATTTTTCTCTCATGTCCCAGAATAATTCCTGACCAGAAGGCATAATAGAAAGTCCCTAACGGCCCTGGATGTCACCACATTGATGGGGTTAGGGGTGGCTGGGACTACCCTGGGCACCTCATTCCTGGATATTTTGCAACAAGAAATGGGAATAATTCGCTTACAATTGACAGCGACCTTAGAAAAGACAGAAACACATTACGTTATTTATAAAAGTCTTTGGATTCCTTAGAAAGGGTAACCTTACAAAAACAGGAGAGGCTTGGACTTGCTTTTTATGGAATAGGGAGGAATTTGCAGGGCACTTGGGGAAGAATGTTGCTTCTATGCAGACCATTCTGGGATAGTTATAAGAACACTAGATAGTTTAAGAAAAGACATTGATTCCTTTAAGTCAAGGTCCCCCTATGAGACCTGACATAATTGGTCGTCATGGCTTATCACACTCATCTGTTCCCTAATTGGGCCAATGGCTATTTGTTTATTGATCTGTCTTTTTGGCCCATGCATTCTCTAAAGACTGAAACAAGCATTCTAAAAACAGATTCAACAAGTACAAGTCATGGTGCTTTGAGTACATTATGATGGACTCGATACATCTCACCCCATAAATAAACTTTCAATTTGAGGGTACACAGGCCTAAACTCCAGATAGAAGTGGCCCTGACCTGTACTCTCTCCATGGTAGGCTATTCTGGTTTGGTGACTGGGATATGGGTGGGATATAAAACAAAAGGGAGAGATGTTGGATCAAAATTATCTCAGAACCTGTATCTCCAAGGCCTGTAGGGCAGAGAAAAGCCTGGTTGGAGTTTGAGGGAGTTGAGTGAGGATGAGACAGCAAAAACTAGGTAGATGCCCCTCCAGCCAGAGGGAGGGTTTTTCTGTCTCTCACTGGCTGGAGGTATTCCCACATCACATGATGTCACTTAACCTATATAAGCTGATGCTCACAGTAATAGACTAAGTTCCTGCTTTGACTTAACTCCCTATCGTGTCTGATTGTCTTGCATCATGGGGCTGCAGATCTGAATGTCCTGTGTTGTGGTGCTGTGGAACAGGCAGATAGCACACTTACTTTTCCCTGGGGAATAAGGAGGCTAAGGAACATAGCAGTTCTGGCAATAGGCAGTAGGAATTTTCAGTTCCATTATAATTTTTTGTCGCCAGTATTATACATGCAGCCCAACATTAAGCAAAATGTTGTTATGAGGTATATGGCTATAAAACAAATCATTAAAGTTAATTTTTTATCTGTGACTTGATGTGGAAAATCAAGTGAATAGTTAATTAAAACAATTAAAAAAACAATTAAAAAGTTTAACATAGCAGTATAATTAAGAAATACAATTAATATGTATCTTAAACTTAGGAGAGTGAAATTTCTTATTAATGATTACAGATACTCTGTCAACCTTACCCTCCTTGTATGTAATTTTAATCTTACTCATATAACTTTGCTTAATAAACTTTACATTATTCACTTTATTCTCTCTCACGCATTGGTTTCTGAAGAACACTGGACAGTAAATTTCCTCTGCCAAAGAAATGTCTATTATTTTTTAGTTCATCTTCAGTAAAATTATTAGGATGAGGACAGAATGAAGTCTAATTCTTTGCCAGAATACAGGAAGAGTTACCTATAGCCTAACTACAGATGTCTTTGTCCCCTTATGAAACTGGGCTTCCATTGTCCTTGTTCCTTACAACATTCTCTTCCAATCTCCCACCGCATTGCTCCAGGAAACTCCACTTACAGTATGCATAGGCTTTTCTAGTTCAAATCTAACTCTTTCCTTTCCGCGTGCAACTCACTTCTAATGCCCTGTTGACTTTTACTAACCTATACAGATCTTATCTGTTGGACCTGGGATCTGAGGACCTGAAAGAATGGGGCTACAGTCTAATGCTGCAAATAACATCCTTGCAGCTTCAGTATACTCTTATACACAGATGTAACAAACAAAGTGATGATCAATGGAAGGTTGTTTGAGTTCAGAAAAACATGATCAGAAAATATGTAAATAAATATCAGTAAGCACTTTGGTAGAGTTTTCGGGGTCGCTCATGTATACTATCATATCGTCTGCAAATAACGAGAGTTTAACTTCTTCTTTTCCAATTTGAATCCCCTTGATACCCTTATGTTGTCGTATTGATATTGCTAGAACTTCTAGCACAATATTGAAGAGGTATGGGGAGAGTGGACAGCCTTGTCTTGTTCCTGATTTCAATGGAATGGCTTTGAGTTTCTCTCCGTTCAGTGTGATGTTAGCTGTAGACTTGCTGTAAATAGCTTTTATTATATTTAGGTATGATCCTTGTATCCCCAATCTCTTCAACACCTTTGTCAGAAAGGGATGTTCGATTTTGTCAAATGCTTTTTCAGCATCTAATGAAATGATCATATGGTTTTTTTCTTTCAGTTTATTTATATGATGGATTACATTGATAGATTTGCATATGTTGAACCAGCCCTGCATCTCTGGAATGAAGCCTACTTGATCATAATGGATAATTTTTCTAATGTGTTCTTGGAATCGGCTTGCCAGGATTTTGTTGAGAATTTTTGTGTCAATGTTCATGAGTGAGATTGGCCTGTAATTCTCTTTCTTGCTTGTGTCTTTATGTGGTTTTGGTATCAGGGTAACAGTAGCTTCATAAAAAGAGTTTGGCAATGACTCTTCTGTTTCTATATTGTGAAATACCTTAAGGGGTATAGGTATCAGCTCTTCTTGGAAGTTTTGCTAGAATTCTGCATTGAAACCATATGGCCCTCGGCTTTTTTTGGTCGGGAGGTTTTGATAACAGCTTCTAATACTTCGCGACTAACAGGTCTATTTAGATTGTTCACCTGGTCTTGATTTAACTTTGGTAAATGGTATTTATCTAAAAACCAATCCATTTCTTGTACATTTTCCAATTTTGTGGCATATAAACTTTCGTAGTAAGATCTAATGATTCTCTGAATTCCCTCTGTGTCTGTTGTTATGTCCCCCTTTTCATTTCTGATCTTATTAATTTGAGTGTTCTCTCTCTGACTTTTGATAAGTTTGGCTAGGGGTTTGTCAATCTTGTTGACTTTCTCCAAGAACCAAATCTTTGTTTCGTTGATTTTTTGGATTGTTTTCTCTGTTTCTATTTTGTTGATTTCAGCCCTCAGTTTTATTATTTCCAGTCTTCTACTCCTCCTGGGAGAGTCTGCTTCTCTTTTTTCCAGAGTTTTTAGGTGTGCTGTTAAGACTCCAATATGTGCTTTCTCTGTTTTCTTTAAATGGGCACTTAGTGCTATGAACTTTCCTCTTAGCAAACACCTTTAGTAATGTGGCAGGATACAAGAACAACTCCAAAAAATCAGTTGCCCTCCTATAAACAAAGGATAAAGAAGCAGGGAGGGAAATCAGAGAAACTTCACCTTTCACGATAGCCACAAATAGCATAAGATATCTTGGGATAACTCTGACCAAGGAAGTGAAAGACCTATTTGACAAGAACTTTAAATCTTTGAAGAAAGAAATAGAGGAGGATACCAGAAAATGGAAAGATCTCCCTTGCTCTTGGATTGGGAGAATCAACATAGTAAAAATGTCAATTCTACCAAAAGCAATCTATAGATTCAATGCAATCCTCATCAAAATCCCATCAAACTTCTTCACAGACCTTGACAGAACAATAATCAAGTTTATATGGCAAAACAAAAAACCCAGGATAGCCAAAACAATCTTATACAATAAAGGAACTTCTGGAGGTATAACCATCCCTGACTTCAAACTCTATTACAGAGCTATAGTATTGAAAACAGCTTGGTACTGGCATAAGAACAGAAAAGTCGACCTATGGAATCGAATAGAAGACCCAGATATTAACCCACAAACCTATGAACACTTGATTTTCGACAAGAGGGCTAAAGGTATGCAATGGAAGAAGGAAAGCATCTTTAACAAATGGTGCTGGCATAACTGGATGTCAACATGTAGAAGAATGAAAGTAGATCCATATCTATCACCATGCACAAAAATCAAGTCCAAATGGGTTAAAGACCTCAACATTAATCAGACCAATTTGAACCAGATAGAAGAGAAAGTGCGAAATAGTCTACAAGATATAGGCACAGGAGGCCACTTCCTAAGTAGAACCCCAGTAGCACAGACAATAAGAGAATCAATGAATAAATGGGACCTCCTGAAACTGAGAAGCTTCTGTAAAGCAAAGGACACTGTCAGTAAGACAAAAAGGCTACCTTCTGACTGGGAGAAGATCTTCACCAACCCCTCATTAGATAAAGGCTGGATCTCCAAAATATACAAAGAACTCAAGAAACTTGACACTAAAACTCTAATTAACCCAATTAAAAAAATGGGGTGCTGATCTGAACAGAGAATTCTCAACAGAAGAACTTCGAATGGCCAAAAGACACTTAAGGTCATGCTCAACATTCTTAGCGATCAGGGAAATGCAAATCAAAACAACTATGAGATACCATTTTACACCGGTGAGATTAGCTAAAGTCAAAAACACCAATGATAACCTATGCTGGAGAGGATATGGAGAGAGGGGAACTCTCATTCATTGTTGGTGGGAATGCAAACTTGTGCAGCCACTGTGGAAATCAGTGTGGCGGTTTCTTAGGAAACTGGGAGTCAACCTCCCTCAAGACCCAGCAATTCCACTCTTGGGAATATACCCAAGAGATGCCCTATCATACCACAAAAGCATTTGTTCAACTATGTTCATAGCTGCACTATTTGTAATAGCCAGAACATGGAAACAACCTAGGTGCCCCTCAATAGAAGAATCGTTAAAAAAGGTGTGGAGCATATACACATTAGAGTTTTGCTCAGCGGTAAAAAACAATGACATCTTGAATTTTGCATGCAAATGGATGGACATACAAAACGCTTTACTGAGTGAGGTAACCCAGACCCAAAAAGAGGAACACCGTATGTATTCACTCAAATGTGGATTCTAGCCATAATTAAAGGTCTTTGAGCCTATAATTCGTGATCCTAGAGAAGCTAAATAAGAAGGTGAACCTGAAGAAAATCATGTACTTATCCGTCTGGAGATTGGAAATAGACAAGAGTGCCAGGTAACCTCGGGTGCATGGGGGAGTGGGGGGGGGTTGTTGGAAGGGGAGAGGGTTAGAGAGAAGGGAGTAGGGGAGGAATGGGGAAAGCTCGGGGGACTGGGATGGGGGAGGGAGGAAGGATGGATATGGGATCAGGGAAGTATATATCTCAACTAAGGGGGTCATTTTAGGGTTTACAAGAGACTTGATTATAAAGGGGATCCCAGGTTCAAGGAGAGATCCCCAGATTGTTCTCTGGACAGAGGAGAGGGTGCCTGAACCGACCTTGACCCACAACCATACTGATGAATATTTTGCATTTCACCATAGAACCCTCATCTGGCCATGGATGGAGATAGAGACAGAGACCCACATTTGAACACTGGACTTAACTCCCTAGGTCCTAACGAGAAGCAGAAGGAAAGAGAACATGAGCAAGGAAGGCAAGATCAGAGGGAACCTTCATCTGGCGATGGATGGCGATACAGAAGGAGACCCACATTGGAGCACCGGACTGAGCCCCCCAAGGTCCAAATGAGGAGCAGAAGGAGGAAGTAAATGAAAAATGAAATCAGCCCGCAAGGGGTGCCATCACCCACTGATACAAGGGGACTGATCGAATGAGAGTTCACCAAGGCCAGTTGGACTGGGACTGAATGAGCACGTGATCCAACCAGATTCTCTGAATGTGGCCAGATTCTCTGAATGTGGCTGGCCAGGAGTCTTTCTGAAAAGCCATTGACAATGACACTGGGACTTGTTTCCTATGCATATACTTGATTTTGGGGATCCAGTCTGTTTGGATACTCACCTTCCTGGACCTGGAGGGAGGGGGGAGGAACTTGAACTTCCCACAGGGCAGGAAACCCTGACTGCTCTTAGGGATGGAGAGGTAGGAGGAGAGGGAGTGGGGGGAGTGGGAGGGTGTTGGGAGGAGGGGCAGAAATGGAAACTTTTATAATTTAATAAACTTTGAATAAAAAAAATATCAGTAAGCACATACTAAATATGAACCAAGCAGCCCTTTCCCAGAATTGTCTCAATACAGACCAGCTTACACATAATTGCCTGGCATGAACTATAGATTATAACAGGAAAAGCACAAAAGCAGGGGAGAAGGCATATTCAAATTCAGGGAACACTGACCAGATTTGTTCTATAGCTATAGAACAAATATATAGTTTTGACTTCCAACAATAATAAATGTGTCTTATAAGTAAATGTACATGTTTGTTACAGGAGGCACAAAATCACAACAAAAAAGAATCCAGGGGAGAAAATGAACTTGAGGTAAAAGGCCCTCTGCCTTTTTCCTAGAGTGTCTTCACACTTCTACAAGGCATTGGTCAACATGTGTTATTCTTAAGACCATGTCCCATTGAAGTCCTAGGAACTACACTGTCAGGTTTATCACGCAATGCCTTTAGTTCTGGGACCGATTTTCTGTATTAGTTTCTTGTCCTGTTATAGAACCAAAATACCCATCAAAGCCTCAATTAAAAAAAAATGTTTCTTTTAGTTCATTGTTTAAGAAGAACTCCGTCATTGTATTGAAAACATGACTGAGTGGTGAGTCCTTGCACTCAGCTCTCTTTCTCCTTTTCATTTAGCAGTTAGGCTGGGTCTTCCCACTTCTGTCAACTTGATCTAGAAAATCCTTTGCAGGGGCTGGAGAAATGGCTCAGTGGTTAAGAGCACAGCCTGCTCTTCCAAAGGTCCTGAGTTCAATTCCCAGCAACCACATGGCTCACAACCATCTGTAATGAGATCTTGTGTCCTCTTCTGGCCTGCAGGCAGAGTACTGAGAATACTACATATATAATAAATTAATAAATCTTTTTTATGAGAAAGTAATTCAATTAAATTATAAAAGTTTCCATTTCTGTCCCTCCTCCCAACACCCTCCCACTCCCCCCACTCCCTCTCCTCCTCCCTCTCCATCCCTAAGAGCAATCGGTGTTTCCTGCCCTGTGGGAAGTTCAAGTTCCTCCCCCCTCCCTCCAGGTCCAGGAAGGTGAGTATCCAAACAGAGTGGATCCCAAAATTCCAGTATATGCATAGGAAACAAGTCCCAGTGTCATTGTCAATGGCTTTTCAGAAAGACTCCTGGACAGCCACATTCAGAAAATCCAGTCACATTCAGAGAATCTGGTTGGATCACATCCTAGTTCCATCCCAGTCCAACTGGCCATGGTGAACTCTCATTCGATCAGTCCCCTTGTATCAGTGGGTGAACGCATCCCTCTCAGTCCTTATTTCCTTTTTCATTTTCTTCCTCCTTCTGCTCCTCATTTGGACCTTGGGGGGCTCAGTCCGGTGCTCCAATGTGGGTCTCCGTATATATCGCCATCCATCGTTGGATGAAGGTTCCCTCTGGTCTTGTCTTCTTTGCTCATGTTCTCTTTCCTTCTGCTTCTCGTTTGGACCTAGGGAGTTAAGTCCAGTGTTCAAATGTGGGTCTCTGTCTCTATCTCCATCCATCGCCAGATGAAGGATCTATGGTGATAAGCAAATATTCATGAGTATGGTTATTGGCCAAGGCCGGTTCAGGCACCCTCTCCTCTGTCCAGAGAACAATCTCTCCTTGGACCTGGGATCCCATATATAATCAAGTCTCTTGTAAACCCTAAAATGACCCCCTTAGTTGAGATATATTCTTTCCTGATCTCATATTCATCGTTCCTCCCTCCCTCCATCCCAGTCCCCCGAGCTTTCCCCATTCCTCCCCTACTCCCTTCTCTCTAACCCTCTCCCCTTCCAACAACCCTCCCACCCCCCATGCACCCGAGGTTACCTGGGACTCTTGTCTATTTCCTATCTCCTGGCGGATAGCTAAATAATCTTCATCAGGTTCACTTTCTTATTTAGCTTCTCTAGGATCACAAATAATAGGCTCAAAGACTTTTAATTATGGCTTGCTATATATTGCTTTTATTATATTTAGGTGTGATCCTCATAAACCCAATCTCTCCAACACCCTTATCATAAAGGGGTGTTGAATTTTGTCAAATGCTTTTTTAGCAAGCAATGAAATGATCATATGGTTTTTTTTTTCAGTATATTTATATGATGGATTGCATTGATAGATTTGTGTATGTTGAACCAACCCTGCATCTCTGGGGTGAAGGCCACTTGATCATAATGGATAATTTTTCTAATGTATTCTTGGATTCTGTTTGCCAGTATTTTATTGAGTATTTTTGCGTCAATGTTCATGAGTGAGACTGGTCTGTAATTCTCTTTCTTGGTTGTGTCTTTGTATGGTTTTGGTATCAGAGTAACTGTAGCTTCATAAAAAGAGTTTGGCAATTATTCTTCTGTTTCTATATTATGAAATACATTAAGGAGTATAGGTATTAGCTCTTCCTGGAAGTTCTGGTAGAATTCTGCATTGAAACCATCTGGTTCTGGACTTTTTTTGGTAGGGAGATTTTTGATAACAGCTTCTAATTCTTCACGACTGACAGGTCTATTTAGATTGTTCACCTGGTCTTGGTTCAACTTTGGTATATGGTACTTATCTAAAAAAAATGTCCAGTTCTTTTACATTTTCCAACTTTGTGGCATATAAATTTTTGTAGTATGATCTAATGATTCTCTGAATTTCCTCTGTGTCTGCAGTTATGTCCCCCTTTTCATTTCTGATCTTATTAATTTGCATGTTCTCTATCTGCCGTTTGATTAATTTGGATAGGGGTTTGTCAATCTTGTTGATTTTCTCCAAGAACCAGCTTTTTGATTCATTGATTCTTTCGATTGTTTTCTGTGTTTCTATTTTGTTGATTTCAGCCCTCAGTTTGATTATTTCCAGTCTTCTAGACCTCCTGGGTGAATCAGCTTCTTTTTTTCGAGAGCTTTCAAGTGTGCTGTTAAGTCTCCAATGTGAGCTTTCTCCGCTTTCTTTAATTGGGCACTTAGTGTTATGAACTTTCCTCTTAACACTGCTTTCATAGTGTCCCATAGGTTTGAGTATGTTGTGTCTTTATTTTCATTAAATTCAAGGAAGACTTTAATTTCTTTCTTTATTTCTTCCTTGACCCAGTTGAAGTTGACTCTTCAACTTCCATGAGTTTGTTGACTTCCTGGGGGTAGCACTGTTGTTGAATTCTAACTTTAATCCATGGTGGTCTGACAAGATACAGGTGGTTACTAATACTTTTTTGTATCTGTGGATGTTTGCTTTGTTACCCAGTATGTGGTCAATTTTCGAGAAGGTTCCATGAGCTGCAGAGAAGAAGGTATATTCTTTCCTATTTGGGTGGAATGTTCTATAGATGTTTGTTAAGTCCATTTGATTCAATACCTCCAATAATTCTCTTATTTCTCTGCTAGGTTTCTGTCTGATTGACCTGTCCATTGGTGAGAGAGGAATGTTGAGGTCTCCTACTATTAGTGTGTGTGGATTGATGACTGCCTTGAGTTCTAGAAGTGTTTCTTTTACATAAGTAGGAGGCTTTATATTAGGGGGGTAGATATTCAGGATTGAGACTTCCTCCTGATGAATTGTTCCTGTTATGAGTATAAAATGTCTGTCTCCATCTCTTCTGATTGATTTTAGTTTGAAGTCAATTTTGTTAGATATTAGAATGGCCACACCCGCTTGTTTCTTAGGTCCGTTTGCTTGGAAAACCTTTTCCCAACCCTTTACTCTGAGTAAATGTCTGTCTTTGTGGTTGAGGTGTGTTTCTTGTAAACAGCAGAATGTCGGGTCCTGTTTTTGTATCCAATCTCTTGGTCTGTGCCTTTTTATAGGTGAATTGAGTCCATTAATATTAAATGATATTAATGATCAAGTGGTTGTTTACTCCGGTTATTATTATTTTTTTGTTTGTTTAATAGAGTTTGTATGTGTCCCTTCTTTGAGTTAAACTCGTGAAAGTTCGCTAGATGTCTGAGTTATTGTAGGCAGTGTTGGCATGTTGGATTCCTTGGGTTGTGATTTTCCTTCTATTACTTTCTGTAAGGCTGGGTTTGTGGCTATGAATTGTTTAAATTTGTTCTTATCCTGGAATATTTTGTTTTTTCCATTGATAGTGAATGATAGCTTTGCTGGGTATAGTAGTCTGGGTTTGCATCCATCGTCTCTTAGTTTCTGCAGTACCTCTATCCAGGACCTTCTGGTTTTCATGTTTTCCATAGAGAAGTTCGGTGTAAGTCTGATAGGTTTACCTTTATAAGTTACTTGACCTTTTTTCTTTGTAGCTCTTAATATTCTTTCTTTAATCTGTATGTTTTGTGTTTCGATTATTATATGGCGAGGGGATTTTTTTTTTTTTGATCAAGTGTATTCAGTGTTCTGTATGCTTCTTGAACCTTCATAGGAATATTATTTTTTAGGTTGGGAAAGTTTTCTTCTATAATTTTCTTGAATATATTTTTTGGGCCTTTGATCTGCAGTTCTTCTCCTTCTTCAATCCCTATTATTCTTAGATTTGGTTTTTTTATTGTGTCCCAGATTTCTTGAATGTTTTGTGATGAGAATTTGTTGGATTTGCTGTTTTCTTTGATCAGAGTATTTATTTTCTCTATGGTATCTTCAGACTCTGAGATTCATTCTTCCATCTCTTGTATCCTATTGGTTATGCTTGATTCTGTAGTCTCTGTTCGTTTACCTAGATTTTCCATATCCAGCCGTCCCTTGTTTTGTGTTTTCTTCCTTGCCTCCATTTCAGTTTTCAATTCTTGAACTGTTTCCATTACCTGTTTGATTGTTTTTTTCTTGGTTTCTCAGGGTATCATTCACGGATTTACTTATTTCTTCGAACTTTGTGTCATACTTCTCATCCATTTCTTTACTCATTTCTTCAAACTTTTTGTTGTACTTCTCATCCTGTTCTTTAAGGGAATTATTCATATCCTGTTTAAGGGACTCTATTGCTTTCATAATGGCACTTTTTTCCACTTCTTCTGAATTAAGAGGTTCAAGTCCTTCTATTGTAGGGTCGTTGGGATCTGGTGATTTCATGTTGTTTTTTAGATTGTTGGAGTAGTTCTTGCCTTGGCGTCTGCCCATCTCTTCCTTCAACTGCTCTATATTGGATCTTCTGGTACCAGGTCAAGTTCCCTTGTTGGGCAGGGACTTCACTGACAGAAGGTCGACCTTTCCTCAGGCAGTCTATTGAAACACAGCCACTCCCTCCTGGTGGGTTGCACTCACCGCCCCGGCCCAGCGCACAAGGGAGCTGCTCTGGGGAGATTTTGTGGCCCCAGGGGGAGGGGGGAAAGAGAGGAAGGTGTACCTGGATGAAGGCTGGGATGGGATTCGGGAGAGCTCCGCAGGGTGGAGCCCCCACTGCAGGGCGACCAGAAAGTCGAGGGGGGCGGGGAAAGTCTGAATTCCTCCTAGCCAAAGCCCTCGGGCCAGGAGTAAACTCACCCCTCCTCCAATGGATATCTGCTTGAAGTTCACTGTCTCTTGCTGGCCAGGAATGTGGCTGAGCTGATTCAAGGCCTGCCTGTCCTCAGGCAGGCTCCCAAAGCACAGGAACTGCCCCTGCCCGGCTGAGCCCACAGCCCAGGCTCAGCGTGCAAGGGAGCAGCTCTGGGGAGATCTTGTGGCCCCAGATGGAAGGGCGAAAGAGAGGAAGGTGTACCTGGATGAAGGCTGGGATGGGATTTGGGAGAGCTCCGCAGGGTGGAGCCACCACCGCAGGGCGACCAGAAAGTCAAGGGGGGGTGGGGAAAGTCTGAATTCCTCCTAGCCGAAGCCCTCGGGCCAGGAGCAAACTCACCCCTCCTCCAATGGATGTCTGCTAGAAGTTCACTGTCTCTTGCTGGCCAGGAATATGACTGAGATGATTCAGGACCTGCCTGTCTTCAGGCAGGCTCTCAAAGCACAGGAACTGCCCCTGCCCGGCTGAGCCCACAGCCCAGGCTCAGCGTGCAAGGGAGCAGCTCTGGGGAGATCTTGTGGCCCCAGGGGGAAGGCTAAATTAATAAATCTTAAAAAAAGAAAATCCTTTGCAAACAAACACCTGATATTTGTCTGTAATATTATTCTAGATCCTGTCAAGCTTACAATCAGAATAAATCATTTTTTCTTTTCAAATATGTTATTTTATCTAAAGAGGATCCTTTTCAAATTTAGTGTACTCTGGGTCCTTAATGGTCGTTTACTTTCTATTCTTAACTTTTTAGTACCATGGTAAATTTATTGTTTGCTGAGTGAAAAAACTTCCAGCTATTGAATTTCCTTGGATTTCTTAGTGAGTTCCGTATAAAGCCTTCAGTAGAAAAGCAATTATCAGTGATTATGCATTTGGTTTTTCCAATTAACAGAAAAACTAAATAGAAGTGATCTAAAGAGTAAAGAAATTTATTACTGCCATTAAAAGTTCAAAACAGATAATACACTGTGTAAGTCATTTAATTGGTTCAATGACATCATTAAGGATTCTAATTCTTTCCAGTTTCTTGTTCTTAAGTCTTTGCTGTGACAGCATTGTCCTTGGACTGTTTTTCCTCATAGTCACAAGATGGAGATGAAACATTTTATTGTCATAAGCACCTATAGATATTTATTTATATTACATTGGCCAAAAATGAATTATATGGAGGGCCGCAACCACATTCTCCATTACTTTAAGGGGCAGAGGTAGTTGACCTCTGTGACTTCAGTGTGTGGCAGTACACACCTTTAATCCCAACACAAGGGAGCCAGAGGTAGATTAACCTCTGACTTCAAGGGGCAGAGGCAGATTGACCTCTATGACCTCAAGGTGTGGTAATACAGGCCTTTAATCCCTATGCCTGGGAGGCAGAGACAGATCTCTGTGAGTTCAAGGTTTTGTAACACACGCCTTTAATAATTTTCCACTGCTGCTGTCCCTAGCTACTCCCGAAGTGTCATCTGGGTTGATGGGCAGCGGACTAATCCAAGAGTGACACGTCTGAAGCGAGGACTGTTTCCTATATAAGGGATGGGTTCCCCTCATTCTGGGTCTCCACTTTGTAAGCTTATGCTCTCTCTCTCAAAACGCATTAAAGCTTTTCTTCAGAAGGATCCTAAGTGTCCCGCGTCGTTCTTGCTGGCGAGACGGTAGCGCAGGACATCTGGTGCCGAAACCTGGGACGCCGGGGACCCTGACCACTGTTCGCACTGCCAGAGACCCCTTGGACACAAGGAGGATTCAGAACTGCAGGTCTGTATGCTCAGAGATGTATGACTATTCCTGGACTTTTTGATTTTGGGCTTGACTTGTCTCTGCCTTGGGAAGGTTTCATAGAGGCCTTGGTACTTCTTTTAGCAGTTCTTTTGGGATTACTTTGGAATTGCTTAGAAGATAAATCCTGCTGGGCGGCTGTTGCAGAAGGGGAGGAAGTCCAAGATAGCATGTCAGAAACTGAGCGCAGTGAGAGGTTGGGCATGCGCAAGAAAAGGACAGTCCCAGATAAGAAAAAAGGACTCCCCGGTGGTTCTAAGAAAATAAGAATGGGGGAGAAGACTGACCTACAAGGTCAAAAGCTTTCTGATACCAACAATAAGAAAAAAGGAAAGAGTAAATATGTACAGATGTATATTATGTTGTTTGTGTTGTCTTTTGTGTACTGGACAGGAGAAAGATATTTGAACTTAGGAACTGCTAAGAAAGGTATTTTGAAATTAAAATATGGGCCTAAGGATTTGATGTTTTGGGAAAGAGGTTCTGTTTTCGTCTCCACAGAGAATGAGAGCCTAAGGATTTACTTGAGATTTATATGGTTTGAATCACTGAGACCTCCTGAAATGTTGTAGTAAATACCCCTAAGAATACAGCATCCCCGTTCTGCAGGAAGTAGCCAGACAGACTGACAATGCCCAAATTCCCTAAAAGATTGTTTAAGTGGGGTCCTTTCAATGATTGCAGAGCAGCAAGCCTGCTTTCCTGAGTTCCGCTCCACTCCGTGCACCAGTATGAACCTAAAATGAATGCAGCTGGGGCTAGAAGGCAGCTGGAGCAGAGCTTTGGTAGGTGGCTGTGGTAAAAGGCACATTGCCCCAGCCCAGTCGGTGCCTAGCCTGGCGGATGCCACAGCAATGCAGTGTGCCTGGAACTGTGAGGGGCTCTGAGGCTGGAGTGGCTCCTGCTCCACTTGGCTAAGCTGAACTGTGCTGACTTCAGGCAGGACTGGTCGTAATTATCATAATAAAAGCTCAATTAAGGTTTAGACACAGTAAACAGGCAGTACCGTATTACCTCTATTCATCTCAGGCCCAAGATATAATGATAAGAATGGGCCATAGGCCAGAAAAGGGCTTGGGTCACTCCAAGCAAGGAATACGGGAGCCAATAAATCCTAAACCTAATATCAACAAACAGGGCCTGGGTTTTTACTAGGCGCCACTGGGGCAGCACGGCCCATACCATGGAAAACAGAGACCCCAGTATGGGTTTCCCAGTGGCCACTTACCTCTGAAAAAATTGAAAGCAGTGAATCAGCTAGTTAATGAGCAATTGGTTCTGGGACACATAGCACCATCCATCTCTCCGTGGAATATCTACTTAAACAAAAAGGGGGAATAATGAAGGAGTTGCCCCAGACGTCAAGAGTGGCCATTGCCATTGCTCTGTTCACTATAAATTTTTTAAATTTGGATGATAATGGCCAGAATGCAGCAACACGACATTGTTCAGATCCTCAGCGGCCCAAGGATTTGGTTAAATGGAAAGATGTGCTTTCTAATGAATAGAAAGGCCCGGATCCCATTCTATTGAGATCCAGGGGAGCTGTTTGTGTGTTCCCGCAGGATCAGGAAAACCCATTCTGGGTGCCAGAGAGACTGACCCGAATGGTGAAAAGTGACCCACAACATGCGGACATGCCTGAAGATTTGATTTCTGTTCCTCCTGCCATTTTGCAGATGGATGACAACGGTTATGATTTAGCAGCAATGGGGGATACTCTCAGCCTTCCCGAAGCCGACACCAGTCAGCCATAGATTGGCGGTGTTTCCTCGGATTTTTACAACCAATAAGACTCTGGGGCTCCCCTACCTTCCTAGAGATGATTTATAAGCTTAGCCGAAGGATTCCAGTCCTGGGTTGTTTCCTTCATCTCCTACTTCAAAGAATGGGTGGGGGTGGGAATGTTTGGAGCAGCCCTATGCTGTGGAATAGTGTTTCTCCTCTGGATGGTCTGCCGACTCAAATCCCAAAGCCGTAGGAACAAAGTGGTTATTGCACAAGCGCTGGCTGCCCTGGAACAGGGAGCCTCTACTGATGTGTGGTTATCTATGCTGAAGCAGCAAGGTTTATGCCAACCAGCTCCTGCACCCCTAGGACAGTGGTCCATTGCACAGTGTGGAGTGCTTGGCTTAGCTAGCCCTGAAGGTTGTTGAGCTGAAGAGCATCGCACAGAGAATGGCCCTCTCTGAGAGATATGTCGCCCTGCATAAGAGTTTCCTGCCGTATATTCCCTTTCCCAGAAAAATGGCAGAGGGCAGGCCGGATAAATTCCAGGTGTCATGAACCTAGGGGCAGATTCCGTGCAAGCCCATTATAATGTTTCCACTCTGGGAAGTGTGACCTCTATCTTTGCTTTCTGAGGGAGTTGCTTTTCTGCAAAGAAGTAAAAAAGGGGGAGATGTGGAGGGCCGCAACCACATTCTCCATTACTTTAAGGGGCAGAGGTAGTTGACCTCTGTGACCTCAGTGTGTGGCAGTACACACCTTTAATCCCAACACAAGGGAGTCAGAGGTAGATTAACCTCTGACTTCAAGGAGCAGAGGCAGATTGACCTCTATGATCTCAAGGTGTGGTAGTACATGCCTTTAATCCCTATGCCTGGGAGGCAGAGACAGATCTCTGTGAGTTCAAGGTTTTGTAACACACGCCTTTAATAATTTTCCACTGCTGCTGTCCCTAGCTACTCCCGAAGTGTCATCTGGGTTGATGGGCAGCGGACCAATCCAAGAGTGACACGTCTGAAGCGAGGACTGTTTCCTATATAAGGGATGGGTTCCCCTCATTCTGGGTCTCCACTTTGTAAGCTTATGCTCTCTCTCTCAAGACGCATTAAAGCTTTTCTTCAGAAGGATCCTAAGTGTCCCGCATCGTTCTTGCTGGCAAGATGGTAGCGAGGGACAGAATTACATGCCCATATTGAAGAAAATATTTACCATAATGAAGAAATGACTAAGATAAAATCAAGTTATTCAGGAATTACTCCTGAGTCACACATTGGAGGAATACATTCTCATATTAAGTTGTGATTCAAGCTAACTTAACACTGGCATTTATCTCTCTCTGCTCCATTACTGCATGAAAAGTGACTTGTTGTGTTAAGCTCCCATTACCTTGACTTTCTTTGACCATATCCCCTGAAAATGTAAACCAAAATAAATCTTTCCTTCCTTAACTTGCTCTTTGTCATGTATTTAGTCATAGCATCAAGAAAAGTAACTAATATGGCATACAAAACATGGGTTTCATTTTATCTTATTATTGGGGTATCATTGTTCTTTTTTCATACTCACCCCTCTACTTTACCCTCTTTTTTTACTCTTCTTCTGGCATTACTGCCCATCTTCTCCTCAAATAGTTTCACTTCTGTATAAATTCCATATATACACATATATGAAAAGTTAAACATATTTTTCATTTTTTCATTATTTAATTAAAATTTAATTTTTCATTCAATTCATTCTGATTATGATTTCCCCTTGTCCAACTCATTCTAGATCTTCCCCTCATCCTATTCAAATCCACATCCTTTCTTGGTTTCTCTCATTATAAAACAAACAAACATAAAAACAAGACAACCAAATGAAATTTTAAAAATTAAAATTTGTCAAAATATAAAGAAAAAACAAGAAACACATACACATGCAAACACACAGAGAAAATTGGAAATCATAATATAGAAGTAAAAGACTGGTATATCAAAAATGCCCAAACAAAACAATATAAGACAAAAATTTTATAATAATACCTTTGATTTTTTTTGTTTTGATCATCTACTATTTACCATGGGGCCTACACTTAAGTATGATTAATATACCCAAGGAAAGTCCATTGGAGAAACTGGTATTTTCCTTTGCAAATGATTGTCAACTGGACATAAATATGGATTGGTGTGGAAACTTATGAGTATTTTTCAGCACAGGGACCAATCTGTCTTGAACATATACAGGCCTTGGGCATGCTACCACAGTCTCTGTGAGCTAATATATGTATCCATCCTGTTGTGTCTGTAAGACACTATTTCCTTGGAGTCATCCTTCTTTTTTGGCTTTTAAAATCTTCCTGCCTCTTCTTCTAAATATCCTGATACCTGCGTGTGGGGGTCAATGATGACATCACATTGTAAGATCAAATGTTCCATAATGTGTCATTCTCTGCACATTGTCCAGTTGTCTGTTTCTGTGTTAGTTACCATCCACTGTAAGGGAAAGCTTCTCTGAAGATAGCTAAGCAAATCACTGATCTATGTGCAGTGCAAAATGTTATTAAGAACCATTTTCTTGGTATGTTTCTTGGTAGAACAATCTCAAATGGTTTTCCCCTAAGCTCATAGCTTATCTAGTTCTTGGCAAACAATGTAGTTCAAAGCATGGGTTCCATCTCCTAGAGTAGGCCTTAAATGCATTCAGGTTTTAAAATGCAGTTGGTTAATTCCACAACATTTGTGTTACTGATGCATCAATACATCAATATATAAGTATAGATGTTATGCCCAAATCTGAGAAGTCCCTGCAAAAGCCAATAAAGGAGACCAAGTTCTATATGTAAAATCAAAGAGTCTTTATTTTAAGCAACTTTGCAAACTCTGTCTCTCCACATATCCAGTGTATTGGAATAAACAGAGAGCTCCTCTGGCAGGTGATAATGGTTAGAAGTATGGGCAGGTCATCCAAAGGAAGTTCTTTACTTCCAGCCATTATCACCTTGTTGGTTTTGGGGGGACTTCGTGGATCTGGGCATAACACATGTGCTAATGGAGTATTTTTCCTCTCTATTCTTAAGGTCTTCCAGAGTCCTTTGTTATCTGGCACTTCCAACTTCTCTACAGTGCATGGATATTGCTGCAGTCATTTTATGATTTGGGAAAAATTTTACCTCACTATCTCTATAATTGTTTTTCTTCATATTAGGGGACTAATTCCTAATTTTTATCTATTGTGCGTGATATTAGCTCTGTCCTCTGACACTTGAAGCCTATAAAAGGTTTGGCTTTCTGTTGCTGGAGCTATGATTGATTGGAAATATTTTTATGCTTATGTTAATGATCTAGAATTTAAATCAATTGTAGTTAGAGAACATTGTCATTATGATTCTATTATGTAGTAATTAATTGGAATTTTATGGCTCAATTTATGGATATTTCATGTGAAGTTGGGTAAAAATTTATGCTCTCTTGTTGGGCAGGTATCCTATAAAATTTTAATTTAGACATATAGATTTATTGCTTTTCTTAACCCTTCTGTAGCCTTTCTAATTTTCTCTCTACTATTACTCTGTAAAAAGAAAGAAATTTTGATATTTCTAGTTAGAATTTTGGATTTCCGCATCAGTATACAAAGCTTTCTACAGATATTTCAAAGCTCTATAATTAAGTGCTCATACATTTTATATGCTCTGGTTGAATTGACTTATTATTAGGAAACAATTCCTTTCCTAGTCAGTTTTGTCCTAAGATCTACTTAGTCTGATGTTGATGCAGTTACTCCATTTGCGTTAGCAATAGAGCTTGAATAGTATTGTCTGTCTTCATTCTTTAAACAATTAAAACTATTTTTTAAATATTCAAAATGTATACATTTGTTTGTTGTTGAATCTTTTGAAAATATACTGTAATTATTTTATAGGAGTATTTATACTGTTTTTATTTAATATAGTTATGAATATATTTGGTTTTTAAGTACTGTTCTTTTTTCTAACATACCACATACATGCTCTAGTGTATGACAAATAAATTTAAATATACTCCCCACATAGTAATGTATAATATGATATCATTGTAGGACTCTACTTATTACTTCAACAAATGTTATCAATATCAAAATTGCTTTATATAATTTTTATTTTTAATGCTTAATTATTTCACAAAGAATTAAAAAAAATCACCTCCGTTACTGCTTTGCAATTTCCTGACTTCTGTGGTTATCCCAATGTAACACACATATCTGAAGCTTTGAAGCTAACATTTACAAGTCAGAAAAAATATGTGTCATTTATCTTCCTGACTCTGGGTTAGGGCAGGGTAAAGTAAGAAAAAGACACTTGGAAATCTACTGCTATAGAAGCTTCCTAAAGACATACTGAAGGAAAATAATTTTAATTAAATAATTCTGTTGGTTCATCCATAAACTTGTCATTTTCACAGTTCTTTATTCTGTCTGGAAAATTTCTAATGCTTTCTTTTTGATGAAGATTTGGTGTTTGGTGTTTACTATTTCTCTTCACAAATTTTTTGATGGACAAAGTACTTTTGCCTTCATATTTGAAGGTTATATGTACAAAATATATAATTGCAATTTTTAGATGACTCTATCTACTGTCTTCTGTATTGTGAATGTTCTAATAAACACATATCATTTTTATGTTTTATGCTTGTCCTTCTATATATTCACTGCAAGTAAATTTTACTTTTTTCAGAACTTGCTTCAGAGGCAGTTATATTACTTATATAATACCTTGATCCCTTTCAAGCTTTGTCAGAGTGGGTCTAGTATAGCCTTTACTTTGTTTCTAACTTAGGTTTTTTGTGGAATGTGACTTTACCGTGGTCCCACCATACTTCCCTAATTATTCACTTAAGATTCTCCTGTTTTCAGACATCTTCAATATACAGCTTCTGCCCTCATTCATTATTTTATTTGCCTCATGTTCTTTGGCAATATGGATAATATTAGCAACAACAATGAAGAGCAGAGCCCTGTGCAAAAATGGAGCTTTTTCTATTAATCACTCTACTTTAATCCAGCCCTATAAATCCCAGTTCCAGCAGACTTTCAGATTATGGTTTTTGTGTCTCTCTGTTCATGGAACTTGTCTTCTTCTCTGTTGAGTTTTTGTTTGTTTTGTTATTTTATTTTTTTATTTTCTATATATGGTCTGCAAAGTACCGCTCTGAATCAGAGTCACCATGGTCATAGGAATCATCTCTTTGTTTCCTGGTATCTTAGTCTCTGTTGCCCTTTGACATATTTCTAAAACTTATAATTGAATATATTTTGATCAGTTTCATAGATTTTTTAGGAAACTAAGTATAGTTCCAGTTAATCCATTCTGATTTGAAGCAGATTTTTGGTTGTTTTGGGTCTGTGTTAGAGCTCTTTGCAATGGCTGAAAATATCTTTCAACACAGGAGTTTAAGCATCTATATTAAGAGTTCATTACATAACTATTCATGAGGCCACCTTAAAGTAAAAATTGTCTTTAAGAATATAGGTCCTATGAATATAGTCAAGAATGATAGTGAATAAAAAAGTATTTTTGAAGACTAAATAAAAATGTAGAAAAGTAAGATTTATATACATTTTCAAAACAAAAAAATCACAGTTTAGAACAGAGGGTGAAAACTGATTTGATCTTATAAGATATATTCAAATGAATAACATTTCTGAATTTGTGAGTATGTAAGAAAGGAACTGATTTTGTTTTATATTTTCATCAGTATTATAATTGTGTTATTTTGATTATATGATTATCCATGGCACTATCTGGTTCTGATATACTATAATTACATGAAATACTCTAATATATATTATATCCAAGATGCTGACATAAATTATTCATGAAATAAAATTAAAAATATTATATCTGTGCCTTTCATTTGATTGTAACCTAGTATGGTTGAAAGAAACAAAAATACAAATACACTATGGAAATGGGTAGATACTGTAAGTAATTAAGAGATGATTAATGGATGAAACATAACAATTTTGTAGATGTGGGGCTAGAAAGACTGCTCAGCACATAAAACAAGTTCACTGCAAAACTTTCCAGAATAAAATATCCTTTTCTTTCAGCCAGTATTAGTGACTACTGATTTTTGTCACTAGTCTTCAGTTCTCCCTTCCTGCTAGAGATGATAAGGGGTTGGAGAGATGACTCAGTAGTTAAGAGCATTTGCTCTTTTTGCAGAGAATCAGAGTTTGGTTCTCAACACCCACATGGTGGCTCACAAACATCTGCAAATCCAGTTCCAGAGGATCTGATGCTCTCTTTTGGTCTCTGCATTCTCCAGATGCTCACATGGTATACATACTTATGTGCAGGCAAAATAAAAATAAGTAAATATAAAAATATACAAATGACATTTTTGTGGAACGCCATATATAAGGAAACATCAATGAAAACTTGGTTTTGTTATCTTGGCTCTGAAAACTGGATGACTAATATTTAGATGGATATTAATAAAAAGTCATTTCATGTAGAAAATTTTTCTCATAGCTATTGATGATACTGTGTTTTGTTCACAGATTTTAAAGATGATGGCTCCATCTTGATAGATAGATGGGCTATTAAAAATCATATGAACTTATAGGTAGATTTGGACTATGAAAATGTCTCCCAAAGAGCCTAAGAATAAATATATTTGAACAGGGCAAATGTCAGTGCATTTGATCTTGTTCTTTGTTCATGTTCTTTCAATTCATTAAACTTTAGCTGGAAGTCTTTCCATAGAAAATTATCTCTATAAGGTGTGCATTTATTTTTTTAAAAAAATGTTATTAACAATTTGATTCATCTTAATGTGGTGTTTTCCATGCTATTTGGAGTCTTACAGCATATGCCACTTATAAATTTTGATGAAAATAAATAAAAAATGAGAGTGCTGTATTTGGTGATGGCAATCCCTGAATTACTTCATGGACACCTATGGAAGATAAGTAGAAATACTGAATGGTTTATTTTTACCATTGTATCCCACTTTATAGGAAGTTTAGGTGCTCAGATTCCTTTTGATTGAGTCATAATATATTTGTTGTACAAATAACTTTAAAATTACAGTACTGATAAACAAATAAATGTAACTCAGAGAGATAATCATAACATTTTTGCATTATCTTGCCAGAAATATTATTAAATTTATTACGCTCATCAAAGACAATATAGTATCCTGATATTTACATTTCTGGCTAGAAATAAAATTTCAATACACACACATGCAAAACAAAGTCAGTTACAATTATACTGGTAATTCCCAGGAATCATAGACTCTACTTTCAAGGATATGTTAAAAATGTGGTTTCATTCAATTCTTATGTCAATTGTATACAACTTTGGTGGTTAAATTTATTTCAGACGTAAATTGGTCTAGTATTTGCAGAACATTATAAGAATTATGTGTGAGGGGAAAAAATTCATGCAAATTTACTTAGAAGATTCTTAGAGATTTCAAAAGATTTTGAGCAGTTTTGAGTTTCTTTCATCAAATAATTTTTATTTGGTGTTATTTTATCTTTAAAGATGATGGCTAAAAAATTAAAGTTATTTTGTGTTATAGGCTTATTTAATTTTAACTATACCTTTAATAAATTTTACCATTAGACATAGTACTCTCAAACACTTAACATTTATCAAAATAAAATGTAAATTTTATGCATATCAGCCAAGATATAAGTAAGAATTTTAGTATAGCTTGAAAGATAATATTTAGCACATGTGTATAATAAATAAATATCTCAACTTAAATAAATTTTATGGTATACCACCTGGAAAAATTAAATAACTCCAAAATAAGCAGTTTATTTACACTAAATTAACAACTTACTAACAAACTTCAGAATAACATTTTAATGCATTTTATAATAACACAAAATGTAATCACATAAACATATATTAAAGCTTTAGTAAAGTGCAAGAATTTGTCTCTGAATTACATTTAAGAAATAAAATGTTCAATTATATGGCATCTTCTCCATTCTCATTACCTGGTGAATAATAATAATAATGACAAAGGTATGTAAAACCTTTGCATTCTCAGATATCTTCCTTTTGCAGCAATATCTGCATGAAAAACAAGTTGCCTCCTTTCTACAGTCAGGATTTATGCAAAGACCATGAAAAAAATCTTCATAGCTTTAGATAATTTAAGATTCCAGAAAAAAAAAGATTCCATGTGTGCCTCCTAACATGTTCAGATATTTAGAAAACAAAGGTGTTTACATAAAAACAGGAGGGCACAAGAAGAAAATGGAATGAATTATTACATAATTTATATTTTAGCCAAGAATGCTTTAAAGTCAACTTAGTGTTACAGAATTATAATCTAATATCAGTCTGCTGTGCTTATACATTATACAGCAAGATACCTTAAGTCTGATTGATGAGAAGACATTTGAGGTAAGTCTTTGGAAAATTAACAGATAAAAGCAACAGTAATAATAAAATATTTGTCTATTTCAGAATAAACTTTATTTTATCTTCAATGGCTTCTTGTTGAGGCTGTTTATTCTTTTTTGGTGTTCGGTGGAATATGGGTAGGTGAAAGAGGTTGTCCCAGAAGTCTTCTATGCCTCCCATTCTCAGCTGTGAATCTACAGTAAACAATACCACTTTTATCTCTAATACAGTAAAATTACATACAATAAGAATAATTATAAAGTAAGTTTTATACTCAAACCATTTCTATAATAATTTATATTATCATCCTAAAAATATCTTTTTTTAATCCTTAAAACATTTTCTTAGATAAACTACTTGTTTTTATGTTCTCAATCTTATAAACTTTATATCTCTTTTGTAAGTTATTTTTTCTGAATTTGGTAACAAGAAAAGCTGTACCTATAACTATCTCATCTTCTACTCCTCAGAGACCTGAGAAGGATAAATAGGAAGTGCAGAGCAAGAAATTTCCAAAACTACAGAAATGACAGAAACAGCTGGCTACCTGGATAGTCATTCAAGGTTCCTCTGCAACACTGAGGCATCCATTTTCATACTACAGGCCTAGAATATCAAACAAACTTTTTTTGTGATAAAGGAAGCTTTGAAGGACTGTTTTATATGGTCTTGACAAAGTGTGACAGTTGCATTCTTTTGTGTTCTGCTTGTCCAATTTGGAGAGCATATTATCATTAGTTGATACAATGGAAGGTTTTTGTCACATAGAAAGAAAACTTCAAATGGAGGTTCTTTGATGTCCATCAATGTAGCTCAATTAATAAAAATGCAGAGACAGATGTTAGGGTTCAACCTGAAGACCAGAAAAGCAAAGCAGTCACCCAATGACTCTTATCTTGACCTCAATCAGAAAATGGTTATCCTGCCCCCAGGAAGCCTCAAAAGGAGACTAAGAGTGAGAACTGTTTCCTCCTGTTTTATAATCCTTTCTAGTTCTGGGATTAAGGGCATGCACCACTACTGCCTGGTTTTTATGGCATACTAGTGTGGCTTCTAGGATTAAAGGTGTGTGTTACCACTGCCTGATCTGTATGGCTAACCAGTGGGTCTGTTTTACTCTCTAATCTTAAGGAAAGTTTTGTTTATTAAATTGCAAGTGAAATGCTGCTATACATCATCCTTTTTAATGTAAATTATTACTGTTAGGAGTAGATGTGTCTTCCTGTCGTGGAAAACATTATGATATTAAAAAAATTAAATACTATATTATGTAGGTCTTTGAAGTGTTTATTTAAAATATTTCTGTTTGAGCTTGAAAACACATGTAACATGACTATAATTTTGATTGCTATAGATGACTAACTACTAACCTGTCTTTATTATCTTAAATAACTTTCAAGGATTAGACATTTACATTACATAGTTAAATAAGCTATATAGGTACAAATCCTTAAACAAGAGTAGAAACATCATATATAATTATATAAAATCATACCAATGTAAAATATCTGAGATTAATAGTTGCTTTTCAGTTTAAGTAGATTTAATAATTTACCCTCTTATGCTATCATTCTTTCCAGAAAGCAATCCTTTATCTTAACTAACCTCCCTTGCTTAGTTTTCTCCCTTACAACGGCCAGTAGCAATTTGCAACCAACATTCTAAATGAAGTCAAACATCCATAACGCATCCATAAGATTGAAGTCTTGGCTGGATAGTCCATGAGGCTGGAACATCTCAGCTAGATTTGAAGATGCTCTGAATGCAGAATTTTGAGGAATCTACAAAAGAAGCATGCCGAAAGGCTAGGCCACCTAGGCTACTTCTCTTTATAGATGTCTAGTCTTTTTTTTCCTGAAAACACATATTGTTCTAAAGAATTTAAATATATGTAAGGTGCAATGTGAACAAGTCAATTAAAGATGATTTCTTTGTGTTTTTTTGTTGTTGTTTGAGCAGATAAAAGGCATCTGTTAACCCTATAAGTCTGTTTGGATTGCATAGCCAAATGATATTATAATTTTCCATTTAACCATATAAAAGAATGGCATGTAATAATAAGTCATAAGGACTCAGTAGCCAACAAGATTTATCATGTCTCACTAAGTCTCTGAGCTGTTCCTATGTGGAGGAATCAGCATTTATGTCAGCAGTCTTGTAGTCCTTTTTGGTTTCTATCTTCATGTTTATAGCCAAGATTTTCAGGAGGTCTCCTTTCTGATCAAATCTGATCTTTATTAATTTTGAAGTCATCTATAACTTTTTATTTCCTATGGAAACAAAGGCATAACTTATTCACTAACACAGTATATTTTCTAATTTCCAGTTTGTTTTTTTTGTAATTTTATTAAATTATAAAAGTTTCCATTTCCGCCCCTCCTCCCAACACCCTCCCCCCCCCCCACTCCCTCTCCTCCTCCCTCTCCATCCCTAAGAGCAGTCAGGGTTTCCTGCCCAGTGGGAAGTTCAAGTTCCTCCCGCCTCCCTCCAGGTCCAGGAAGGTGAGTGTCCAGACGGACTGGATCCGCAAAATTCAGTATATGCAGAGGAAACAAGTCCCAGTGCCATTGTCAATGGCTTTTCAGAAAGACTCCGGGCCAGCCACATTCATAGAATCCAGCCACATTCAGAGAATCTGGTTGGATTGCGTCCTCGTTCAGTCCCAGTCCAACTGGTCTTGGTAAACTCTCATTAGATCCGTCCCCTTGTATCAGTGGGTGATCACATCCCTCGCAGTCCTTATTTCCTTTTTCATTTTCTTCCTCCTTCTGCTCTTCATATGGACCTTGAGGGGCTCAGTCCGGTGCTCCAATGTGGGTCTCCGTCTGTTTCGCCATCCATCGTGGGATGAAGGTTCTCTCTGATCTTGCCTTCTTTGCTCATGTTCTCTTTCCTTCTGCTTCTCGTTTGGACCTAGGGAGTTAAGTCCAGTGTTCCGATGTGGGTCTCTGTCTCTATCTCCATCCATCGCCAGATGAAGGTCCTGGGACTCTTGTCTATTTCCAATCTCCAGGCAGATAGCTACATAATTTTCATCAGGTACACCTTCTTATTTAGCTTCTCTAGGATCACGAATAATAGGCTCAAAGATCTTTAATTATGGTTAGAATCCACATATGAGTGAATACATACCATATTCCTCTTTATGGTCTGGCTTACCTCACTCAGTAAAGCGTTTTCTATTTCCATCCATTTGCATGCAAAATTCAAGATGTCATTGTTTTTTACCGCTGAGTAGAACTCTAATGTGTATATGTTCCACACACCTCAACCACAAAGATAGACATCTACTCAGAGTAAAGGGTTGGAAAAAGGTTTTCCAAGCAAACGGACCTAAGAAACAAGCTGGTGTGGCCATTCTAATATCTAACAAAATTGACTTCAAACTAAAATCAATCAGAAGAGATGGAGACAGACATTTCATACTCTTAACAGGAACAATGAATCAGGAGAAAGTCTCAATCCTGAATATCTATGCCCCTAATATAAAAGCACCCACTTATGTGAAAGAAAAACTTTTAGAACTCAAGGCAGTCATCAAACCACACACACTAATAGTAGGAGACTTCAACACACCTCTCTCACCAATGGACAGATCAATCAAACAGAAACTCAACAGAGAAATAAGAGAATTGCTAGAGGTAATGAATCAAATGGGCTTAACAGATATCTATAGAACATTCTACCCAAAAAGGAAAGAATATACCTTCTTCTCTGCAGCTCATGGAACCTTCTCAAAAATTGACCACATATTCGGTAACAAAGCAAACTTACACAGATACAAAAAAATATTAGTAATCACCTGTGTCTTGTCGGATCACCACGGAATAAAGTTAGAATTCAATAACAATTCGAATACCAGAAAGCCTACAAACGCGTGGAAGTTGAACAGTCAACTACTGAATCATCCTTGGGTCAAGGAAGAAATAAAGAAAGAAATTAAAGTCTTCCTTGAATTTAATGAAAATAAAGACACAACATACTCAAACATACTCAAACCTATGGGACACAATGAAAGCAGTTCTAAGAGGAAAGTTCATAGCACTAAGTGCCCAATTAAAGAAAACGGAGAAAGCATATATTGGAGACTTAACAGCACAACTAAAAGCTCTGGAAAAAAAAGAAGCAGACTCTCCCAGGAGGAGTAGAAGATTGGAAATAATCAAACTGAGGGCTGAAATCAACAAAATAGAAACACAGAAAATAATTCAAAAAATCAACGAAACAAAAAGTCGGTTCTTGGAGAAAATCTGATTTCCATTTTGAAGTTAAGATATTCTTGAGATATTTAAGTTGGGTCAGTTTAGCAGTTTCCATAATCTAATGTCTCTCAGCAGCCATTGGTTTTGTGCAATAGCATTTAAATAATTTAAAGTCAACAAAGCACCATACAGGATCTAGACACACTGTGTTTCCCATCTTTATGTGGCTTATACTTTTTATATTACTTTATTTTTATTTATAGACTTTATTTTTAAACTATTTACTTTTATAAGGATCTATGCCCATTTTTCCTTTTCTTTTTCTTTAGGACCTAAACCCATTCAAGCATATTGTTTCTGTTTAGAGATTGTTTCAGTCTGGATCTGACTTTACTAAATCTGGATCTTTTCTGACTCTATGAGACAAATCTTAATCTGTTTGGCTAGGCCCTCTGCTGTTTGGTTTTGGCTTATGACATTGGCAGCTGACTCCAGCCC
Source organism: Myodes glareolus (assembly GCF_982192425.1). Lineage (NCBI taxonomy): Eukaryota > Metazoa > Chordata > Mammalia > Rodentia > Cricetidae > Myodes > Myodes glareolus. The sequence goes on from NC_142053.1 coordinate 60,384,472, forward strand.
CTTTGAGTCCACCTAACAGTCCCAACTGTACCTAACAATACTGTAAGCAGAGACTTCTCTTTTGTTCTCAGCTGCCCTCACCTAAATAATCACACAAAATATATTAATTACAACACTGTTTGACCTATTAGCTCAGACTTTTTATTACCTAACTTTTACATCTTAAATGAACTCATTTCTATCAATCTGTGTATCTCCATGAGGCTGTGGCCTACCAGTAAGGTTCTGGTAAGTCCTTCTCCTTCGGCAGGTACATGGCTTCCTGACTCCACCTACTCTCTCTCTCTCTTTCTTCCAGTTTTGCTATATTCTTCTAAGCCATTGGCCATTAAAAACAACACATATGCTGTGTGGTGGTGGCAAGCACGTTTAATTTCAACACTTAGGAAGCAGAGGCAGGCAAATCTCTGTGAGTTCAAGGTCAGCCTGATCCACAAGAGCTAGTTCCATGACAGGTCCAAAGCTACAGAGAAACCCTGTCTTAAATAAATAAATAAATAAATAAATGCAACATATAAACAGAAAGACATACTACATCACTGTAACAGCTCTGGGAAGCTGCTGTGTCTGCACTGTGGTAAACATTTCTATCTAGCTTCATACTACAGAGTAGCACATCAGATGCTTAGAACAGAGACTCCTAAACAAGCCATTTCTCTGTGTACTGCAAGCAGTGGGCTCTTGATATGTGTCCCATATTGGGCACTTAATGTATTTTGATTTTCCTTTCAGTCACAGGTTTACAAATAATGACAATGAGACTTATTATTAACTATGAAACCTTTGCATTAGTTTAGGCTTGTCCTACTAGCTCTTGCTAGTTAAGTTAACCCATTTATTTTAATCTATATTCTATCACCTGGCTTATTACTTCATCTTTCCCTACTGCCCATGTTGCTTCCTCTGCATCTGGCTAACAACTCTGCCTTCTTCATCCCAGTGTTCTTTTTCTGCATGGAAATCCCACCTATACCTCCTGCCTAGCAATTGGCCATTCCTCATTTTATTACACCAATCACAACAATACATTTTCACACAGTATACAAATATCCCACAACAATCTCCTTTTTATTAATTTTGGTTTGAAATGTACTTTATTACATACCAGAATGGTTATAACAGCTTGCTTTTTAAATCCATTTGCTTGGAAAATCATTTTCCAATCCTTTGCTTTGAAGTAATTTCTATCTTTTATGTTGAGGTGTGTTTCTTGTATGGAGCAGAAGGATGGATCCTGTTTTCACATCCAGTCATATTAATTTGTGTATTCTTTTTATTGATTATTATTGAGCTCTACATTTTTTCTGCTCTCCTTCCCTCCTCTCCCCTCCCTACCAACCCTCTCCCAAGGTCCCCATGCTCCCAATTAACTAAGGAGATCTTGTATTTTTCTACTTCCTATGTTTATTAGATCTATGTATGTCTCTTTTAGGGTCCTCATTGTTGGTTAGGTTCTCTGGGATTGTGATTTGTGGGCTGATTTTCCTAGCTTTATGCTTAAAAACCACTTATGAGTGAGTACAAGTGAAAATTGTCTTTCTGCGTCTTGGTTACCTCACTCAAAATGATGTTTTCTAGCTCCATCTATTTGCCTGCTAATTTCAAGATGTCATTTTTTTCTGCTGTGTAGTACTCCATTGTGTAAATATACCACATTTTCCTTATCCATTTTTCAGCAAAAGGGCATTTAGGTTGTTTCCAGTTTCTGTCTATGACAAACAATGCTGCTACATAGTTGAGCTCATGTCTTTGTGGCATGATTGAGCATCCTTTGGATATATATCCAAAAGTGTTTTTTTTATTGGGGAATTGAATCCATTGATATTGAGAGATATTACTGATGAATATTTGCTAACACCTGTTATTTTGTTGTTGTTGATGATGTATTGTTGTTGTTGGTGGTGGTGGTGAGGGTGGTGGTTTGTGTGTGTGTTGTGTGCTTCCCTTCATTGAATTTTATTGGTGTGAGGTTTTTCATTTTCTGTATTTTCATGGATATAGTTAATCTCCTTATGGGGCTAAATTAGTAGATTGTTTAAATTTGACTTTATCAGGGAATTTTTTCTCCATCTACAGTGATTGAATATTTTGTTGTGTATAATTGTCTAGGCTGACATCTGATTGCTTAGAGTCTGCAGGACATCTGTCCAGGCCCTTCTGACTTTTAGAGTCTCAATTGAGAAGTCAAGTGTACTTATAATAGTGCTACCTTTATATGTTACTTGATCCTTTTCTCTTATAGCTTTAAATATTATTTCTTTGTTCTATGCTTTTTTTATGTGGTAAGTGTGCTTTCTTTTCCAGTTCAATACTTTTGGTATTTTTTTTTTGCTTCTAGTGAATTTACACCCATCTCATTCTTTAGGTTACAAAATTTTTCTCCTTTGATTTTGTTAAAAATATTATCTGGGACTTTGAGCTGAAATTCTTCTCATTTTTCTATTTCTATTAATCTTAGATTTGGTCTTTTCATATTGTCCCGTATCCTGACTGCTTTGTGTCAGGGATTTCTTAGATTTAATATTTTCTTTGACTGATATATCTAATTTTTCTGTCATATCTTTAATGTCTGAGATTCTCTCATCTATCTCACATTATGTTGGTTATGTATATGTTTGTAGCTCCTGTTTACTTACCTAGATTTTCTAGATCCAGAATTATCTCAGTTTGTGTTACTTTTATTGCTTCTATTTCCATTTTTCAGGTCTCAAACACTTTTATTTATTTTATTAAACTGTTACTTTTTTAAAAACTTTCTTGGCTTTATTTAAGGAATTTAATCATTTCCTCCAATTTTGGTCTGTCTTTTTCTTGACTTCTTTAAGTTATTTTTTTGTGTCCTCTTTAAAGACTTCTATCATCTTCATAAAGTTGGTTTTAAGGTCTTTTTCTTATCCTTCATCTGTGTTGGAATATTCAGGGTTTTCTAGACTCTTTTGGTTACACATTTCTCTAGGTGTTGATGGCATAAAGGCATCTGGGTTTGGGGTAATAATAGATCTATGAGCCAATTTCTGGGTTTGTCTTTGTTGGATGGGTTTTCCCTCTTGTTTTCTGCTTCTTCTTGGTCTTCTGGTCTTAGTCTATGTGGCCTGTGGTTGAGCAGTGGAACTGCTCTGAGTTGGGCTCTGGATTTCTGTTGGTTACCATGGTCTCTTATGAAGCAGTAGATGTCCCCAAAAGTTGTGGTTAGTTGGATCTATGCGGTGTTATGTTATTGGTTGAGGCAAGGACCTCAAGGATGCTTCATTTGCATATTCAGGAGAAGGAAACTTTCAAGGTCATATAGAAAATAAAGGAAGTTCAGCCAGGGATATTTCAGTAGTCAGAAAATCACTAACCAGTACTTGAAGCCTTCGAGACACATGAGTTTATCAGTTGCTACATGCACCAAGGCACTTATTTGGGAAAACATATCTTCTGGGTTCTGTTTTCACTTGAACAACACAGGACACGGGAGAAGATCCAGGGTTTTAGGCATGTTTCAACCAAGAAGATGCCTAGAAGCAGAGCAGCCTGGCATTGGTGGTTGGAGTTCTGAACTCTGATCTAACAGGGAATCTTTTCCTGAGTGGAGGCTGGCATACAGTAAGGAGATGTGGAGAGAGGATTGGAGACAGTGTTTAAGGAGTGATCATCAAGAGAGTGGAGAAGTTCTGTGGGCAGGAAGCCTATCTGGAGTCCTGGTGGTCACTGTGGCCTGTGGTCTAACAGGGAATCTCAGTCCAAGTTGGGGATAGGGTTATGGTGACAAAGACAGGACGGGGATCGGCGATAATTTCCGAGGGGATACCAAAAGAGAGGAGGAGATCTGTGGGTGGGCAACCTATCTGTTATTCTGCCAGTCATAGCTCATGTTTGGGCAGGAGATATCTGCTAGTGTTGAGGGCTGGGACACAGTGAAAGGGTGAAAGACAATGGAGGACTGTCTTTTGGAAGTTAGAGAGTTGGGAAAGTCTGCAGGAGGGCAGCCTATCTATTTTTTGGCAGGTGTGGCCTGTGGTTTAGCAGGGATATCTGCCTGCGGGAACCACGAGAGTGTGGAGAAATTTTGAAAGTCAAAAATATTGCCCAATTTGATAGGCAAACTGACACCTTGACGTTTGTTTTCAGTCAAGTCAAAGGTGTGTACAAATGGAAATCTTGGACTCCGTATGGTGCAATAAAAGATTGAGACTCTTTTCTTGTAATAAGTTGTCACTTACAACAGGAAGATAGCCAGAGATGAGTGACAAGCAGCCTGGAACAAGCATCTCCAATTCCAGTGACCTGGCAGGCAGCAAGAAGCTGGGAGCAACTCTAGGTTTTACATTTTCTGCTACAAGGCAGGCAAAGCAGGATGCAGAAAGCCAAAAGCAGGAAGCCAGGGAACCCTCAATCTAGTGTGTTTATAGACTGAACTCAAACCTTTCCTTGGTATGTGGTTATTGGATGTGTTGATGTAAAATGGCCAAAGGCCTCTCTGTTCAAGAGGTCAGAATTTTGGGGGAGGGGTGTAAGAGGAAAGTGGGGAAGGGAGAGAATGAGAGAACACTAACTGACTTTAGCTGACACATCAAGAAAGCATGGGAATGGAGCTTAAACACTTATGCAGACAAAAGTCATAGAAATACAAATATTCAGATCAGGACTAATGGCCTTTAAACACTTTAGCTAGCTCAGTGAGTAGACATGTGCTAAATAAATAGGATTGGTGTCAGGAAAAGGAAGACAGACAGGTAAGGAGTGAGAGAAAAGTTCAACCAGAGAGGGTTACTGGCATGTGATATCATAAAACCAATCCTGAAATTAGGTACCAAATGTTAAATCAAGAAAATGAAAAGGAGACTGACCTCTACAGAAACAGATCATCCTTTAATTTGACAGTGAAGGGTACAGTCTCTCGGTGCAAGTAGTGACTGAACCCAAGAGCAGTTGTTTTTTAAGGACTACAAAGAAAGTTTGGTATTGGACCATTTTACCTGCAGATCTGTTTTCTGCAATTTCAGAGCTGATCAATTGATCCTATCAGAAGCTTCTCAGAAACCCAAACATTCTGGTGTAACTGTTGGCAACTTGGCAGCTTTCCTGTTGGGAAGATTTTCTCAGCTCATTTGGGGGTTTGGGGATTTTTATTCCTTCAAACCAGTACTGATGGCACACAGTTTTACTCCCAGTACTCTGTAGGCAAAGGCAGGGCATCTTTGTGAGTTCAAGGCTGGTCAAGGCAATACAGAGTGAGTGCTCATCTAAAAAAAAAAAGAAATCACAGTTAAATAATCTGAAACACATTAAAACAAAAGCATAACTCTATTCTTCAAGAGCATAGTAAACTGTAAAAACATGAATAAATCCACGTTTCTCTAGGAAGAAAAGTCACTGTACTATAGCCAGAGAATAATTGCTAAAAATAGAGGACTATAGCATAACTTATATTTATTGATATAATTCCATTAAAATACAATATTATATAAAATAAATAATAATAATAATAACACTAACACTTTTAAAGACAAGATTTTCACAAATTTCCAACACAAATTGGATGCAGTTGATAGGAGAGTGAGATACATAAATGAATGGTAAATTCATCTACTTAACATAGGGAGGAGAAATAGAACTATTAACCTAAAACATAAAATTAGTAAGTAGTTTAAAAGGACATCATTTAGTATGGTTGGGATGCAATGAAAGAAAGGTAACTGCTAAAAAAAAGAAAACCAAAATGGGTTTTAGATACAGATATGATAAAAGGTGTCAAAGGAATAAAGAAAAACATTTTAAATTAAAGAATACATTTATAAAAGCATAAGGTTTATTCTTCAAGAGCTAGTGTAAAATTTTTAAGTTTGTAAAACAGTAAATGAATCTCGAAACTTGATAGGTTTTTGGAAAGTGGCATACCCAGTAATGTTATTCATTGAATCTGGAAGCTTATCATTACATTCTTAAATGTAGCAATGAATTAAAACTTCATGTAGCTTTGCTTTTTTTATTATATTACTTTTTTATTAATTTATAAATAATACCAATAAAAATTTCCACTTCCTTCCCTCCTTTCACTTCTCTCCTGTTCCTCCCTCGCCCCCTCCAGTCCAGAGAGAGAGCAAGGTACCCTGCCCTGTGGGAAGTCCAAGGACCTCCCTCCTCCATCCAGGCTTAGGAAAGTATGCATCCAAATAGAATAGGATCCCAAAAAGCCAGTATACGCAGTAGAGACAAATTCCAGTGCCATTATCGTTGGCTTCTCAGTCTGCCCCAATTGTCAGCCATATTCAAAGGGTCAAGTTTGATCCCATGCTTGTTCAGTCCCAGTCCAGCTGGATTTGGTGAACTCCTATTAGCTTAGACACACCGTCTCAGTGGGTGGACCAATCCCTTGTGGTCCTGACTTCCTTGCTCATCTTTTCTCTCCTTCTGCTCTTCAAATGGACCTTGCGAGCTCAGTCCAGTGCTCCAATGTGGGTCTCTTCTCTATCTCCATTTGTCGCCAGAAGAAAGTTCTATGGTGATATTCAAGATAGTCATCAGTCTAACTACGGGACAAGGCCAGTTCAGGCACCTGGTGCGGGAGAATTATCTGTATTCTGTCAATCATATTTTAATAAAACGCTGATTGGCCAGGCAGGCAGTATAGGCGGGAAAGCCAGACAGGAAGTAGGGGTGGAGCAAAGAGACTGGGAGTATTCTGGAAGCAGAAGCTCTCTCTCAGGCATTCCTGCGTAGAACACCGAAGAGGCAACATGTAAGCTGTCACACTGAGAAAGGTACTGAGCCCATGTGGCTAACATAGATAAGGATAATGGGGTAATATATGTTATAAGAGTTAACAAGAAGCCTGACCTAATGGGCCAATCAGTTTATAACCTGATATAGACTCCGTGTGATTTTCCTTGGGACTTGCTGGCTTGTTGGGGTACTGGGCGGGACAGAAACCCCAACAAGCAGGCCCTTCAAGTTACAGATGGCGCCCACGTGGATAACTGAATCCACAGAAAGCTTGAGAAAGCTTGGGAAAGAATAGAGTAAAGCATGTTTTCTTGGTAGCAGCAACTTCTCGGGTCTACTCTGCTTGCTAGAGGCAAGCAAATGCTCTCGTCTAAGAGAGGTTTCCTGACTCAGCTTTAGCTGCAAAACCCTGCAGCTCATTAAGAGGTCCTGCCACGAAACACTTACGGTGTTGATCAAAAGCTGAATGCATGCTTTTCGGTTTTCAGCCATAGCAGGAAAAAAGCTGCGTTGTTTTACAATGCCGGCTTTCTGGGCTGTCCTGACAGGGTAATCTCTGACTCTTTCAGGCAGGCAGTCTGACTGAGTGTGGTCTGTGAGCAGAATGCTGCAGCTTGCTTGCTGGCAAGGACCTTGAAACGCCATAGAGTTGTGGCAATGAACACAACTCTGGCTGGTATCTCAGCCATGAGACTGGAGAGCTGGGGAGTGGGTTGGATCTAGCCGTCAAAGCCACTGCTCTCCATATTGCTTAGTAAATTAAAGGCTCATGTGGTCAGAAAAAGAGAGATATACAGTAAAGAGAGATTCAAAGAGGAAGAAAACCTCTAAATATTTTACAGTGTGTTAAAAATATATGCAGGCTAAAGTTAAAGTTCTTAATGTAAAAAAAAGGAAGAAAGAGAGTAGTTGGGTGTGGTGGTACACACCTTAAATCCCAATGCCTGGGAGGCAGAGGCATATTGACCTCTGTGACTTCAAGGGACAGAGGTAGAGATTGACCTCTGTGACTTCAAGGTGTGGTAGTGCACACCTTTAATCCCAATGCCTGGGAGGCAGGGACAGACAGATCCCTGTGAGTTCAAGGTGTGGTAGCATACACCTTTAATCCCAGCACTGGGGAGGCAGAGACAGGAGGATCTCTGTGAGTTCAAGGACAGCCTGGTCTACAGAGTTATTCCAGGACAAAGATATACAGAGAGCCTGTCTCAAAAAGTAAAAGTAAAAATAAAAGAAATAGAAGTAAAATAAAGCCGCATAAAGATGGAAAATACACAGAGAATCTTGATACTGTATGCTATTATGCTCTCTTTGGATTGTTTGAATGCTGAGGAAGGAGCAACAGTTGCTAAAAGACTTTTGTTTATAAATGCTGCTGAACTAACCCAAGATAGGTATTTTGAAAATACCTTGGCTTCAAAACTGAAGTCAAAAGGTATGTTACTTTCGAGAAGAGATTCTGCTTTTGTTTCCACAGAAAATGAGAGGCTATGGATTTATTCAGAGTTAAGAATAATCACCTTTGACCAAGGGAGGCCACCTGAAAAATCTCCGATAGGAACAGATGGCCCAGATGACAGAGTTCTACATCCAGAACAGATTCAAGACTGCTGCCTGAGAGGATCAAGACTCACAGGATACTCCAGTCATGACTTGATTATAACTCTAAATTTTCTTTAGGTCCCCTTAAGACTATCAGCGCCCCCAACCAGCAGGAAGTAGCCTGAAATACTACGCCCACATTCCCAACAAATGGATTATGGGTATTTTCCTTTGTTTAAAAAAAAAAGAGAGAGGGAAATGGTGCGGGAGAATTATCTGTATTCTGTCAATCATATTTTAATAAAACGCTGATTGGCCAGGCAGGCAGTATAGGCGGGAAAGCCAGACAGGAAGTAGGGGTGGAGCAAAGAGACTGGGAGTATTCTGGAAGCAGAAGCTCTCTCTCAGGCATTCCTGCGTAGAACACCGAAGAGGCAACATGTAAGCTGTCACACTGAGAAAGGTACTGAGCCCATGTGGCTAACATAGATAAGGATAATGGGGTAATATATGTTATAAGAGTTAACAAGAAGCCTGACCTAATGGGCCAATCAGTTTATAACCTGATATAGACTCCGTGTGATTTTCCTTGGGACTTGCTGGCTTGTTGGGGTACTGGGCGGGACAGAAACCCCAACAAGCAGGCCCTTCAAGTTACAGGCACCCTTTCCTCCACTGCCCAGGGTCCTAACTGGGGTCATCCTTGTGAACTCCTGGGAACCCCTATAGAGCCAAACCTCTTGGAAACCTCAAAATGGCTCGATTAAGATATCTTCATCCCTGCCCCCATATCTGTCTTTTCTCCATCTCAACCATCCCACTCCCCCAAGTTCTCCCCAACCTTCCCCTTTCCCGTCACTCTCCCCTTCTTCCCTTCTCCCCACCCGTATGCTCCCAACTTTTGCCTGGCGATCTTGTCTGCTTTCAATTTCCAGGAGGATCTGTATCTATTTTTCTTTGGGTTCACCTTATTACTTAGCTTCTCTAGGATCACAAACTATAGGCTCAATGTCCTTTGTTTATGGCCAGAATCCACTAATGAGTGAGTACATACCATATTCATATTTTTACATCTGGGTTATCTCACTCAAGATAGTGTTTTCTATTTCCATCCATTTGCACGCAAAATTCAAGGTGTCACTCTTGAGAATATCCCCAAGAGATGCCCAATCATATTATAAAAGCATTTGTTCAACTATGTTCATAACAGCATTATTTGTAATAGTCAGAACCTGAAAACAGCATAGATATCCCACAATGGAAGAATGGATAAAGAAAGTGTGACACATCTACACATTAGAGTACTACTCAGCGGTAAAAAAAAAATGACATTTTGATTATATTTCTAATGGCATTAGTACCTGATGGGCTATGGTGACTTCATTACATTTTTTTATATCTATACTAGGCAAGTGTGATGACATCCATCATAGCCAACTCCTAAGATGATATACCTACACATGAAAATCAAACTTGGAGATAATGACTTCCATATTTAGTATTTGAAATAGTAGACTTTACATCTTTGGCCTAATAATGATTCTTAGCTGCCTCTTATGTTAATGTACATTTGGAACACTGAATAAATGAAATTCCTGACTACTTAATATAAAACTGCCTAGTATAGTTTGTAACCTTTTCAGGTATCCTCAGGAGTTTGCTGTTTGCTGCTTACTTAACTTTTTGTGGTATTTTATTTTTAGCTCCCTGTGCTATTGGCTTGTAAGATGTTGATGTGTACTCTATCATTGGCAATTCTATTCCTTTCTTTCTATGTATTGCACTTATCAAAGTAAATCCTATTGGAATACATCAATTAATATTAATGGACTCTGCTCTTTGACTTCCTTTCACTTAACATTTTTTGGAAGGAATTATTTATAATGAGGATATAATTCAGCTTCCTTAGCCAAGAATTTCACATAACCTATGTGTGGAAAATTCAAAAATTCTAATTAAGCTGCATTACAATAACACAGTTAAATATATAATATCCTATATTTTAGATCCTTTTAATTAAGGGTTTTGCAATGTTATATCACTGTATTCTAAAAAGACTTTGCCTTTATTATGTAAATTTGGATGGAAGCCACAATGAAATTAGTGTTATAATCTAAAGTAGATGTCAAGGTACATGAAAAGTGCTCAAATAATATAGGATAATCTTTTAAAAAATTATCTATGATTTTTATCTATAAAATAATGTCTGGGCATTATTTAAATATTCAACCATTATAGAAAAGTATAATGGAAAAAATAAAAGCATTTTATGTGAAACTCCACTGTCTAGAAATGATTACCATTAGTAGTTAAGAAATATCCCATACATAAATTTCATTTATGTAAATAAATACATATACAAGCAAACAAAAAAGGCAGCTATATAAAATGCTAGATATGATAGCTTGAAACTGTAGGTTGTTCTCATAACTAAATGAACAAATTCAGAGATATAACTTCTCTTTTGAAAAATCTAGTCTATGGGGGTATTGAGTGCAGAAGTGTGTATAATTCAAATGAAGTTTTTTCACACAGAGTGATAATTATTCCCCCAGGAACCATAGACTATATATCAAAACCCCCAGTGCTAGTCAAGGGATACTTCCTTTTCAGTTATTTGCCAGAGAATCTCAAGAAACCCCACACAAACAAGACAGGCTATTTTTCCTGTCCATTATTCCCTTCCAGAACTTGAAGATAAAACCCCAAGGTTGAAGATACAATAAATTTTGGACACAGGAAGAATTAAGCTAGTACTTATCTAAAAGCACCCTCTCTGAGGGTTAGTTCTCATAGTATTAGAAAGTTCTATGCAAATTGCCAAAAGAATAAAGTAATCAAGAATTCTAGCTACCTGTAAAGCCTGTGAGCTGCAATAATGACCACTCTAGCAAGGTATCTAATTGTGCAATTGTGGTATAATAGGTTGTCTTGTGGATAACTAATAGCAGTCTGTGGTCACTTGAAAGAAAATGGCCCCCATAGGCTTATAGGGAGTAGTATTACTAGGAGTCATGGACTTGATGGCTTTTGTTGGAATAAGTGTGTCTGTAGGGCACAGTCTTTGGTGTCTTAAAAAGCTCAAGCCTGGCTAGTGTGTCACTTTCATTTTAGTCCTGCAGTGGATCAAGATGTAGAAATCTCAGCTCATTCCCCAGTACCATGTCCATCTGCATGCTACAATGCTATCTGTCATGGCAATAATAGACTAAATCTCTGAACAGTAAGCAGGCCCTAATTAAATGTTTTACTTTATTAAAGTTGTCATGGTGTCTCTTTACAGCAATAAAATGCTAAGACACTGTCTATTTTTACTTAAGGATTATTTAATAGGAAGGAACTTTTATCTTGTACTATAAACCTAGTCAGTTTACGCGCACGTGTTTGTGTGTGTGTGTGTGTGTGTGTGTGTGTGTGTGTGTGTGTGTGTGTGAAATCATAGACTCTATAGGAGATCCCACTAATGGCATTTTCCTGAACTAGTACAGTTTCTCATTGTGTTCTTAATTCTTATCCTTATAACAAAAGATACGGACAATTCTCAGCCCCTATCAAAGGAGCTCATTTTTGAGTTACACAGAGGACATTACAGAGATCCATAACTAGTCAAAGAATGCAGGGGATAAGTTATTGGGGGTTTCCAGCCTCAATTAGTAGTTCTACAACATAACCACTATACCCAAGACTCAGAGACTATCATAGCAAAAGGTATAGAAAGATTATAAGAGCCAGAGATATAGGTATTCTGCTGTGAAATTGTTTCTTAGAAATGACAAGGAAGCTCTACCTATGAAATCTCAGCAATATAGTTGACTAAACAAGACCAGCCTAAAGATCACACTGGTTGAAATTATAATTTGGATGTGGGTTCACAAAGCCCTACAATAAAATGAAGAGCTAGCTAGTCTGTCTGCAGTGATTGACAAATGTAGACTCAATTTTCACTAGGTATGAATAATGATGAATTATTCAATCCAGAATGGTCAGCCCTAGATGCATGTACATATAAGCAAGAGTAAGTGTAATTAACACACACATACACACACCTATTCAAAACTGAATGGGGAGACATAAAAAGTATTTAAGAGGGGATAGAGGAGGGTTAGAACTCTGTAAATACAGTGTACTTGTGTATGAAATTGTCAAACAAATGAAAGTTTTGATCTAGAAACATAGTTACAAAGTGCTTGTCTAGCATGTATGATATCCTATGTTTAATGGCCAATGTCAAAATTTCCAAGCTTCTCTTGCTTGAATTTAATAAAGACAAACAGAAAAGCATCTAAAGGAATTGATTTGATTGAGATAAACATTTCTGAAAGCCCCCAAAAAAGCTAGCAAAAATAGTTTAGAAAACTTATACATTGGACTTTTGTCTTTTAAAATTAATTGGTTAGATTAATTCTTAAGGCACTATTTCAATTCTCTTGAATTTGCTAGGGAGACAGTACAAGAAGGCAAAGAGCATGAATTCCCTCTTCATGTCCTTTTTGTAGGATGCCAGAAGAAGAAGTAGCCCGATGAAAAGTGGATCTTCTCATTTCAAAAGATCCAGACGGGTCTTTCCTCTTCAAATGATTTAATTAAGAAAAATCTCTTAGAGTTTTTTTTTTTAATTCCAGCTCTAATCACATTGACAAACAAGAATAGCCATCACAGTCAAGGATATGATAATTCTAAAAGACCCTTTACATAAATCATTCTTTCCAAGTCATTGTCCTACAAGTTGTTGAGAATATTCTCTGTTATTTCTAAGTTAAGGTTTAGCTCTTCAGACCATAGAATTGTTGAAGGTACAACAAACTAAAGGTGTTTTAGATGATTTCAGACTACATTTATCTTATTATACTTAATGAATAAACCTTGCTAAAACTGTCCCATTAAAATATAAGCAATTTAGTACATTAGAAAACTTTTTTCTGATAATGAATAGCATTTTGCTCAAAATAAATATTATTTGTAGATTAAAAAAGCTTCTGTCACCAAATGAACAATATGACTAGTTATTAATGAATTTGCATGTGTGTAGATGGTATTAAAGAGTAGGAATGATCCTTGTGTGTTTTTGTGTGTGGGTGTGAACTTGAGTTACATGATTCTATTTCTTAGTTATGTGTTATATTTGGTCATTTTTTACTGTATACATTTTTAAGAGAAATTAATTGTATAGTCCTCAATATTCTTTTGGGAGGAGGATTTTATTTAATAACAGTAAGAAAATCTGTTTAGTGTCTAGAAAGCGTTCATAATTTGTCAAAACTCAAAGACAATGAAAACTGCCTATGTTTATCATATTTGGCATTGGAATAAAATTCTCTACACAAGTTATTCAGTGAGATAATACTCTGGAATTTCTTTTAGATCTAGAAAATAAATCTAACTGCATTTTTATATAATGTACTTGTAAATATTTTCATATTCTGATACAGAGCTGTTAAGAAAGGATGGAAATTCATTTTAAGTTCATCATATTTTATATATTTTTCTTTATTATTTTTCCATTCAAATATTTACACTTCCTTCCCTCCTCCCAATCCCCTCCCGCTCTCCGACACCCCCTCCACCCTCTCTCTCCATGCTTGAGAGAGGGCAGGGAACTCTGCCCTGTGGGAAGTACAAACCCCCCTCCCCCATCCAGGCCTAGGGATCTGTGCATCCATATAGACTAGGGTCCCAAAAAGCCAGAACATGCCATAAAAACAAGCCCCAGTGCCTTTATCAATGGCTTCTCAATCAGGCCCCATTGTCAGCCACAATCAGAGAGTACGGTTTGATGACATGCTCATTCAGACCTGGTCCAGCTGGATTTGGCGAGCTCCCATTAGAACAGGCACACTGTCTAAGTGGGTGGACCAACCCCTGTGGTCCTGACTTCTTTGCTCGTCTTGTCTTCGTCTTCTCCCTCCATCTGCCTTTCAGCTGGACCTTGGGAGACCAGTCCATTACTCTGATGAGGGTTTCTGTCTCTATCTCCATCCATGGCCTGACGAAGATTCTATAATGAAATTTGATATAATCATCAGTGTGATAGTGGGGCAAGGGAAGTTCAGGGACCCTCTCCTCTGGTGTCCAAGGACCTAGCTGGGGATATCCCCATGGAAACCTGGGATCCTCTCTACAGCCAAGTCTCTTGCCAACCCCAAAATGGATCCCTTAATGTAGGTATCTTCTTCCCTGCTCCTATATCTGCCCTTCCTCCATCTCCACCCTCCCACTCCCCGAAGCTCTTACCAGTCCTTCCCTTCTCTTTTCCCTCTCCCTCTCTCCCCTTCCCCCAACCTCAACCCCACCCCTGCTCCCACACACATGCTCACAACTTTTGCCTGGCAATCTTGTTTGCTTCTAATTTCTAGGAGGATCTATATATGTTTTTCTTTGGGTTCACCTTGTTATTTGGTTTCTCTGTACTTGTGAACTATAGGCTTAATGACCTTGGCTTATGGCTAGAGTCCACAAATGAGTGAGTACATACCATATTCATCTTTTTGGGTCTGGGTTATCTCACTCAGGATAGTGTTTTCTATTTCCATTCGTTTGCATTCAAAATTCAAGAGGTCATTGTTTTTTTACTACTGAGTAGTACTCTAATGTGTAGGTGTGCCACACTTATTTTATCCATTCTTCCATTGAGGGGCATCTAGGTTGTTCCCAGGTTCTGGCTATTAAAATTATTCTTTTATGGACATAGTTGAACAAATGCTTTTGTAGTATGATTGGGTATCTCTTGGATATATTCCCAAGAGTGGTATTGATAGATCCTGATATAGGTTGATTACCAATTTCCTGAGAAACCTCCACACTGATTTCCAAAGTGGTTGCACAAGTTTGCATCCCCACCAGCAATGGATGAGTGTTACCCTTACTCCTCATCCTCTCAAGCAAAGGCTATCATTGGTGTTTTTGATTTTAGCCATTCAGACAGGTGTAAGATGGTATCTCAAAGTTGTTGTGATTTGCATTCCCCTGATTGTTAAGGAAGTTGAACATGACCTTAAGTGTCTCTTGGCCATTTGAACTTCTTCTGTTGAGAATTCTCTGTTCAGCTCAGTGCCCCATTTTTTAATTGGGTTAATTAGAGTTTTAAAGTATATTTTCTTGAGTTCTTTATATATTTTGGAGATCAGACCTTTGTCTGATGCAGAGTTGGTGCAGATCTTCTCCCATTCATTAGGATGCCTTTTTTTGACAGTGTCCTCAGCTTTACAGAAACTTCTCAGTTTTATAGGTCCCATTTATTTATTGTTGCCTGTATTGTTTGTGCTACTGGGGTTATATGTAGAAAGTAGTCCCTGTGCCCATGTGTTACATTCTACTTCCCACTTTCTCTTCTATCAGGTTCAGTGTAGTCAGATTTATATTGAAATATTTAATCTATTTGGACTTAAGTTTTGTGTATGGTGGTAGATATGGATCTATTTTCATTCTTCTACAGGTTGACATCCAGTTATTCTAGCACCGATTGTTAAAGATGCTTTCTTTCTTCCATTGTATACTTTTAGATCCTTTGTCGAAAATCAGGCATTCATAGGTTTGTGGGTTAATATCCAGGTCTTCTATTTGATTCCATTGGTTGACGTCTCTCTTTTTATGCCAATATCAAGCTGTTTTCATTACTGTTGCTCTGTAATAGAGTTTGAAGTCAGAGATGGTAATGCCTCCAGAAGTTCCTTTATTGTATAGGATTGTTTGGGCTATCCTGGAATTTTTGTTTTTCCATATAAAGTTGATTATTGTTCTCTCAAAGTCTGTGAAGAATTTTGTTGGGATTTTGATGGGAATTGCATTGAATTTATAGATTGCTTTTGGTAGAATTGCCATTTTTACTATGTTGATCCTACCCATCCAAGAGCATGGGAGATCCTTCCATTTTCTGGTGCCCTCTTCAATTTCTTTCTTCAAAGCCTTAAAGTTCTTATCAAATAGATCTTTCACTTCCTTGGTTAGAGTTACCCCAAGATACTTTATGCTATTTGTGGCTTTCATGAAAGGTGATGCTTCTCTGATAGCCCTCTCTGCTTCTTTATCCTTTATGTATAGGAGGGCAACTGATTTGTTTAAGTTGATCTTGTAACCTGCTGCATCACTGAAGGTATTTATCAACTGTAGCAGTTCTTTAGTAGAGTTTTTGGGGGTCACTAGTGTACACTATCATATCATCTGCAAATAGCGAAAGTTTGACTTCTCCTTTCTGATTCGAATCCCCTTGATCTCCTTATGTTGTCTTATTGCTATTGCTAGAACTTCAAGCACTATGTTGAAGAGATATGGTAGGAGTGGACAGCCTTGTGTTGTTCCTGATTTTAGTGGAATGGCTTTGAGTTTCTCTCCATTTAATTTGATACTAGTTGTTGGTTTGCTATATATTGCTTATATTATATTTAGGTATGATCCATGTATCTCTAACCTCTCCAAAACCTTTATCATAAAGGGGTGTTGAATTTTGTCAAATGCTTTTTCCACATCTAGTGAAATGATCATATGTTTTTTTTCTTTCAGTTTATTTATATGATGGATTGCATTGATAAATTTTCATATGTTGAACCTGCCCTGCATCTCTGGGATGAAGCCTACTTGATTGTAATGGATAGTTTTTTTTTGATGTGTTCTTGGATTCAGTTTGCCAGAATTTTATTGAGAATTTTTCCTTCGATGTTCATAAGTGAGATTGGTCTGTAAATCTCTTTCTTGGTTGGGTCTTTGTGTGGTTTTGGTATCAGAGTGACTGTAACTTCATAAAAAGGGTTTGGCAATGACTGTTGTGTTTCTGTTATGTGAAGCACATTAAGGAGTATATATATCAGCTCTTCTTGGAAGTTCTGGTAAAATTCTGAATTACAACCATCTGGACAAACTTTTTGCTATACTTTCTTTAAGGGAGTTATTCATATCCTGTTTAAGGAACTCTATTGCTTTCATAAAGGCACTTTTTTCCACTTCTTCTGGATTAGGGTGTTCAAGTCCTTCTGTTGTAGGGTTGCTGGGATCAGGTGTTTTCATGTTGTTTTTCAGATGGTTGGAGGAATTCTTGCCTTGGTGTCTGCCCATCTCTTCCTTCAAATGCTCTCTATTGGATCTTCTCATACCGGGTCAGGTTCCCTTGTTGGGCAGGGACCTCACTGACAGAAGGCCTACCTTTCTGCAGGCAGGCTATTGAAACACAGGAACTCCCTCCTGCCGGGTTGTACTTATAGCCCAGTCCCAGCATGCAAAGAGGCTGAGCTGGGGAATTTTATGGCCCCAGGAGGAAGGGAGGAATAAAGGAAGGAGTTCCTGGGTGAAAGCTGGGATGGAATAGGAGGTGAGAGTGCTTAGCAGGGTGGAGCCACCCCTACAGAGTGACCAGGGAGTCAAGGGGGGTATTAATTCTCTTTTATAGATGCTAACTTTGAATATTTAGATATGCATATTTAAATTGGGGCACCAATAGGAGGTAGAAAACTAGTAAAAGTCCATACTGGGAGCATATCAAGATCAAGGAAAGGGTGGTAGACCATAGCTGATAAGAAGGCAGTAAGAGAAATAATGGAGCAGTGAATGTTAATTGGTGTGTCGTCATTAGGAGAGCATAGAAGAAGGAATACAGGGAAGGATAACTGACACTAAAGACTTTTTAATTATCCGATGGAAACCTACTGATATAGAAGTCTCCTAAAATACATACATACAGAGATGTAAAAGAGAATTTAATGCCTTTACTACATCTCATAGGCTATAAAAGAAAAGTCCAGTGCTAAGTATGGATTATTTCTCTGCAAGTTGTTTGTTAGTGATGTCTTGTAGTTCCCTCCAAACATTATAGCCTATTGTCATTGCTCTTGGTTTCTTTCCACAACTTAATGATAAGATACTCTTGCTGAGTATGCAACACATTTGAGAACATGGAGAAATCATAGAAGCATCATCGCTACTGCTTATTTTTTTAAGATTTTGAGAAGTTGTATGTATGCTACCAGGGAAGAGAAGTCATCACCAGCCTTACCCAAATGTGAATGCTGGTTGCTACAGTAACAACAGCTTTACCAAGATTTGTACACTGGTAAAATAGTGACATAACTAACACAGATAAAATCAACAACTACATAATTGGATTTAAGCCCAGTTCAAAAGATAAGACTCATTCCTGGTACAGTTAACCAGACTAAGAAACTAATTAGGTAGGTTATAGGCCATAGAAAAAAAATTCACTACTGTCATTCTGCTGACTGAACATAATATTAAACCAACTCCTAAAGACTTATACCCACAGATTAGTACATAGATTAGTTATCAAAGAAGCTGGTGCTCAATATACAGATTCACAACTGATCAGTATGTACAGAATAAGAGTCTATGGAGTTCTTACCTTAATGGGGTACTTATATATACGGTTTGTCATGTAAGAGTGATAGAAAGATTTCAAGAGTAAGAGCAAATAGGTGGGAGTAGCAAAACAGTATTTACTTGGCCATTACAACTTAGTTGCACACAAGAACTCAAAGTAACTGAAACTGCATGTACAAGACATGTATAAAATCAAGCCAGACAAAATATATCTCAACATGCACAGAGGAGGGAATCATAAAGTTCTAACCATAAAAGAGGCTATATCTCAATTAATGGCTATTGGGAGGAGAGTGAACTTTTTTTCTGGCTTTGGATCCTGGGAGGCTAGTCATGCCTTAGTAAAAGATCCTGTAACCATGCACATATGGGCAGTCCTATCTGCATTCAGTGGGCGTTTTACAAAAGAGAGAATACATGAAATTGGGAGTGAAAAGTGGTGAAGGAATAGAGGAAGAAGTTGAAGATATGGAATGGGGACTGGATTTGATCCAAACATATAATATGTATACATGAATATTAAATTTTAAATGTTTGAATTGTGAGGACTGATGGATTCTATTAAGTGTTTAAAGAAGAACTGCAATCTATACTTTTCAAACTATTACACAAAATATAAATAG
Source organism: Myodes glareolus (assembly GCF_982192425.1). Taxonomy (NCBI): domain Eukaryota; kingdom Metazoa; phylum Chordata; class Mammalia; order Rodentia; family Cricetidae; genus Myodes; species Myodes glareolus. Next base: position 60,403,665 of record NC_142053.1, read on the forward strand.
AAGAAACACTCAAATTCTTATATAAGGCCAGGATAATTCTTATACAAAAATCAGTAAAGACACAGCCAAAATAATAGCAATAAAAGAGAAAAATAGATCTGTAGCTTTTTTTTTAATCTTTGGTGGCCTGCCACCCAGCTCCCAAGTAAATGCACAGAGACATATTCTTATTTGTGAATGCCTGGCCTTAGCTTGACTTGTTTCTAGCCACCTTTTCTAACTTAATTTATCACATTTCTCTTTTACTACATTTTACCTCTGGGCTTTTTACCTTTTTAAATTCTATATATCTTTGTTCCTCAATACATTGTGGCAGGCTATGTGACTGGGTTCCTGGACCCTTCCATCCTCCTCTCCTCCTTTTCTCACTCCTTAGCTCCTTGCTCCCTTCCCTAGATTTCTCCTTTTATTTAATTTCTCTGCCCACCAGCACTTCCTATTTCTCTCTCCTGCCTAGCTATTGGGAATTTAACTCTTTATTAGACCCATCAAGTGTTTTAGGTAGTCAAAGTAACACTACTTTTACAGAGTTTAACATACGTAATATAAAAGAATGCCACACATCTTTGCATCATTAAATAAATATTCCACAGAATAAAGTGATTATCAAATATCTTTAATATTCCAAAACACAGAACAGCATCCCTGATTAAGACAAATGCATAATTACGAACAAAATACTTTCAAACTGAATACTGGACTATAATAAAATAAACAAACAAAACAAAAGAAGCAAGCAAACAAGAACATGAGAAAACCATTTACCACAGTCAAGTTGACTTTATTCTAGAGATTCAGGGATGGTTTATCTACATATGCAAATAAGTAATGTAATTTGTCATGCAAACTGACTGAAAGACAGAAAGAACATATTACTCTCTGATGCAGAAAAGACAGCTGAGAAAATTTATCAACTCTTCATGGAAGAATTCTTGGAAATATTAGAATTAAAGTGAGCAAGACATATTTAAAATCTCATGGGTAATATCATACTAAATGTACCAATACTCAAAACAATCACATTGAAATCAGGGAAAAGACTGGACTGCCAAGTATTGCTAACCACATTTTGGGTAGTACTTGAAGTCTTAACAATATCAGTAAGATAAGAGAAGCAAATAGGGTATGTTCAAATGGAAAAGAAGTTTAAATATCCCCCACCTCTTTTCATATAATATGATCTTTTACATAATGAGACCTTAAACAATCCAACAGAGAACTCTTAGGAATAATCAACATTTTGAACAAGTGTTAAAATGCAATATACATAAAGCAGTAAGTAATCTTTCTGTAAGACCAATTACAAATACAGTGCAAGAGAAACCAGAGAAACAACCCCATTAACAATATCCTAAAACAAAACAAAACAAGACCTGTAGAGAAAAATCTAATGAAAAAATTGCAAAACATCTATAATATAAACTTTACAACTCCAAAGAAAGACCTCATATGCTCATAGATCAATAAAATTAAAGTTCTGAAAATGATCATCCTAATAAAAGCAATGTATTGATTCAATACTAGTCCCATTAAAATCTCCACACCATTCTTCATAGAAATCTTTTTTAAAATATTAAATTTATATGGAAACATAAAAGTTCCTAGATAGCTAAAACACTTCTAGAGGTACTACCATATCATATTTCAAGATGCACTGTAGAGTCATAGTAATACTAATACATGTTACTGACACAAAATTGGACACATGAATCAGTGGACTAGAATAGAGTACAAAGGTGTAATCACATACAACTTACAGTTACCTAATTTGTACAAAGACACCAGAAGCACACACTGGAGGAAAGATAGCATTTTCAGTGAACAGAGTTAGAAAACTAGATGTTTATTTGCAGAAGAATCAGACAAGATGTTTATCACTCATCCATAACAAGTCTATTCTAAATGGATCAGAAAGCTCAAAATAAGACCTAAACTGAAATTACTAGAAGAGAAGGTGAGGAATATGCTATAACATGTAGGCATAATGAGTAAGGGCTTTTGAAATAAGACTCTGGCTGCTCACAAAATAAATGAACACTTGACTAAGGGATCTCTATAGTGTTGGAAAGATTTTCAACAGCAAAGAAAAAGTCATTTGAATAAGTGCCTGTCAACAGAATGAAAATTTTTGATAGCTAAATCAGTAACAGAGCATTAGTAGCCAGCATATATAAAGTACAAAGAAAATAAAGTATCCAGAAATCAAACAACCTAATTGAAGAAAAAGTTATAAATATAAACAGAATTCTGAAAAAGAAGTAACAAACACTTAAGAAGTCATTATAAGTTATGATGATAAATGATGTCCAACATCATGTAATGCCAATAAAAACTACTTTGAGGTTCCATCCCATCTGAGTTAGAATGATTATGATCAAAAATTTGCAGATGAAGAATACTGGTGAGGATGTGAGGAAGGAAGAAACTTTGTTCACTGTTGACAGGGATGCAAACTGGTGCATCCACTATGGAAGTCAGTGTGGGGATCCCTCAGAAAACAAGCAACAGGAATGACATTTGACCTAACTATGCTACCTCTGTGTATATTTCAAAAAGATGTAGATCCTTGTTTATTCAAGTTCTCTGTTGCTCTATTCAAAATTGCTGGGAAAATAAGTTAGCCTACATGTCTATCAGCTGACAAAGAGATAAGAAAAATGTAAAACACACTCAATGAAACTTGATTCAGTTATAAAGGGAAGTGAAGCCATGAAATTTTCAGGTAAACTGAAAAAAGACAGTAAAAACAAAATTACTGATAGAAGTAACTAGAAACACCAGTGCCTCATGTTCTCTCTTATATGTGGCTCATATCTTCTAAATTTTCATGTTTTGAGTTGGAGTATACATACAAGCAAGGAATCTAGAAAGGGGCAATTTGGCAGATGATTAAGAGAAGAGAGTATTAGGATACAAGTAAAATTACAGAAGAGAGAAAGGATATTCTGCATAGAAATGCTTAGGGAGGAAGAAATGTGAAGATTGAGTAAATGAAATAATAGAAATAAAGTGTTAAAAGGAAATTATCATAAAAGGCTGAATAATTCTACTTGTAGAAGCTATTGGTTACCAAATAAAACATTCCAATGCTGGTTATGGGAAGCTTTAGTAAGAATTTTGGGTCATAGAGTTCCCCGAAGCTTTCCAAAACAATACAGGCTGTTGCTGTTCTTCTTGTTTGCACACCAGACTGGATAATAAGAACCAATTAATGAATATAGGATACATATTCATTATAAGACATAGAGAAATGAAGTTGGAATTGAGCTAAAAGTTTTCCTCCCTCCCTGCTGGATAGATTTTGTGACTTGGGAAAGTGCCATAAATCCAACATGTAAATTGGATTAGTCACTTTTGGGTTATTGTGATACAATATCATGACCAAAGCGTCTTAAAGAAAAGACAATTTATTTGAGATTATGGTTCCAGAGGGATAAGAGTTCACCATTCTAAAAACGCTTAGTAGCAAATGGTGGGCATGGTTCATTTATGGCAGCAGGAACAAGAAATCTAAGGGCTCACATCTTCAAAAACAAGCATGAATGAGATAGAACTGGAAGTGGTATTAACCTCAAACCCTGTCTTCAGTTATACATTTTCTCCAGCAAGACTGAACCACCCAAATTTCCTGTAACATCACCACCAACAGTTAACAAGTGTTTAAATACCTGAGCCTCTGGGAGACATTCTCATTCAAAGTACCATACAGACGGCGAGGGAGATAATTCCTCAATGGCCTTACCCAGATGTTAATCCTACCAACTAAATGCCAACCTCCCTGCAAGATGTGCCCATATATACAACAGTAGTATGACGTATGGAGTTATCCAAAAACTCATGAACTTTATGTGAGTTCCACTCCACAGAAGCGAATACATGCCTGATACTATAAACCTGGTTAAAAACCCATGGTTAGGGAAGTCATAGGCTTTAGAGATAAAAAGTACTACTGTTGTTCAGCAAATTGACATGGCATCAAATTGCATTCTAAATATTTATGTTGATACACACATGTAAATACCATTCTCATCCTTAATCAGAGAAGCTCCTCTTTGCATTGAACTCTGGAGAATGCAGAGACTTATGGCTACTCAAAATGTGTTCTGTTCTAAAAGGACATTTACACAAGTTCCCCTCAATGCTCAGAAAAGCCACAAAAAGTATTATTTGAGTGTTCTGATTATTTCATTTTCTATGCATTTTTAAGGTCAAAGTGTCATATTGGTTTGAATTAGGATGATATGGGTAATGACCAATTTGGATAGACAGTATAGCAATGACTGACCATCCTGTTTTATTCTTTGATCTCCACATATATTGTGTAGTCAAAGAATAACTAAAGACTCAGCACTTTAAACTTTCTGAAAGTAGCATTGATCTTTAAAATTTCTTTGTCTGGTATCATTTTTATTTATTCTGAAATAGAAATATAAGAAATAAAATCAGAGGAAAAGCCAGAACTGAACTTTACATGTATGTTATTTGCAAGGTATAGCATTATTCATTTTCATGAAGTAAAAATACTATGAATAGGCATTGATCATTAAATAACACTGTAAGCCTCAGCACAATAAAGATCTTAAGGTTTCAGGCAAAGTTACATAGTCAGATTATTCTGTGCAAATGCTCTACCACTGTGCTATGCCACCAAACCCATAGACAGATTTATTTTAACTTGTTGTGTAGCATAACTATTATTCACAATAAATTATACCTCAGAGAACTTTAATTACAAAATTAAATGTTTAAGTAGAAGTGTAGTGGTAGACAAAGGAAATATTAGGCTACAATATCATTTCATTTCCTACCTGATAACTTGAAAACAACTTGAAGGAAAATTAAAAAGTATTATACTCAATGCAATTTTTTTGAAATGCTTTAAAGTTTTTAAGATTTCACAGCTATTTGTCAAGCATCCAAGGAGATTATTGATGAGTTTTCATAAGATTTTGCAAGTTAAGAACTTGGAAACTAAGAGGATTTTGTAAAGAGATCATAATAGTTAATATCTAGCTAAAGTAAGGGAGAAACACATATAAGAGATATATTGTTTGTGTCTATTCCTTATATGCCTATCTATGAGAAATATATAATGGATAAAACAGACGTTTTTAAGAACCCATATTTTTATAATGGAGGTCATGATGTCACAAATTTAGTTAGCTCATTTCTCAAAAAGATACATCTTATTCTATGCTTGGCAATTTTCATCATTCACTTTTCATCAATCTAGTGACATTACCCGAGTCAGACATTGTTTTTTTTTTTTTAAAAATATGTGTTTCTTGTTAAAGATGTCATGACTATAATCCATTTAGAGGTCACATTCACTTCACTTAAAATTTCTTTTCATCATACATTTATATTATATTTTGTCTTATTTTGCTTCTTTTATCATAAAAACAGAAATAAAACAAAAATCTTTTTCGCTTAAAATTAAAATTACTTTTGATATTATATTTCAAACATGTAATGAATCCACACATAAGGAGACACAGGCAACAGTATCACAAATTGTAAGCCAGCCTTAGATATTGCAGCAAGTTCCATGTCATCATGAGATATATAGAGTGGACTGTCTCAAGAAAAGAAATCTCAAAAAAAATGCAGCAAGCAAACCAAATTCTAGACTGGGGAAATGGCTCACCTATAAGTTCCAGGACCTGAACTGAGTCTCCAGAATCCACATAAAAATACCTGGAAAAATAATGGTAAAGAGTTCCATGGAACATGATACCAAGTTATTCTTGTTGAATTAGTTGGCATGAGGGTAATAGATCAAGTTTCAAAATAAAGATGAAGCAATAATCATATAATAGTAAAGGAAGGAGTCCAGAAATAATATTTGCTCATTACTTAAACAATACCAAAAAAACAAAGATGAAAAAATGTTTACCCAATTCTCAGTTGAAATTTAGAACTTCTTTTCTTTACTCTGTTTTTCAGATTTTTTTTTTTTTTTTTTGCCATTGTAGCAACCCACTTTCATGGCTTTATTGATACAGTAAGCATATTTTCTTACTGATTATACTCAACTCTTACTTGTAGAACTGCTAATTAGTTATTTGTCACATTCTTTTAACTTTAAAAAATGGGCATGGAAACACTCTTAGAGATATGCTAAATTCATCTGCTTTCTATCCCATTTTTCTATTTCGATGGCTAGCAACTGTGCTGATTAGTTTTTGTAAACTTGACTCAAGAAGAAACCTTGACTGAGAAAATTCCTTCATCAGATTGAACTATAGGTAAGTCTGTGGGATATTTCCTTAATTTATGATTGGTGTGAGAGTGTTTAGCCTAATGTGAGTGGTGTCATCCCCCAGGCAGGTGGTCCTGTATTATGTAATAATAACAAGTTGAGTAAGCCATGAGGAATAAGCCTATACAGTGTTTTTTCTTGGCCTCTGCTTCAGTTCCTGCCTCTAGGTTCCTGCTTGAGTTACTGTTTTAAATTTCTGTTCTTACTTCCCTCAAAGATGGGCAATGGCATGGAAATATAAGACATATTAATTCTTCCTTCTCCCAAATTAGCTTTGCTCAGTGTTTTATCACAGTAACAAAAATCAGGCTAGAGCAGTCACCTAGCCAACAATAAATTTATTAATTTTCAACAATGCTAATCATGACACATTTTTTCCATTATGGTTCATACAATACCATAACATTCATAGTGAATATTGAAATGTTTCTGCTTCAAGATAGGTATAGATCATTTTATATACTGTTTTTAATTTAAAAATTTACATTTATTAATTTTCAACAATGCTAATCATGATACTTACATTTTCTTTCCATTGTGGTTCATGCAATGCCATAACATTCACAGTGAATATTGAGATGTTTCTGCTTTAAGATAGGTATAGATCATTTTATACACTGTTTTTAATTTAAAAATAACTTTGTTAAAATTTTCAACTTGAACAGATGGGGTAGTAGCATTAAATACTTCAAATTTCAAACTGTTTGATAATTTTTCTCTGAGCCAATGAAGGGGGAAAGTCGCTTGCTAATATAACATATTTTATCTGCCAAAAATAAAGTCTTGAAAGATTGTCTTTATTTTGTTTTTTAAAAATGTACTTTAGGTGTGGACATTTCCTTTTTTCTGTACAACTCTATGTAATACAAAGGATACCTTATGGATATGTGAACAAAAAATATTTTGTGCCGAGCAGTGGTTGCACATGCCTTTAATCCCAGCACTTGTGAAGCAGAGGTATGTGGATCTTTTTGAGTTTGAGAACAGCCTGGTAAACAGAGTGAGTTTTAGGACAGGCTGCAAAGCTATAGAGAAGACCTGTCTTGAAAAATAAAAGGGAAGTATTTTGTAAAGATATAAACTGTTTTACAGAAATGTGTTTTTCAAATGTTAATAGACTCAGTTATTTATGTTAGAGGAAAATAAGGGTGTATTGATTTTCTCTTTTTACCATGTAAAATTTAGGGATCAATTTCATGTTGATAGGTTGGGTGGAACGTTTTGCCACTTGCTGAACCATCTTGCCAGCCCAGGTTTTTGTTGTAGATTATGATATAAAATATATGATTTCTGCATTATTAGAATCCATCCATTTTTTGTTGTTTTCTTTTCACAGTGGCTTTTAATTTTTTATGATTTATTTATTTATTAAAAATTTCCACCTCTTTCCCGCCTCCCTTTTCCCTCCACCTCTCCAACTCCCCCTCCCCACCTTCTCCTCCCCACCTCCCCCTCCTTCTCTAGTCTTAAGAGCAGTCAAGGTTCCATGCCCCTTGGGAAGTCCAAGGTCATCCCCCATACATACAGGTATCTAAAGGTGAACAGCCAAACAAACCAGGCTCCCACAAAGATAGACCATGCAGCAGAATTAAATCGAAATGCCATTGT